>NC_041217.1:58396240-58524811 GCF_002837175.3 Physeter macrocephalus
AAAAAAAACAAACAACCCAATCAAAAAATGGGCAGAAGATCTAAATAGACATTCTCCAGAGAAGACATACAGATGTCCAAGAGTCACATGAAAAGATGCTCAACATCACTAATTATTAGAGAAATCACCTCACACTGGTCAGAATGGCCATCATCAAAAAATCTACAAGCAATAAATGCTGAAGAGGGCATGGAGAAAAGAGAACCCTCTGATACTGTTGGTGGGAATGTAAATTGGTACAGCCACTATGAAGAACAGTATGGAGATTCCTTTAAAAACTAAAAATAGAGCTGCCATATGATCCTGCAATCCCACTCCTGGGCAGATGTCCATAGAAAACCATCATTCAAAAAGACACATGTACCCCATCATTCATTGCAGAACTGTTTTCAATAGCAAAGACGTGGAAGCAAGCAAAATGTCAGTCAACAGATGATTGGATAAAGATGTGGTACATATATACAATGGCATATTATGCACCCATAAAAAGGAATGAAATAATGCCATTTTCAGTAACATGAATGGACCTAAATATTATCATACTAAATGAAGTATGATTAATTATTATTCAATGTAATTTCAAAGAGAATGAGATGAAGCATCATAAAGCTATTGTGGAAAATAGTAGCCCAAATATCGTCACAAGGCCTTCACAGATCAAAATGGAGACAATTGGATTATGAAGCTTTCTCATGAGGCAGAGAGGAATGGTTACCAGCGGTCCTGGCCTTGCCAAATTGTGTCTTCACTTCTGTTTTAAAGTATCTGCCTTAGACTAAACGTGTAGAAAAAACTAATATTTTCAATGTTTATTTCAATCCTATTGTGTTTAGAAAATTGTGATCTATCTTTTTTCAGATCTTTTGAAAACAATTTAGAAATAATTTTGTATCATTATTGTTGTTAGAGAGGGATAGTAAATTGAAGAGATTCTTTTCAGATCTTTTGACCTGTATGACACCTTTTTTCTTTTATTTCTGAGTTTTGGTTTAATTGGATAATATGGCAGTGATTAGGTAATAAATTTGTCTTTTTTTTTTTTTTTTTTTTCTGTACGCGGGCCTTTCACTGTTGTGGCCTCTCCCGTTGCAGCTTTACACATATACTTAGAATTTTTAGTTAAGGATGATACATATTTTAGTGAGTTAGGAAATATAATATTACAATGATTTAGTTATGACTTGTTACATCCCTCTCTAAATTTGAACTTTTTTTTTAACATCTTCATTGGAGTATAATTGCTTTACAATGTTGTGTTAGTTTCTGCTGTATAGCAAAGTGAATCAGCTATATTATACATATATCCCCATATGCCCATATCCCCTCCCTCTTGCGTCTCCCTCCCACCCTCCCTATCCCTCCCCTCTAGGCGGTCACAAAGCACAGATCTGATCTCCCCATGCGATACAGCTGCTTCACACTAGCTATCTGTTTTACATTTGGTTGTGTATATATGTCAATGTCAATATACTCTCTCACTTCGTTGCAGCTTACCCTTCCCCCTCCTGGTATCCTCAAGTCCATTCTCTACGCCTGCATCTTTATTCCTGTCCTGCCCCTGGGTTCATCAGAACGATTTTTTTTTTAGGTTTTGGGTCGTATGGTAGTTCTATTTTTAGTTTTTTAAGGAACCTCCATACTGTTCTCCATAGTGGTTGTATCAATTTACATTCCCACCAACAGTGCAAGAGGGTTCCCTTTTCTCCACACCCTCACCAGCTTGCTGTGCAAAAGCTTTGAAGTTTCATTAGGTCCCATTTGTTTATTTTTGTTTTTATATCCATATCTCTAAGAGGTGGATCAAAAAGGATCTTGCTGTGTTTTATGTCAAAGAATATTCTTCCTATGTTTTCCTTTAAGAGTTTTATAGTGTCTGGTCTTACATTTAGGACTTTAATCCATTTTGAGTTTATTTTTTTGTGTATGGTGTTAGGAAGTCTTCTAATTTCATTCTTTTACATGTCTAGTTTTCCCAGCACCACTTATTGAAGAGTCTGTCTTTTCTCCATTGTATATTCTTGCCTCCTTTATCAAAGATAAGGTGACCATATGTTCGTGGTTTTATCTCTGGGCTTTCTATCCTGCACAAACATTTAAATGTATTGTGTGTGTTGACTGAAATAAAAAACACACAATGTAAGAGCAGTGAGTTTCAGTTTTATCCAGGGACCTTACTGAGGACTAGAGCCCAGGAGACAGCCTCTCAGATAGCTCTGAGAAACTGCTCTGAGGTAGGGGAGGAGCCAATATATATATGAATTTCTGGCTGGGAAATGCATGTAGTCAAGCATAAAATGATTACTGCTAATCACAAAGAGCAGATATCTCAAGTTAATTATTTTAGTGCTTTTCTATGTATAGGAAGATGCAAGAATCTGGGATCATTGAAATTCTTCCTTAGACATGCATCTTAACCATCTAGGAGCCTGTATGTTTAAAGCACAGAATGCTTCATCCTATTTTTCCATCTTGAATTCCCCTCAGGGCACACTGTCTGTGAGCAACTGCAGTGGGTTGCCACTTAACCCTTTGTGCAAGGGGATAATGAATGACTCTCTTTGTTCTTTTTGTTTACAAATGTATACTTGCATAATGCCTACATAAAATACACATATAGTTATCCAGATGGAAAATTAAAATAAGTCCTAAACATAGTATCTACAAAATAAAATTAAGGCTATATTAATATTTGTGAAATACCAGCCTAGTTTATAACCTCAATCTCTAGAAATGCTGTCTGTTGTACTGAAAATAACTGCAGTTAACCAAGCCACCAGCTTGAAAGTATCGTGTCGCTTATCTCTCCAAGTGGTGAAACAAGCCTATTGAGAAGATTCATACCTAATGATTTGTGCTACTTATTGGTTTCTGGTTTGGCTCCATCCTTACATTTCCTTATGAGTCTTTTCTTCCTGTCAGCTACCAATAATGATATGAAAAAAGAGAAACATATTTGACATATTTGATATTTTATAGCAAAAGATATTCAATTCTTAACTGCCTAATGTCTGCATTGTTATTTTGTATCTTTACATTATTATTTATTCATATATTAAGCAGGGAAAAGTTTTCCATTAACTGTACTATGTATGATATACATATGTAAATATATTGTGTTCATGTTTGTGTATGTGTATTGGAGGTGGATGAGGGATGATTTTTTTGTATGGAAAGACCAGTTTTGGAAGGATTGAAATACATTACAATTTTAAATAAGCAAAATCAGCAACATGCTTCCCAACAAAGAACTAATTCTGTGTCTTTGCAAGTCATGAGAATGGAATTTTTAGGACCTGCTATCTCTCAAGTGCTTTATATTTCACTGTTTCTTGAAGTGTGGCCCTGATTTGTCTGCATCAGCTGTGATTATTTTAAAATGCAGATTCCTGGTCTCTTTCCTGACCAATTGAATCTGAGACTTCAACCTGAGAATTAGCATTATTAATTAGCTCTTCCAGATGTACACTATAGTTTGAAAAGCAGGCAGTCATTATTTATTTAGTTTACCAAGTCTGATTAACTTGATATTTGTATTTCTGGTGTCTTTACATTTTCTCTCATTTTGAATGATCATTCCTGTTTGTTCAACTACATTTTAAATAATGGTGTATCAGAAATTTGAATAACACTTAACAGCTTATATCAAAACTTTACATACATTATTTGCTTCCCTCTCAGGAATTCTTCAGAGTATTATTAGCCATACTCTACAGATGAAAAACAAAAACAAAACAAAACAAACAAAAAAAAAAAACAAGAAAAAACAAAGAACTAGAGAGGTAAAGAATCTACCCTGCTGCTAAAAACGACAGAGCCAGGATTGGAACTCAGGACTTCTGACTGAGTTTTATGCTATTCCCATTCTACTGTACTTGCCTTTCTTTCATGGTCCACTGGGCATGGGTGTTTCTCAGTTACGCCATACCATGGTGGCATTTACAAGACTTATAGCTAGCTGGGTGTTTAGCTACATGTGACCAATATGCAGCTGCCTATGCAATGATATTATAGTTAAAGGCATTGTTATGCACAAAATAATTCAGGAAGGACCTACACAGTGAGTCAAATAGAGGACTCAGGTTGGAACCTAGATTATATCAACATTTACAGACAAATTATCAGAAGAGGAACCAGCAAAAGAGAATGAGTAAGAGATGTGGAGATCAGATTTCAGTGAAGGGATGGGAAGTTAGGAAACAAAGGCAGTAATAAGCTGATAAGCTCGGACTGTTTTCCCAAATATTTGGCAATGAAGTGAGAAAATAGAAAAGGATGGATGGGTGGATGGATGAATGAATGAATGAATGGGATAGAGAGAAAAAAAACGGAAAAAGCAAGCTTGCTCAGTAGATGGAAATGATGATGCAGGGTTAGTGGTATGTCATTCAATATGGAAGAAAGATTTATTTGGAAAATAAAGGGATGTTTTAATGAAGGGATAGAGATTAGAAAAAGTAGGATGAACAATGCATCTTCTACAGATGTTTGCCCAGGATACAGTAAGAAAGAGCAGAGAATTCCTAACTCAGTCCAGAATCTAGCACTTCTTTCTCTCTCTAGTGTGCTGATTCTTAACAGGCAATACCCTTTGGAATAATAATTTCCCATCCAACCGTGCTATCATTTAGAACTGAATTTCAAACTGATTATGGCACATTTTAGTAGGGTAAAAGACTCTATGGCTCCATTATCTTACCCTAAGTAAGTTTTAGGTAGAAAAAAAAACCTCAATAACAATAAAGTGGCACTGTATAGGAAAAACTGTGGAATAGATATGTTTGTTTCAGACAAAGGAATATGGATAACTCATATGTGAACGGTAATGTATACATGTTTTTTTGTGAAATTATTGGAAACCTATTGTCTTGGAATGCCATTGATGTAAATATGCATCATGACACACCGTGGGATTAACTAAATAATTTATGGCAATCTAAATAGTGGTGATAATATAAAATAAACATTAATTTTCAATTTAAAGTCACTGAAAATCATGACCAACTCAGAACAACACTGCAGATGCTATAATATCCTCTTCAAAAATGACTGGAGGGCTTCCCTGGTGGCGCAGTGGTTGAGTCTGCCTGCCGATGCAGGGGACACGGGTTCGTGCCCCGGTCTGGGAAGATCCCACATGCCGCGGAGCGGCTGGGCCCGTGAGCCATGGCCACTGAGCCTGCGCGTCAGGAGCCTGTGGTGCGCAACGGGAGAGGCCACAACAGTGAGAGGCCCGCGTACCTCAAAAAAAAAAAAAGAAAAAAAATGACTGGAATCCCAATTATCCATGGATACATGTGTTCAAAACTTTGTGACATTGCCAAGTGTCATGTGACAGTAAGACTTCCCAGGAAAATCTGAATTAGAGACCACAGTAAATTCTATTAACGGGCTAATTTTAGTTTATGAATTTCAAATTTTAGTGTAACCTTTTTGCTTGTCATATCCTGATGCAGACTGAAGGAAACACTTGCAGCATTGGGTCATTTCACAGCCCTTCAGAAAGAGCCTTAGAGCAGTGGACTGTGGACCTAGTTTTGAGAATCGTGGATTTGGGGATTTGTTTGGATTAACAAGCTCTCCCAGTACCAATTCCTTGAATATACCAAGTACGCCTTCTAGCTTTGTTGTGAATTAATTGAATCACATAATCAGGTGCCTTTCTCCAAGTGACAACACAGTGGAAGTACTTAGAAAATTGTAGTTGTGAAAATTGTAGTTGTGGTTATTCACTGGTTATTTGGTTATTGTAATTACAATTTTGTAATTACAATTTCATGTATTAAAAATTGTAACTGTGGCTTATTTGGGACCTGGATCAGGATAGAAATATTCTGGCTTAGGTGGAGGTTTTACCTGGTGGGGTTAGAATAAAAAGGGGATAACGGGCTTTGACAGTATCAGTGTACAAACAGAACTTCCCATTTTGCTTAGGCTTAATAATTACAGGAAGCACATTATTTCATTTAAAGTTTTACTAAAGAAAAATAGTTAATCATGGTAACCATGAGGAAAAAAAAAAACAAATTCACATTGCTTATGGAGACTTTTTTGAAGATCAAAGGATGGAAGGGCAAATTTAAAAATAAAAAAGATCATTGGTGAGATCATTTATAATTTAAGTAAATACTGATAGGCAATGCATTTTACAAATTAGCAATACTATTTCATGAAGACTCAGTTTTCTCAAGTCTAGCAATTTAAGCTGAAAAAAAAGTCTTAGTGAATACACATATCAACAAGAGAGGCATTAGTTTTTCATTGTTTTAGTATAGAGTGCCTGGGGGTGTGCAGACTACTGTTCACTCAGTTTTTGGTCCTTGAAATTTTCTCAGCCTGGGAAGTTAGAGATAGAACCTTCACACCCTGGATGGTAAATAATCTATATCCTATGACTCTCTGGTTAGGTAACAGAAATGTTTGTGGCATAAAGCTGAAATAAGACTTCTTCTAAGTCCAAGGGATTTTCCAAAAAAAATTTGTTTTCTTTAATTAAAACCTGCTTAAAGGGAAATTTCCATATCTGATTTCATATCTTCCTTGAGCAAGGAGAGGGTAGGGACACTTAATATTTTGTTTCCACATTCTCTTAATAGAAGGGAGATTTAGACTGATTTAAATCACACTAGAAAAAGGTCCTCATGGGAACCATGGAGAAAGTGAAGCAAGAGAGTAAACTTGAGCACCTGGCTAGGTTCTGAATTTTCTGTTGGCATAGCAATTGCATGCGCCACAACTCTTCCTTGCCTCAGAATGTCAATATCAGTGTTAAAACATGACTTTCCCCAGTAATGGAATTTCAGAGCTGCAGGGAACCTGAGATCATCCAAATCGACCATCTCAGCTAAAGAGGAGGCAGCTGAGTTCCAGAGAGTGACAGGATTTGCCAAGCCAAGGTCACAAGTTATTGGCCAAGTTTAGAACACACTAAAAAGTTAGATAAGTAGAAGACTGCTGAATTCTTACTTAGCAGAGCATTCAATAAAGACTTTCAATAACTTATTGAATAGTTGATACTTTTCTCAGGTTATTAAGGACATATGCCAAATGTGCTATGCCTTTGCATTTCTATCATTGTTATGGGATAAATTCTGGCAAGATAAGTTTTCTGTGACTGACCTGTGCTATGCTTTCATGCTAAGTTTGAGGTGTCAGGTTCTTGTTAAGTTTCTCTGCAAGCCTAGAAATATTATCCTAAGGCTGCCCAGTCTCCTACTGTTGCTTCCTGGTTTCTTTGTAAAGTGTTGGCCAGCTCCCAGCTATTATAATAAAAGTAACAGTGATAACACACTGTACTCCCAGATTACCGTGCTATTTGCCAAGTTCTTGTACTATTCATCAGGCTGATTTCCTGGAGGGAGAGGCAAAGGGCAAGAACTGCAAAGCCATCTTAAACATATTTCTGTTTTAGATATAGTTTACCAGCTGGGGAAAACAATATCTCCGCTTAATTTATAGGAAGGAACTAGAATTCTTCTGCCCAACTGACTGACTATTCAGTTCAAACTACCAAATGCAATGCCTTGGAGTTAAAATGTGTCAAGAGTGACTTCACAAAATGGAATCACTGGGACATGACTTAGCAATTGCTGAGTGCTTTTTGAAGGTTAATCCTGTCCAAAGGCAGTGCCATACCCTGAAAGGACTTTTAATGATATACCTGGCAGCCTGTCTAGGGCACAGTTACATGAGAAGTTATCAAAGTGAATAGTTCCACAGCCTCTTTCCAAAGTGACTGGCACAGCCTTGGGTGAACTTTATAGACATTTGCTTAGAGATCCTGGTCTCCATCTAGCATTTCTATGCCTTAGGCCACTGTAGTTAACATAGACATAGACGACTTCCCTACTGAAATCTGTGTCACAATATGAGTAACCAGAGCATATTGTCTGGTTACTAAGTGTCAGATGCCCCAAGAACACTCTGACTCACCTACTTATAATTTGTATGGCCCTGGGAGTAGACTTAGGCTCTTTGGGTTTCACTGTTACCATCAGTACCTCCTTTCTGGGACAGTTGATTTAAGGGTCTGGATAAGATAATACATGTAAATGCCTTAAGATAGAGCAAGGCTCATGGAAGCATGATTAGATGACATTTCCTTTTCCTTAAGGAGGAGACAGAAGTCCACAGCTTTAATTATTTTCATATTTATAGTTCTTGGCTTTTATTCCAGAGATGTCCTAAAGGAATTCTGTCTCCTTAAAACTAGACCTTCAAGGTAAGTATTTGAAGATTTTAAAAGTCCAAGTGTTCAATCACCATAGCAGATCTCCCTATTTTAAATAGAAGTATAGTTGATTTACAGTGTTTCATGTGTATGGCAAAGTGATTCAAATATATATATATATATATATATATATATATTCTTTTTCACATTCTTTTCCATTATAGGTTATTACAAGATATTGAATATAGTTACATGTGCTATACAGTAGGTCCTTGTTTACCTATTTTACATATGGTAGTGTGTATCTTTTAATGTCAAATCCCTAATTTATCTCCCCCCTCCTTTCCGCTTTGGTAACCATTAGTTGTTATCTATGTCAGTGAGTCTGTTTCTGTTTTGTAAATAATTTCATTTGCATCATGTTTTTAGATTCCACATATAAGTGATATCATATGATATTTGTCTTTCTCTGTCTGACTTACTTCACTTAGCATGGTAATCTCTAGGTCCATCCATGCTGATATTATTGACATTATTTCATTCTTTTTATGACTAACATTCCATTGTGTGTGTGTGTGTGTGTGTGTGTATATATATATATATATATATATATATACCACATCTTTTTTATATGCTCACCTGACCTTGTACATTTAGGTTGCTTCCATGTCCTAGCTACTGTAAATAGTGCTACAAAGAACGTTGGGGTGCATGTGTCCTTTCGAATTATGGTTTTCTCCAGATATAAGCCCAGGAGTGGGACTGCAGGATCATATGGTAGCTCTATTTTCAGTTTTTTTGAAGAACCTCCATATTGTTCTCCATAGTGGCTGTACCAGTTTACATTCCCACCAACAGTGTGGGAGGTTTCCCTTTTCCTCAAACCCTCTCCAGCATTTATTGCTTGTAGACTTTTTGATGATGGCCATTCTGACTGGTGAGAGGTGATATCTCATTGTAGTTTTGATTTGCATTTCTCTAATAATGAGTGATGTTGAGCTTCTTTTCATGTGCCTCTTGGCCATCTGTATGTCTTCTTTGGAGAAATGTCTGTTTAGGGCTTCCACCCATTTTTTAATTGGGTTGTTTGTTTTTTTGATATTGAGCTGCATGAGCTGTTTGTATACTTTGGAGATTAATCCCTTGTCAGTCACTTCGTTTGCAAATGTTTTCTCCCAATCTGTGGGTTTTCTTTTAGTTTTGTTGATGGTTCCTTTGCTATGCAAAAGCTTTTAAGTTTAATTAGGTCCCATTTGTTTATTTTTGTTTTTATTTCCATTATTCTAGGAGATGGATCCAAAAAGTTATTGCTGCAATTTATGTCAAAGAGTGTCCTTCCTATGTTTTCCTCTAGGATTTTTATAGTATCCGGTCTTCCATTTAGGTCTTTGATCCATTTGAGTTTATTTTTGTGTATGATATTAGAGAATGTTCTAATTTCATTCTTTTACATGGGACTTTCCAGTTTTCCCAGCAGCACTTATTGAAGAAACTGTCTATTCGCCATTGTATATTCTTGCCTCCTTTGTCATATATAAATTGACCATAGGTGCGTGGGTTTATTTCTGGGCTTTCTATCCTGTTCCATTGATCTATATTTCTGTTTTTGTGCCAGTACAATACTGTTTTGATGACTGTAGCTTTGTAGTTTAGTCTGAAGGCAGGGAGGGTTGTGCCTCCAGCTTTGTTCTTTTTCCTCAGGATTGCTTTGGCAATTCTGGGTCTTTCATGGTTCCATGCCTCCAGCTTTGTTCTTTTTCCTCAGGATTGCTTTGGCAATTCTGGGTCTTTCATGGTTCCATTTAAATTTTTGGATTATTTGTTTAGTTCTGTGAAAAATGTCATGGGTAATTTAATAGGGATTGCATTGATTCTGTAGCTTGCCTTAGGTAGTGTAGTTATTTTGTCAATACTGATTCTTCCAATCCAAGAACATGGTATATCTTTCAATCAGTTTATGTCATCTTCAATTTCTTTCATTAGATCTTAAAGTTTTCCAAGAACCGGTCTTTTGCCTCCTTAGGTAGGTTTAACCTAGGTATTTTATTCTTTTTGATGCAATGGTAAATGGGATTGTTTCCCTAATTTCTCTTTCTGATATGTTAGTGTATAGAAATGCAACAGATTTCTGCATATTAATCTTGTACCCTGAAACTTTGCCAAATTCATTGATGAGCTCTAGTAGTTTTTGGTGACATCTTTAGGATTTTCTCTGTATAGTATCATGTCATCTGCAAACAGTGACAGTTTTAGTTCTTCCTATCCAATTTGGATTCCTTTTATTTCTTTTTCTTGTCTGATTGCTGTGGCTAAGACTTCCAAAACTATGTTGAATAAAAGTGGTAAGAGTGGGCCTCCTTGTCTTCTTCCTGATCTTAGAGGAAGTGCTTTCAGCTTTTCACCATTGAGTACGATGTTAGCTGTAGTTTTGTCATATATAGCCTTTATTATGTTGATGTAGATTTCCTCTAAGCCCACATTTTGGAGAGTTTTATCATAAATGTGTGTTGAACTTTTTCAAAAGATTTATGCAGCTGTTAAGATGATCATATGGTTTTTATTCTTCGATTGGTATTGTGGTGTATCACACTGATTGGTTTGTAGATATTGAAAAATCTTTGTATCCCTGGGACAGATCCCACTTGATCATGGTGTATGATCCTTTTAATATATTGTTGGTTATTATGTTGAAGATTTTTGTGTCTATGTTCATCAGTGATATTGGCTTAATAGAATGTATGTGGGAGTGTTGCCTCCTATTCCATTTTTTGGAAGAGTTTGAGAAGGATTGGTATAAGTTCTTCTTTATATGCTTCGCCTGTGAAGCCATGTGGTCCTAGACTTTTGTTTGTAAGGAGTTTTTAAATTACAGATTCTATTTCACTTTTAGTGATCAGTTTGTTCAAATTATCTATTACTTCTTGATTCATTTTGATGTGCTGTATGTTTCTAAAAGCTTGTCCGTTCCTTCAAAGTTGTTGAATTTGTTGGCATATAATTTTTCATAGTATTCCCTTGTTTTTGTTTTTGGTTTTTTTTGGATTTCTGTGGTATCAGTTGTTACGTCTCCTTTTTCATTTCTTATTTTGTTTATTTGGGTTCTCTCTCTTTTCTTTTTGGTAAGCCTGACCAGAGGTTTGTCAATCTTCTTTACCCTTTCAAAGAACCAGCTCTTGGTTTTATTGATCTTTTCTATTGTTTTTTAATCTCTCTTTTATTAATTCCTCTCTGATCTTTATTATTTCCTTCCTTCTGCTGACTTTAAGTTTTGCTTGTTCTTCTTTTCCTAATTCTTTTTGGTGATAGGCTAGGTTGTTTATTTTAGGCTTTTCTTGTTTTTTTGAGGAAATCTGTATTGCTATGAACTTCCCTCTGAGAACAGCTTTCACTGTATCCCACAGATTTTGTATAATTGTGTTTTTATTGTCATTTGTCTTAAGGTATTTTTAAATTTCCTCTTTGATTTCATTGTTGACCCATTTGTTTTTTAGTAGAATGTTGTTTAGTCTCCACATCTTTCTGCTTTTCCCATTTTTTTCCCTGTAATTAATTTCTAGTTTCATACTGTTGTGGTTGGATAAAAATGCTTGATATAATGCCTATCTCTTAAATGTGTTGAGACTTGTTTTGTGACCTAACATGTGACCTATCCTGGAGAATCTTCCTTGTTCACTTGAAAGGAATGTGAATTTTGCTGTTTTTTGGATGGAGTGTCCTTTAGATATCTATTAAGTCCAACTGGTCTACTGTATCATTTAAAATCACTGTTGCCTTATTGATTTTCTATTTGTATGATCTGTCCATTAATGTGAGTGGGGTGTTAAAGTCTCCTACTATTATTGTTTTTCTGTCAATTTCTCCCTTTATGTCTGTTAGTATTTGTTTTATGTATTTAGGTGTTGTATATTAGGTGCTTATATGTTGATGAGTGTGAAACCCTCTTCTTGTATTGATACTTTTACCATCATATAGTGTCCTTTATCTTTCTTTATGGCCTTTGTTCTAAAGTCTGTTTTGCCTGATATGAGTATTTCGACCCCTGTTTTCCTATAATTTCCATTTGTATGAAACATCTTTTTCCATCCCCTCACTTTTAATCTATGTGTGTCCTTTGCCCTAAAGTGGGTCTCTTGTAGGCAGCATATTGTAAGCTGTTGTTTTTCTATCCAATCTATCACTCTGTATTTTGACTGGTGCATTTAGTCCATTGACATTTAAGGTAATTATTAATAGGTATGTATTTATTGCCATTTTAAACCTTGTTTTCCTCTTGATTTTATATTCTTTCTTTGTCCCTTCTTTTTCTTTCTGTTTTTCCTTCTGTGGTTTGATGATTTTTTTTTGTATTATCCTTATGTTCTCTTCTTTTTATTTTTGGTGAAACTATTGTATATTTTTGATTGTGGTTACCCTGTTTTTCAAGTATGTTAACCCCTTCCTATATCTACTTGCCTTAGACTGGTAGTCATATAAGCTCAAACACATTCTGGGAAATGAAAAAAAAATCTACATTTTCTTACTCTGGTTCCCCACATTTTATGATTTTGATGTCCTCTTTTACATCTTCACGTTCATCCTTTTGCTCTTCATTGTGGTTATCACACCAAAAAAATTTTTTTAACGTGCGTACTGGCTTATTTAGGTGACTTCCTTTCCAATTGTGATTTTCTCTTTCCTATAGATTCTTACCTCTTTTCTATTTAGAGAAGACCTTTCAATATTTCCTTTAGGATAGGTTTAGTATTGCTGTATTCTTTAAGTTTTTGCTTGTCTGAGGTATTCTTTACCTCTCCCTCTATTCTAAATGATGATCTTGCTGGGTAGAATATCCTAGTTTGCAGATTTTTCCCTTTCAGGACTTTGAATATATCTCACCACACCTTCTGGCTGCAACATTTCTGTAGAGAAACCAGATGATAGACTTATGTGGGTTCCCTTGTTATTTACTCTTTGTTTTTCTCCTGCTGCCATTAGAATCCTCTCTTTACCTTTAACTTTTGCCATTTTTATTATAATATGTCTTGGTATAGGTCTGTTGGGTTTATCTTGTTTGGGACCCTCTGTGCTTCCTGTACCTGGATATCTTTTTACTTCTTTAGGTTTGGGAAATTTTCAGCCATAATTTCTTCAAATACGTTTTTGATCCCCTTCTCTCTTTCTTCCCCTTCTGGAATCCCTATTATGCATAGATTGTCATGTTTTATATTATCCCATAGGTCTCTTATATTGCTTTCAATTTTTTCATTTGGCTTTCTGTCTGCTGTCCTGATTGGGTGATTTCCATTATTCTATCTTCCAGATCACTTATTCATTCTTCTGCATTATTCATTCTGCTATTCCTTGCTCAGCTTTCATCTCAGCAAATGAGTTTTCTAATTTTTCTTGGTTCCTCTTTATAGTTTCTAATTCAGTTTTACATTACTCTGAATTTCTGTCAATAGCCTTTCTTAATTCCTTCAGTATTTTCATTGTCTCCTTTTTGAAATTGGTGTCTATTAGATTGAAGAGGTCTATTTCATTGTTTGTTCTTTCAGGAGAATTCTCTTGGTCTTTTAATTGGGAGTGGTTCCTCTGCTTCTTCATTTTACTTAATATTTCTCTTATTCTGTGAGTTTAGGAGAAACAATTATCTACTGTTGTCTTGGAGGACTATTTAGATGTGGGAGCATCCCTGTGTAGCTTGGTGTGGATTTAATATTTTTGGTGCAAGGGATGTTTTTAGAATGGTTGCCTGTCACCTCTTTCCTCACTGTATGCTGGCCATTATCCCCTTGTTAGGGGGTGTGCAGATGGAGTGGCTGGAGCCCAGTCCTGGGATTCTCAGCGGTGGTGGCAGCTCATGTGCACCCCTGGAGCAGATGACGGGAGCAGAGGTGGCTCATGAGCATTCCTGGAGCCCTAAAGGGCAGTGGTGATTGCTTCTGACTGATCCTGAAGCCCAGGGGTGTGGTGGGGGGGGGGCTTGTGACTGTTCCTTAAGCCCAGGGCAGTGGGTGATGGGGTCGTGGTGGCAGCTGGCAACTTCTCCTGGATTCCGTAAAGGTGGCACTGCTGGCTTGCAACCACTGTTGTAGCCTGAGGGGGTGCTGCAGCAATGGCTAGCGATCACTCCTGTACCTCATGTAGGTGGTGTCCTGCCACCTGAGAGTGCAGGCAAGGGAAAAGCCTACAATGGCGGGTCTCCCCACTGCCCTCATGCACCCCCCAAACAATGGCATCTGGCCTCTAAGTTGGGCTGGGCTTCCCCTGCATACACCCTCAGTGGCAGTTACACCAGACTCCAGCCCCTTCAATCTGTTTCCACTAATTCCATACCAGTCTTCTCCCTGGGTTTGATCTCCAAAGCCCAGCTTCAGCACCCAGCCCATGCCCACACCAGCAGACACTCGTCTCAGTCTGTGGAGTGCAGGGCAGTGGCACTGACCATCTGTGCAGATCTCTCTCTGTTCTAGCTGCTGCAAACCAGTTAGTGCAATCTCCACCAAGGCTATGAAGCTCCCCCTTCTGTCCTGACGGATTTCCCTGCCAGTGAGGGGACTTCCCAGGTTGCTCCCTCCCAGCAGCACAGGTCCTGTCCAGATTCCTATCTCACTTTCTTTTTTTTTCCTTTTTTCTTTTGTCCTACCCAGTTACATGGAGATTTCCTTGCCCTTTCAGAAGTCTGAGTTCTTCTGCCAGAGTCCAGATACTCTGTGAGAATCGTTCCACCTGTAGATGTATTTTTGATGTATTTGTGGGAGGAAGTGAGCTTCACATCCTATTCCTCCACCATCTTGATTGCTTCTCCCCCACAATTAGTTTTTGATAGCATATTTTATATCTAATTGTTTTGTGTACCCCTTAAATGCTTATTGCTGAGGTGGATGATTTCATTACTTTTGTCTTTTAACCTCCCTACTAGCTTTGTTTGTGGATGATTTCATACCTTTAATCTATGTTTGCCTTTACCAGTGAGCTTTTTCATGCCATATTTTTTTGTTTGTTTATTTCTAGTTCTGACCTTTTCTTTTTTGCCTAGAGAAGTTCCTTTAAGATTGCTGTAAAGCTGGTTTTGTGGTGCTGAATTATTTTAGCTTCTGCTTGTTTGTAAAGCTTTTGATTTTTCCATCAAATCTGAATGAGAGCCATGTTGGGTAGAGTATTTTGGTTGTAAGTTTTTCCCTTTCATCACTTTAAATATATCATGCCACTCCCTTCTGGCCTGTAGAGTTTCTGCTGAAAATCATCTGACAACCTTATGGGAGTTCCTTTTTATGTTATTTGCTGCTTTCCCCTTGCTGCTTTTAATATTCTCTATCTTTAATTTTTGTCATTTTGATTACAATGTGTTGGTGTGTTCCTCTTTGGGTCAATCCTGTATGGGACTCTCTGGGCTTCCTGGACTTGGGTGACTGTCTCGTTTCCCAAGTTAGGGAGGTTTTCAGCTATTATTCTTCAAATATTTTCTAGGTCCCTTTCTCTCTCTCATCTCCTCTAGGACCCCTATATTGTGAGTATTAATGTAACTGATGTTGTCCCAGAGGTCTCTTAAACTGTCCTCATTTCTTTTAATTCTTTTTTCTTTTTTCTGTAGCAGCAGTGATTTCTATTACCCTGTCTTCCAGCTCACTGATCCCTTCTTCTGAATCATTTAGTCTACTATTGATTCCTTCTAGTGTATTCTTCATCTCTGTTTGGTTGTTCTTTAAATTTTCTAACTCTTTGTTAAAAACTTCTAACTTCTCGCTCTGTGCATCCATTATTTTCCTGAGTTTTTTTTTATCATCTTTATGATCATTATTCTGAACTCTTTCACAAGTAGACTGCCTATCTTCACTTTGCTTAGTTTTTCTTCTGGGTTTTTATCTTGATAAATCTTCTCTAATAAAGGCATTTGATTCCATACAGTAATGAATTCATACTCCTATTTTATAATAACATAGTCTTCATTATTAACATAGTCAGAAAATTAAATAATTTAAAAATAATTTGTATAATATATTCTCCTAGTTAGTTTTCTTTTAAGATTTAATTTATCTTGCTGTTAATGTTTGAGTTGCTGTTGAGTCATAAATTTAAAAAAATAAAATTACCTTAATTACTGTTATTTCTTACCTTTTCATTACTCCAAGTGCATTCCTAATGACTAAATAGTTAAATGATTCTTAGATTTTTTTTGTGTGTGTGTGTGGTACGCGGGCCTCTCACTGTTGTGGCCTCTCCCGTTGTGGAGCACAGGCTCCGGACATGCAGGCTCAGCAGTCATGGCTCACAGGCCTAGCCACTCCATGGCATGTGGGATCTTCCCGGACCGGGGCACGAACCCATGTCCCCTGCATCGGCAGGTGGACTCTCAACCACTACACCACCAGGGAAGCCTGATTCTTAGATTTTATAGTACTGTATTAACATCAAATTTAAAGTACTTCCAAGGGATTATTTTGGAAATTATGTTTTTAAAGAAGATAATTATCTCTTTTTTCAGAGTGAAATTAAGATTAATTTCAGTTTGTTTTTAAGAGATCCAAAAATTATTGAGGTTTTAAATATATGTACATTCAGCATAGATATAATTACAAAATATATTTGCATCTTTGGGTAGGTGTAAGAAGAACTGACTGACACACCATACTTCCCAGAAATTTTCCCATATTGCTCCCCCTCATCCCTGAATGGAATAAAAAACAAAGATAGCAAATCTAGACTAGAATGTATCATTAGAACAGTGAAAATTAGAGAATGATGCCACACATAACTCACTTGAAAGATGTATCTCTTTTCTGGAATCAATGGAATTTAGTCAAGACAAGAAGATGGTGATATTATTTCTTTTCTCAAGAAATTAGGGCAGCTTTACAGAATGAAATTTGATGAAATTCTGACCAACCCATTAATGATTTCCAATATCTATACATGAGAGCTAGAGATGTAAGTCTTGGATGGCAGAGAAAGACTTGCTCCATCTTGGGTCAAGGTTTCTTAGGCTTAAACACAACATTGGAAGAGACAGCACTGCCTGATGTTTTGTCCCTGACCTAGATTTCATAAAGCATCTCAGGTTCTCTCAGACATTTGGGAAGCAAGCTTAAGAGTAGAGGGGAGAGACTGAGAGAAGAGCAATGAAGTACCTTGAAGGGTAGTTGCTGCTGGCCAACAGCTACCACAGAGAACCCAGGATTATCAACATCTTTTCCAGCTCACCTTCATCAGTGTAGTGGCCTCACTCCAAAATGAGTGAGCAAACACCAAAAGAAACCAGAAATAAGAAGGGTCACCATAATGGGTGATATCTCTCCTTTCCTGGGCAAATATACATCCCATCAAATTTAGATTTTTTAAAAGTTGTGCAAAAACAAAACTTCCTTTCTTTAATTATCCAAGACAATAGCTTTCTCTTCTTGGCCTCCAGGATTCAATAACTGTGATTAAAATAGTTTACAAATGGAATGTGATTACTGTTAAGTAATTTTAAAAAACTATAACAGAGCATATGATAAATTCTGATCACTAAAAGAATTAGGGGGCTTCCCTGGTGGCACAGTGGTTGAGAGTCTGCCTGCCGATGCAGGGGACGCGGGTTCGTGCCCCGGTCCGGGAAGATCCCACATGCCGCGGAGCAGCTGGGCCCGTGAGTCGTGGCCACTGAGCTTGCGCGTCCGGAGCCTGTGCTCCGCAACAAGAGAGGCCACAACAGTGAGAGGCCTGCATACCACAAAAAATAAATAAATAAATAAATAAATAAAAGAATTAGGAAGATAGGAGGAAGTGAAGATAGGTTAATTTATTCATCATTTATGAAGGTAAGCATTAGACAGTGTTTAATTTCTGAGGTTAACTTTCAAGAAATATGTATTTAAGCATTTATTTAAATATATGAGTGCCACTAAAGGAACAGTAACAAGTTTTATTACTTCTAAATTATTAAAGTAGGAGTTAGAGAACACTCAATGTAACAAAAGGCAGAAAACAGAATTTCAATCGGAGAGAGAGAGAGGGAGATGATGACATAAGAAAAGGAATAACAAACATTAACTTATGCAAATGAATATGAATATTTGTCTATTAAAAGAACAAGTATCTTTATGTTAGGTCATGAATAAAATCCAACAATATCTTTCTACAAGGAAGACAAGTGAAACAAACTGACTCTTTCAGTTAGCATAAATGGTGAAAATAACAGTGGAAAATGAAATTAGGGGTTGCAATATACACCAAATGAAAAATAGTTCAAGGTACAAAGTATTAAATGGAGCCAAATCAGTGAAGAAAACAATCCATAAAAATTTTTATATTAAAATCTATGATATGAAAACTGTTGGAAATATAAGAAAACACATAGAGAAACATGATGAAAGTGTTGCACTTAACATACCTCTTTCAAGCCAGAATGGCAAAAATTCAAGTCTGGCATTTAGGAGAGGATATTAGCATATTGCTGAAAAGGTATAATGAGTAGAAATTTGGCAGTCTCTTATAAAATTCAAAATGTGCCTGTCCCTCAAACCCCTGATACCAATTCCAGGAGTATATGCTATAATAATTCACTGGATAATTATTTATAATAGATTTATTTTTTTTTAAGATTTTTTATGATGTGGACCAATTTTAAAGTCTTTATTGAATTTGTTACTATATTGCTTCTGTTTTATGTTTTGGTTTTTTGGCCGCGAGGCATGTAGGATCTTATATCCCCAACCAGGGATTGAACCCTCACCTGCTGCATTGGAAGGCAAAGTCTTAACCACTGGACCACCAGGGAAGTCCCCTGTAATAGCTTTAGAAAAAAGAAAGAAAGAAAAAAACTAGAAAACATCTAAGTATTTAAATATATGGATATGGCTAAATAATATGTGCTACAGTCATAGGGTAGACTACAGCAGTCAAGAGAAGCAAGGTATATCTATAGAAAACAGCCTGAGTAAATCTCAATGATGTTATGCTGAGTTTTAAAAAAAGCAGGTTTCCGAACGTGTACAGCAGATGCCATGTGTCTGTATCATTATTAAACTTCTCTCCAAAATCCTGGGCGGGGGGGAAATATATATATATATATATATATATATATTTATATATATATAGTCATAGGTCTAATAAATAAAAATTCAAATCCCCCAATAGAAAAACTAGCAAAGTCATGAATAGCTAACTCACAAAAGGAAAAAGTACTCAAATAGTAAACATTCATTGATGTTTTCACTCAACAAATCTGTTTTG
This sequence comes from Physeter macrocephalus, assembly GCF_002837175.3. NCBI lineage: Eukaryota > Metazoa > Chordata > Mammalia > Artiodactyla > Physeteridae > Physeter > Physeter macrocephalus. Next base: position 58,415,601 of record NC_041217.1, read on the forward strand.
AACACCTACTATGTGCCAAGTACTATTGTAGGCAGGGGGATACTTGGGAAAACAAAACAAGCAAAATTCTCTGTCCTCTTGGAGCTGACATTCTAGTGAGGGCAGTAGGGGGGAAAATTAAGCTAATAAGCAAACTAAATAAATGAATACATAAATTGTATATTAGGAGGTAAAATGTTGAGCAGAGGAAGGCAATGGGAAAGGGGCTAGTAAGGGGTCGGGAGGGGAGATGTTGCTGAGAGAATACCAGTTCAGCCCTGAGGGCAGAGCCCAAGCTTTCCAGAAATAGGGAAAGGAGCAAAGGTTAGAAGCAGAACGTCTGGTATGCAGCTCAAGCACAGCTAGAGAGCAGCAGCAAAGGAGGTCAGAGGACAACTTAATGGAGAAGCAAGGACTTTGGCTTTTATCTAGAGTGAGATGAGACGGGAAGCATTTGGAAAAATGGAGAGTTTCAACACAGTGGCAATCTGATTTATTTTAACAGAATAATTCTGATTGCTTTGCTGAAAGTAGACTCTCCAGAGTTGGAGAAGGTATGAGTCACACTCATGTCTAAACTTTACAGAATTTGTTTTTAAGGATCAAAATGCTTGAAAGGTACATAGTCCCTAATCAGCAATAACACTTTCAGGAAATAAACAATTTCTAAAAAGTAAAACACATGCATGTATACATACATGCAGAAATATTAGTATATAATAGCAAAACTATGGCTATAACCCAAGTGCCCAGCAATAACGGATCATTTAAATAAATTATAGTACATCTTGGGACTTCCCTGGTGGTCCAATGGTTAAGACTTCACCTTCCAGTGCAGGGGGTGCGGGTTCGATCCCTGGTCGGGGAGCTAAGATCCCACATGCCTCATGGCCAAAAAATCAAAACATAAAACAGAAGCATTATTGTAACAAATTCAATAAAGACTTAAAAAACGGTCCACATCAAAAAAATCTTTAAAAAAATTATAATACATCTTAACACAGGACTGTTGTGAAATAATTTTTTAAATGTAAAGAGCAACACTTATTGATATGAAAATTTAGCCACAATATAATATTAAAGAAAAAAGTTTCTAAGACAGCATTTGTAGTACAGTTTGAGTACATCATAAATAAATATATGCAGATAGATTTTTATATAAATATACATATTCATGTGTATATTAGTGGATGTATACAGAAGGAGAAAACCCAGAATATACACCAAAATAGTGGCAGTGAGATTATGCTTGACAATGATTTTTTACTTTAATATTTATATTTTTTTCTACATTGTCTGAACTTTTACAATGAGGGTTTAAGGATTTTAAATTTTAAACTACTTCAACTTTGAGGTAAAACAATTTGCACACAATTTGAATGGCAATATAATATCTCATTGAACAAATATGCATGCTTTCTTTGCCTATTCCCCATTGTCATTCCTGTGTCCACATCGTGGATGCTTAAGTCTCTGTGCCTCTTGTGTTATAGTCTCAGAGGAGCAAGTACTGGAACAATGGCCATGAATGTTTTAAGGCTTTATTACTCATTGTCAAAACCCTTTCCAAGCAGATTTTCCCTGTTTACATGCTCACCAGAAGTGTTATTTCACTCCTCTGTTGCCAGGATAGTTTATTCTCACTCTGTATCTGTCTTTGTTGTTTCGATGTGTAGAGTGATTTTTGTAACAGGATGTTAAAAGGGAAATCCAGCTAAAGTGTGAAGTAGATCAAGAGCAGACATGAATGCACCATGCAACACTGACACACAGAGTACCACAGTAATTGCCATCAACTCACATTGAGGTTATTTAAGGCTAAGACATTGGCTTGAGGCTCATTTCGTGGCTGTTAGGTGCTGGGAGTCATTTCCCCCACCAGCCCAAGTGGGAGGAGTGGGTGGGGAGTGCCTCCACTTCAGGCCCAGTGTCAGAGAGTTCAATGGGCTTCTGAGAGTGCTCGACAGCAGTCACCTACCCCGGGGGACACACTGGACCATGAACTTCCAGGCCTCAGAATTACAAAGGGCAAGAGACAGGCCGTCTAGCTATGGATGGGGCATTGAAAGGGAGGTGGCTATGTTCTGTGGCCCACTTTCAGGGCAAAGAGTGCATGAATGTTTCTAAGCCATGTGTGAGAGGCAGTCCTGTCTTAGAAGGCAGCCTGGAGGGGCAAACAGCATTGCAAAGAGAAGCTAAAGGTACAAATCAAGGGCTATGGCATTTGCCAGCCCCAGTAAAAGGGTGCTGCAGGTGAGATACCCCACAGGAGATCTCGCAGGGGAGAGGTTCTCCAAAGCATCCACAAAAGTACCTGAGAAATACAGTGAACTTTAAACCTCTGCCAAGTCCAGAGAATGGCAACACTAGATCATCACGGTGGTACCAGTAGGGAAAGAATGTCAGCACTCACCTTTCCGCTCTTTCCTTGCTGTAGTCCAATCCCAGAAGACGAGAAGACTTGGTTACAATACTTTGAGGCAGACACAGAGAAACAAGGTGGAGAAAGAAGGCACTCACACTTATTTCACCCACAGAAGCTGGGGGAAAAGGGAAGCCTTCAAGACCTTAAACCAAGCTTGGAGTTTTGACTATTACTTGGATGCACATTCTTATTAATAAACTGGGATTTTTTGAATTACCCAAGAGTGACAAACAAGACTGTGAAACTTGCCTGAATTTTTATTATTATACCACAAAGTAAACTTTAAAAGATAAAAAAGAGTTGCATTATGACACTATGTGTTACATTTGTATTACTTTGGTTGAAAGTTGGATATTTTTCCAATACTTACTTGGCAATTGTATTTCTAGTCTTTATGAATTATATTTATGTCCTGGCCATATTTAGATATTAGGATCTCAGTGATTTTCTCACTGACCTCTGTGATACAATTCTGTACCCTTTTGTCATGAGTATCAGTGTTTGCTCAACAGGCTACTCTACATTTAGAGCTTTATGAAATTAAATGGAAATACTAATGCCAGATTTTACTTTCTATTCAATGAGACATGTGATCCAGAAACTTCGACTTTTCCATCTAAATTCTAAGTTGTATTTAAGCCAAATTCTATGCCTTTACTACACAACTATTTTAGCTAGAGTAACACTTCAGGGTTTCTCAAACTTTCTTCCACTTAATGGCAGAGCTTCCTATTAAACTACTTGTTTGTTGACCCTTTAAGTCCTCAAAATTATCTCATTATAGTCTTCCAGAAAACTACTGCAAAAAGATATATTTACTTTTATTTTGGTACGCGGGCCTCTCACTGTTGTGGCCTCTCCCGCTGCAGAGCACAGGCTCCGGACGCTCAGGCTCAGCGGCCGCGGCTCACGGGCCCAGCCGCTCCCGCGGCATGTGGGATCTTCCCGGCCCGGGACATGAACCCGTATCCCCTGCATCAGCAGGCGGACTCTCAACCACTGCGCCACCAGGGAAGCCCCAATATATTTACATTTTAAATTGAAGTGAAACCTTTGATAATGGGAAACATCTTAACTAGAACTGCAGAAATGGGTTTTTTCGTTGGTACTTTCAATAATTTGACAGTACAGAAAAAAATTCAAGCATTATATTGAAAAGTATTCATACTTTGTACCAGGGCCTAGGTCCATACACAATATCATAGGGCACTTTTAGTGCTTAGATAATTAGAGATCAGTACAAAAAGACTTGAACTGAGCCATAGTTTTGACTATGCCCAAGTACTCCCATTTTTTAAGTCTTTGATAAATTAAATTGATTTGAAACTATTTTTCATCTGCTTGATCCTCCTTCCTCATCCATATCAGCCCAATGCTGATACTCTCTGCTGATAAAGAATAAAAGTATCATCTGTTCCTGTCAAAATGCTGTACTGTGTCTAGACTAGATTGGTGAGGTTTGGGCCATTCTAGTCATGACCATATTTGGTCTATTTTCAACAGAATTTCAGAGTGTTCCCTACTCTGCTAATACAGCCTTCATCTTTTCTCTTCTTTCTCTTTACCAAAGAGTAGTAGAAATTACTTGAATTAATTCAACTTCTCAATAGCTCCTTCTGAAAATATCCTGTACATTCATTTATTCATTCATTCACTCATTCAACAAATACATATGAAACATCTAACTGGCACTGCCTGTCCATACCTTCACTTTGTTTCCTAGACAATTAAAGAAAATTGCATTTACCTATAATAAAGGATGCATAAATTCTTAGTGAACATTCATCTTAAAAATATCACTCTGCTCCTGCTTTATTCGTTAGTTTACCTAATGAGGTTAGAAATATGTATCCCAAAAGGGGTCTTATTTTGAAAAGAACAAAGTTTAGATGACCACAATCAATAAAACAAGTAGAGACTGATGCAGCCTTCTGCATATATATAGAGAAGGGCTGACTGATGGGGCTTGAAATTTGATTAAAGGTGATTCCATAGGAAATCTGAAATTATTTAATTAGGTATTTAAGAAAATTCCATCTTTCTCTCGTGAAGAGATACCCTCAGGAATGTTGCACATACATTACAATCTCTTTCACCAACTGCTGAAAACATTTTAAATATTTTGTTAAAATCACGGTGGCCTGTACATTAAGAGTTTCTTCAGGAGAGAGTGTAAATTATATCCATTAGGAAATTACATCATATCAATTTTGTTTTTCAATTTTGTAAATTTTGAAAATTAATAATTTTAAAAATCAGTAATTTTGTAAATCTACATATGAAAATTACCAATATTAATAGAAAAATAAAATTACCATAGTAGATTATAGAAAGATGTGTTCTAAAATCTATCCTAGGTTTTTAGTGTTTGTAGTAATATTAGCATCATCCCAAGGTTGGTCTCTCCTTTGCCATGACTTTCATACAGGAAATCTTAGAGGGCAGAAATTGAATAAATAGCATCAGTGTTTTCAGTGGCCTCAGATTTTTTGTATAAGTTATTTCCTCACTGATATCAGCTGGATTTCATTATCAAAAACTGAAGGTGGTACAGATTAGTGCAAAAGTTGTATTTATAAGGGCTAGCCTTACAAAAAGTGATATTTGACACTCTTTATCCGATGGATTTATTTGGCATCTAGAATTGATAGAGTTTATCTTGAATTCTATGAGACTCAAATACCATATGTTATGGAAAATTACAATAATATTCTGGAAATGAGACTTTCCAGAGGGCTCTGAATAACATTTTTGTTTTTGCTTGGTCATATTTTGTTTATTTTAATTTAATTTTTATTGTATATTGGAGGACAGTTGATTTACAATGTTGTCTTAGTTTCAGGTGTACAGCAAAGTGATTCAGTTATACACATAAAATATCCATTCTTTTTCAGATTCTTTTCCCATATAAGTTATTACAGAATATTGAGTAGAGTTCCCTGGCTATACAGTAGGCCCTTGTTGATTATCTATTTTATATATAGTAGTATATATATGTTAATCACAAACTCCTACTTTATCCCTCCCACCACCTTTCCCCCTGGTAACCATAAGTTTGTTTTCAAAGTCTGTGAGTCTGTTTTGTAAATATGTTCATTTGTATCATTTTTCTTGATTCCACATATAAGTGGTATCATGTGATATTTGTCTTCCTCTGTATGACTTATTTCACTTAGTATGATAATCTCTAGGTCCATCCATGTTGCTGCAGATGGCATTATTTCATTCTTTATTATGGCTGAGTAGTATTCCATTGTATATATGTACAAAATCTTTTTTATCCATTCTGCCTTCGATGGGCATTTAGGTTGCTTGCATGTCTTGACTATTGTAAATAGTGCTGCAGTGAACATTGGGGTACATGTATCTTTTTGAATTATGGTTTTCTCTGGGTATATGTCCAGAAGTGGGATTGCTGGATCATATGGTAGTTCAATTTTTAGTTTTTTAAGGAACCACCATACTGTTCTCCAAAGGGAGTGTCCCAATTTACATTCTCACCAACAGTTTAGGAGGGTTCCATTTTCTTCACACCCTCTCCAGCATTTATTGTTTTTAGACTTTTTGATGATGGCCATTCTGACTGTTGTGAGGTGTTACCTCATTGTAGTTTTGATTTGCATTTCTTTAATAACTAGCTATGTAGAGCATCTTTTCATGTGCTTTTTGGCCATCTGTATGTCTTCTTTGGAGAAATGTCTATTTAGGTCTTCTGCCCACTTTGTTTTTTGTTTTTTTTATTGGAGTATAGTTTTTTAAACTGCTGTGTCAGTTTCTGCTGTACAGCAAAGCGACTCAGCCATACATATACATATATCCCCTCTTTTTTGGATTTCCTTCCCATTTAGGTCACCACAGAGCACCAAGTAGAGTTCCTTGTGCTACACATTAGGTTCTCATTAGTCATCTATTTTATACATAGTAGTGTATATATGTCAATTCTAATCTCCCAGTTCATCCCCCCCCTTCACCCTTGGTATCTATATCCCATTAGTCATCTATTTTATACATAGTAGTGTATATATGTCAATTCTAATCTCCCAGTTCATCCCCCCCCTTCACCCTTGGTATCTATATGTTTGTGTCTCTAATTTCCGCTTTGCAAGTAAGATCATCTTTACCATTTTCTTGATTCCACATATATGTGTTAATACATGATATTTGTTTTTCTCTTTCTGACTTACTTCACTCTGTATGACAGTCTCTAGGTCCATTTATGTCTCTGCAAATGACACCATTTTGTTCCGTTTTATGGCTGAGTAATGTTCCATTGTATATGTGTACCACATCTTCTATATCCATTCCTCTGTTGATGGACATTTATGTTGCTTCCATGTCCTGGCTATTGTAAATAGTGCTGCAGTGAATATTGGGGTGCATGTGTCTTTTTGAATTATGATTTTTTCAGGTTATATGCCCAGTAGTGGGATTGCTGGGTCATATGGTAGATCTATTTTTAGTTTTTTAAGGAACCTCCACACTGTTCTACATAGTGGCTGTATCAATTTACATTCCCACCAACAGTGGAAGAGGGTTCCCTTTACTCTACACCATCTCCAGCATTTACTCTTTGTAGATTTTTTGATAATGGTTATTCTGAATAGTGTGAGGTGATACTTTGTTATAGTTTTGATTTGCACTTCTCTAATAATTAGTGATGTTGAGCATTTTTTCATGTGTTTTTTGGCCATCTGTATGTCTTCTTTGGAGAAATGTCTATTTAGGTCTTCTACCCATTTTTTGATTGGGTTCTTTATTTTTTTGATATTGAGCTGCATGAGCTGCTTGTATATTTTGGAGATTAACCCATTGTCTGTCACTTCATTCACAAATATTGTTTCCCATCCTCTGGGTTTTATTTTTGTTTTGTTTATAGTTTCCTTTGCTGTGCAAAAGCTTGTAAGATTATTAGGTCCCATTTGTTTATTTTTGTTTTTATTTTCATTACTCTAAGAGGTGGATCCAAAAAGATATAGCTGCGATTTATGTCAAAAATTGTCCTACCTATTACTTCCTCTAGGTGTTTTATAGTATCCAGTATTCCATTTAGATCTCTAATGGATTGGTCTCTTGGATTCCTTTTATTTCTTTTTCTTCTCTGATTGCTGTGGCTCAGACTTCCAAAACTATGTTGAACAAAGGGATTGCTGGGTCATATGGTAGATCTATTTTTAGTTTTTTAAGGAACCTCCACACTGTTCTACATAGTGGCTGTATCAATTTACATTCCCACCAACAGTGGAAGAGGGTTCCCTTTACTCTACACCATCTCCAGCATTTACTCTTTGTAGATTTTTTGATAATGGTTATTCTGAATAGTGTGAGGTGATACTTTGTTATAGTTTTGATTTGCACTTCTCTAATAATTAGTGATGTTGAGCATTTTTTCATGTGTTTTTTGGCCATCTGTATGTCTTCTTTGGAGAAATGTCTATTTAGGTCTTCTACCCATTTTTTGATTGGGTTCTTTATTTTTTTGATATTGAGCTGCATGAGCTGCTTGTATATTTTGGAGATTAACCCATTGTCTGTCACTTCATTCACAAATATTGTTTCCCATCCTCTGGGTTTTATTTTTGTTTTGTTTATAGTTTCCTTTGCTGTGCAAAAGCTTGTAAGATTATTAGGTCCCATTTGTTTATTTTTGTTTTTATTTTCATTACTCTAAGAGGTGGATCCAAAAAGATATAGCTGCGATTTATGTCAAAAATTGTCCTACCTATTACTTCCTCTAGGTGTTTTATAGTATCCAGTATTCCATTTAGATCTCTAATGGATTGGTCTCTTGGATTCCTTTTATTTCTTTTTCTTCTCTGATTGCTGTGGCTCAGACTTCCAAAACTATGTTGAACAAAGTGTGGAAATCTTTGTCTTGTTCCTGATCTTAGAGGAAATGCTTTCAGTTTTTCACCACTGAGTATGATGTTACCTGTTGGTTTGTCATATATGGCCTTTATTATGTTGAGGTATGTTCCCTCTATGCCCACTTGCTTGAGAGTTTTTATCATAAATGGGTGTTGAATTTTGTCAAAAGATTTTTCTGCATCTATTGAGATGATCATATGGTTTTTGTTCTTCAAATTGTTAATGTGCTGTATCACACTGATTGATTTGTGGATATTAAAAAATCCTTGCACACCTGAAATAAATACCATTTGATAATGGTTTATGATCCTTATAAGGTATTGTTGGATTCAGATGGCTAGTATTTTGTTGAGGATTTTTGTGTATATGTTCATCATTGATATTGGCCTGTAGTTTTCTTTTTTTGTGATATCTTTGTCTGGTGTTGGTATCAGGGTGACGGTGGCCTCATAGAATGAGTTTGGGTGTTTTCCTTCCTCTGCAATTTTTGGAATAGTTTCAGAAGGATAGATGTTAACCCTTCTCTAAATGTTTGATAGAATTTGCCTGTGAAGCCATTTGTTCCTTGCCTTTTGTTTGTTGTGAGTCACAGTTACAATTTCAGTGCTTGTGATTGGTCTATTCATATTTTCCATTTCTTCCTGATTCAGTCTTGGGAGATTGTACTTTCTACAAAATTGTCCCTTTCTTCTAGGTTGTCCATTTTATTGGTGTATAGTTGCTTGTAGTAGTGTCTTATGGTCCTTTGTATTTCTGTGGTGTCTGTTGTAACTTCTCCTTTTTCATTTCTAATGTTATTGATTTCAGTCCTCTCCCTTTTTTTCTTGATGAGTCTGGCTAAAGGTTTATCAATTTTGTTTATCTTTTCAAAGAACCATCTTTTAGTTTCATAGATGTTTTCTATTGTTTTCTTAGTCTGTATTTCATTTATTTCTGCTCTCATCTTTATGTTTTCTTTCTTCTACTAACTTTGGGTTTTGTTTGTTCTTCTTTCTCTAGTTGATTTAGGTGTAGGTTTAGGTTGTTTATTTACGATTTCCCTTGTTTCCTGAGGTAAGATTGTATTGCTATAAACTTCCCTTTTAGAACTGCTTTTGCTGCACCCCATAGGTTTTGGACCATCATGTTTTCCTTGTCATTTATCTCTAGGTATTTTTTAATTTTCTCTTTGATTTCTTCAGTGATCCATTGATTGTTTAGTGACATATTATGTCACCTCCACGTGTTTGTGTTTTTTTTTCTTGTGATTGATATTTAATATCATAGCAATGTGGTCAGAAAAGATATTTGATATGATTTCAATTTTCTTAAATTTATAGAGGCTTGCTTTGTGGTCCAGCATGTGTTCTATCTTAGAGAATGTTCCATGTGTACTTGAGAAGAATGTGTATTCTGCTGCTTTTGGATGGAATGTTTTATAAATATCAATTAATGCCATCTAGTCTAATGTGTCATTTAAGACCTTATTGTGTTTCCTTATTGATTTTCCGTCTGGGTGTTCTCTCCATTGAGGTAAGTGAGGTGTTAAAGTCCCCCACTATTATTCTGTTACTGTTGATTTTTCCTTTAATACTGTTAGCATTTGCCTTATATATTGAGATCCTCCTATGTTGGGTGAACATATATTTGCAATTGTTTTGTAATCTTCTTGGATTCATCCCTTGATCATTATGTAGTGTCCTTCTTTGCCTCTTGTAACAGTCTTTATTTTTACATCTATTTTGTCTGATACGAGTACTGCTACTCCAGCTTTTTTTTTAAAATTCCATTTGCATGGAATATCTTTTTCCATCCCCTCACTTTCAGTCTGTATGAGTCCCTAGATCTGAAGTGGGTCACTTTTACACAGCATATATACAGGTCTTGTTTTTGTATCCATTCAGCCAGTCTATGCCTTTCTTTGTAGCATTTAATCCATTTACATTTAAGGTAATTATCGATATGTATGTTCTTATTGGCATTTTGTTAATTGTTTTTGATTTCTTTCAGTAGGTCTTTTTTCTTCCCTTCCTATTTAGTTCTCTTCTCTTGTGATTTGATGAGTATCTTTAGTGTTGTGTTTTATTATGTTTTTTCTTCTGTGTGTGTGTATCTATTGTAGATTTTTGTGTGAGGTTCCCGTGTGGTTTATATATATATATATATATATATATATATATATATATATATATATGATTTTTTCAAGTTGCTGGTCTCTTCAAATGCATTTCTAACATCCTGGATTTGTGCTCTCCTCATGATTGCTGGTTTTAATATCATATTTGCATGTGGATGATTTCCAACCTTTACTCTATGTTTGCCTTTACTGGTGAACTTTCCCATTCGTAATTTTGTTTGTTTCTTTATTTCTAGCTGTTGCCTCTTCTTTTCTGCCTAGAGAAATTCCTTTAGCATTTGTTGTAAAGCTGGTTTGGTGGTGTTGAATTCTCTTAGCTTTTGCTTGTCAGTAAAGTTTTTCATTTCTCCTCAAGTCTGAACGAGAGCCTTGCTGGGTAGAGTATTCTTAGTTATAGTTTTTTTCCTTTCATCATTTAAATATATCATGTCACTCCCTTCTGGCCTGCAGAGTTTCTGCTGAAAAATCAGCTGATAGCCTTATTGGGATTCCCTTGCGTGTTATTTGTTGCTTTTCCCTGTTGCTTTTAGTATTTTCTCTTTGCCTTTAATTTTTGTTACTTTGGTTAATATGTGTCTCTGCATATTCCTCCTTGGTTTTATCCCGTATGGGACTCTCTGTGCTTCCTGGACTTGAGTGAGTGTTTCCTTTTCCATGTTAAGGAAGTTTTCTCCTATTATCTCTTCAAATATTTTCCCAGGTCCTTTCCTCTCCCTCTTCTCCTTCTGAGACCTCTATAATGCGAATGTTGGTACATTTAGTGTTGTCCCAGAGCTCTCTGTGACTGTCTTCATTCATTTTCATTCTTTTTTCTTTATTCTGTTCCATGGCAGTGATTTCCACCAATTTGTCTTCCAGCTCACTTGTCTGTTCTTATGCCTCATTTATTCTGCTAATTATTCCTTCTAGTATATGTTTCATTTCAGTTATTTTATTGTTCATCTCTGTTTTTTGTTCTTTGAATTATCTACCTCTTTGTTAAACATTTCTTTTATCTTCTTGGTCTGTGCCTTCATTCTTTTTCTGAGATCTTGGATCATCTTTATGATCATTACTCCAAATTCTTTTTCAGGTAGATTGCCTATCTACACTTCACCTAGTTGTTCTTCTGGGGTTTTATCTTGTTCCTTCATCTGGAAGTTATTTCTCTGCCATCTCATTTTGTCTAACTTTCTGTTTGTGGTCTCTGTTCTGCAGGCTGCAGGATCGTACTTCCTCTTGTTCCTGGTGTTTGCCCCCTGGTGGTTAGGTTCTTCCAGGGACTTGTGCAGGCTTCCTGGTAGGAGAGACTGCTGCCTGTCCACTGGTGGGGGGAGCTGGGTGTTGTCCCTCTGGTGGGCAGGGCCATGTCAACAGGTGTGTTAAGAAGAGGCTGTGAGCTCAGGATGACTTTTGACAACCTGTCTGCTGATGGGTGGGGCTGTGTTCTCACCTTGTTGGTTGTTTGGCCTGAGGCATCCCAGTACTGGAGTCTGCAGGCTGTTGAGTGGGGTTGGGTCTCAGTGCCAAAATGGCAACCTCCTGGAGAGCTCACACTGATGAATATTCCCTGGCCCTCCACTACCAGTGTCCTTGCCCTCACCATGTGCCACAACCCACCTGTGCCTCCCCAGGAGACCCTCTAAGACTCGCAGATAGATCTGGCCCAGGCTCCTGTGGAGTCACTGCTTTGTCCTGGATGCCAGGGCACATGAAACCTTGTGTGCACCCTTCAAGAGTGGTGTGTCTGTTTCCCCCAGTCCTGTGGAGCTCCTGCACTCAAGTCCCCTGGCCTTCAAAGCCCAACTATCTGGTGGTTCCTCCTCCCGATGCCAGAACCTCAGACTGGGGAGCCTGATGTCTGGCTCAGAAGTCTCACTACTGTGGGAGAACTTCTGAGATATAATTGTTTTCCAGTTTGTTGGTTGCCCACCTGGTGGGTATGAGATTTGATTATATTGTGAAAATGGCCCTTCTCATTGTGGCTTCCTCTTTGTCTTTGGATGTAGAATATCTTCTTTGGTAGGTTACAGTCTTTTCTGTCAGTGGTTGTTCTGCAGATAGTTGTGATTTTGGTATTTTGTGAGAGAGCTCCAGTCCTTCTACTTCAACATCTTGTCTCCTCCCTTCTGAATGCCTTGATATTAACATAAGAGTCACTATTATTCCTGAAATCACTGAAGAAATTTGACTGTTCGATGGCAATGCTGCTGTCAACGTCCTCTTTCTGTCTGTCATTTATCCTGTAAATCTTCTGAACAGATGGACTTTGCCTGTTAATGGGGAAGACAGATTCCTCAAGAAAATGGTATTAAAAGGTTATTGGATTATAGTTAGGTCAGATGTTATACTCTCCTCTCTCCTAGTGACAAAATGACTGATTGATGATTGATCCTTGTGTAATGCAGCAAGGAAGATGCTAAGAAGCCTTCAGTTTACATTAATAAATTATTTCAGTTGACAGTAGAATACGGAAATAATTGAATGTGCAAATAGTGATTCCCTTTTCATGCAATTCTTTTTTTAAAAATCATGTTATTTGTATATCCAGATTTTAACATTCATTTGATCTTTTATTTAAAAGGCTTTATTTTTTCCCTGTATATTTTGAGGAAGCTAAAATTGTGACAACTATTTAATGAAATAAAGGAAATGGTTACCAAGTTTCTAAACATATTTATATTCTTATAACACCTTTTTATATTACCGCTATGTTTGAATTTCAGTAATGATGTTACAGATTATTTATTTTGTCCAAAAAAAGATAAAAAGAGAAAATTACAATTTTGGGGAAAATGACAAAGACCAACATGTCTTGGTTTATAATGCTCCATTTTTATTTTTAGTGTCTCAATGTAAATAAGCAGGTGAGAAATGATTGATTTTTTTCCCTTACAGCGGTTTACCTCTGCAAAAGAACAATGCAAAACAAAGCAAGGCTGGAGCTAGCCGACTATGAAGCAGTAAGTACCAAGGACTTCCTGACAAAGAAATGGATAAAATGAGCAAGAATAAGGCCTACAGTCATTTCTAGGCACTCTTAACTTTCTACATTCATGGATCTTAGGGATCAGACTTCTAAGGAAGAGCAGCATACTGATTTAACATATCCCTTACTTGCTTACTTCCTCTCATCATTCACACTGAGGATGGTGAAATTCTAAATACACAAACTCAGAGAAGAAGGAGGAAGCATATCTTATTTGCTAAAATTGACTTAAATGTAAAAACATATATATGTATATATATATATATATATATATATATATATATATATACTATATATAATGAAGATACCCAAACTTAGAGAATTATAGAGCATTTACACTGGGAAAATGGTTTTTGCAAAACCTTTATGTTGGTCACCATCAGCAGATTAAATTAATCTCATGCAGTTTGTTCAGATGGTTGCTATGTTCTGATTTACTAAACTTGAAGCACTGTCTACAAGTGGATAGTAGGGGGCTGAGGGTTTACATTTTTCTCAGAAACTGGATAGACTGATTGAATCAGTAGTAGAGAGTATTGCTTTCTTGTTCCTCAGTAAAATGAGCACAGGAAAATCCAATGGATTAGTCTTGAGCACTTTTTTATATAAGGTAAGTTTAGTATTTTTGATTTTCAGTTATATTCTCCAATATTAATATTCATAATAGGTTTTCCTGTGTCCTCTATGACTGTTAATATAAGTATTAGCTGCATTCAGTGAGCATGACTTATCATTCCAAGTACACTTACTCCTTTAGAAATTCTGATTTTTTTTTTTTTTGGTAAGTACATATGATAGATAAACTAGAAGGGAGTAGTAAAGCTGAGCAGCAGAATGTCTTCACCGTGGTATATTTTTCAGGAGAGCTTGGCCAGGCTGCAGAGGGCATTTGCTCGGAAGTGGGAGTTCATTTTTATGCAAGCAGAAGCACAAGCAAAGTGAGTCCTTGTGAGTCTTTTGGAAGATTTGTCCAAGTTGTGGCCTTTTGTCCAGAGAGGCACTACAATTAACACTACTTATTATTCATTGTTATGATATTAACAGAGTGGACAAGAAGAGAGACAAGATTGAAAGAAAGATCCTTGATAGTCAGGAGAGAGCATTCTGGGATGTACACAGACCCGTGGTAAGCAAGCACACCAACGTTGTCTAACTTCATAATCTCAGCCTTTGGAAAGTAAAGGAAGAATGCAGAATGCAGTAACACCATCACTTGTCCCAAAGTCTTGGTGAATTATTTAAGAAAAGATTGCCAATTTTGTGTAAGATGACTAGAGTTCAATAGTATAATATTTTTTAAAACTATGCATTTTTCTAACGTGACATTACTTGCTTGCTCATTCTTTGCTTTTGAGGTGCTTGATACTTTCATACACTTGAAAGAAAGAAGACTGCAACAAAGCAGTTTTGCATGGCTTATGATCTACATTTTTCTGGATTGATAGTAAAAGTATTAGTCCAAATGTTGTTCCTCCACTAATTTTTCTTTTTTAAAACTTACTAATAACCTGCTTTGAATGTCAACTTTCATGGAAACATTTTAGGTGGCTCAGTTTCAGATCAGCTCATACTTCTAATGATGTAACTGGTCATTGAATCTACATACAATAACTTAGCTGGTTTTTTTATATAGTAATGTTAAACCATGTGAGTCAGAGTAACAGATAACAAATGTCCTTGATTAATACCAGAAAACTTTGTGTAAAGAATTAAACAATGGTTATGAGCATTCATAAGAAAGCATGTCTACTCTCATATAGCATATTTTGATGCTAGGTCTTTGTTTTCTATATGTTTCTTTAAACACAGACCTAGAGAATAATATTTACATACTATTATTAAATAACAGGATCACAGCATGAGACAAATCAAGATTCTTTGAGAATATCTTAAAATTTTCCTCTCAACTACCTTTAGAAACAGACCGAAATAGGTCTGTTTTCCAAAGGTCTGTATATATATCTGTATCTATACCTATATACATATAGTTATGGATATATATTGATACATATTTAAATTTTAGATAGTAATGCAGTTGTTAAATTTCATATGGAATTTTTTTCTTTTGAATTAAAAAAAAATTAGAATTGAGATTTAACTCTCTTTCCTACTCAAAATTCAGCTTGAGTTTTATTACTCATGGTGTAAAGGATTGTGAGGCCACATGCATAAGTATTGCAAGGATATGAAGTAGGATTTTACCTTGCTTGTTTGTTTGTTTTAAGCCATCTCTAGAAACTGGTTAATACATTATGTTCTCATGTTTCTCCACTTTATGTCCCTGGACATCTGGTGGCCCATCTCTAGCCTAGTTTAACTTTGATGGCCTATATCCTCCTGGCAACCCAAGAGGACTCACTCCATGCCAGCTTCTCTTCACTGCCCACATCCATTCTACAGCAAAAACTCATGTTCTCCCAGCATGTCGATTGATCTCACCTCAACACACTCCCCTGCTCCATCCCCCAAGAATTACTCAGCCAGTCCCTTGCCTTCTATGTGCCCTGTTGGAAGCAGAACCTGTTCACAGTTGTTTTTTGCTCTAACCAGTGTAAGTCAGGCTCCAGTCCTCTGTGTCTCCACAGAGCAAGGAGCACATATGAGTGCTCTCCAAGGGGTCCCCTGCTGTACCCCGCATTAGGCTTTCAATTAGAAAGTCATCCCAAGGAGCACCTGGAGGCAGAAACCACTCTGAAGCCATTAGTTCCATGTCCCTTATTCAATTTGTGGATGCTTATGAGAGGCTTTATATCACTTAAAATGAACATGTTATACAATACTTGGTTATTGTTTATTTTCTAGAGGGAAAAAAAATAGAGCTTTGGGTTATCTGTATGCCTCTGAGAATGGAAGGCACCTAATCCAACCCTACCTTCAACTATTTAATTTTTACATTACAACTCTGTATCCCATTTAAGAAGAAAAAAATTTTTTTTATTTATTTTTTTTTTTCGGTACGCGGGCCTCTCACTTTTGTGGCCTCTCGCATTGCGGAGCACAGGCTCCGGATGCTCAGGCTCAGCGGCCATGGCTCACGGGCCCAGCTGCTCCACGGCATGTGGGATCCTCCCAGACCGGGGCACGAACCCATGTCCCCTGCATCGGCAGGCAGACTCTCAACCACTGCGCCACCAGGGAAGCCCGAAAAAAAATTTTTTTGCAGTGGTCCCAGGTGCATGTGAAGCGATGACACTTGTCTGGGAGCCATGTCAGACACACAGGTCCTGCCTCGTATCTGCTTTTTAGAGTTCTGGGTCCTTAGTGAGAGTTAATACAGAGATGATGCTGGCAGGGACATTAGCAGCAAGACGCTCCTATAATAGCTTTTAATGGCTATTTCCCCAGCAAAATGCATAAGCTATATCTCTATTCATTGGCTGTAGTGTTAACTAAACAATGATAAGAAGAGCTTTCTAAGATAACCATACCTCCAAAAAGTGTCTTTATTTTTATTTTGGTTTTGAAAAAGTCTTATTAAGAAAATATGAACACACTACTACAAGTTTTTAAAGTGTAGAAATTAATATTCTCATTAGAATAAAAATCTCTACTCAGATTTAATAGATTCATAACACAATTTATATTTTCCTGGACTGCTTTAGCTTTATTACTATATAAAGTATCTTTGTTTTCAAAAAACAGAAATGAAGTTATCCTATCAGTACTATTTGTTGAATTTTTTTCATTTTATTTCTTCTTGCATAATCCTACTGTTAAACCTTTCCAAAAAATGTAGCAGAGAGTAATTAATCCTTATAAAGCTTTTACTAATTCAAGTAAAGGTGATGTGCTACATTGCATTTTGTTTGGTTTGCTTTGATTTGATCTGGCTTGATGCTGCCATTTATTTAGTTAAAATAGGTTGGAAACCATTAGCCAGAAGTGTAGTAGGGAAGGGGAAATCTCAAAAAGAAGCTCAGAATCTTTAAAGTATACTTAAATTTAATGTAAAATATTATATTACATGAACTTAGAGATGTAGAAAATATATGCAGTGTGATTTAGTTTTTTTAAAAAATAATGTCCCTTAATGCAGTATACTCATTTTATTGCATTTAATACCTTTATGAAATAAATTTAGCTTCTATAAGCATGTCCGTGTTTACTCCAGAAAAAAAAATTAAAGTCATAACACTGAAAAGGACTCTTCAGTTATCAAGGACTCCAGACAGAATTGCCACACACTAACTACTCAAGATGATAGTAGGGGAAATACACCAAATTGTAGCAAATGTCAAAGATAATTTGGGATTTGGGTTAACTTGTGTATTTAGTGTTTTGATACTTTTATGAAGCCTCTTCAAGGGCTGATGGATTCTTAGTCTATATTAATTGAATTTGAGCAACTAGTTAAATTGAAGTAAAAATTCTGTTTGTCACACTGCTGAAGGGTTTCATTGATACTAACTTCCTAGTATTTGTTTTAATATTATCAGATCTTGGTCTTTTGAAGAGCAGGAGTTTGTCTGAAATTTTATATACATTTCCTGTAAATCTTTCTTTTTTCTGTGAATAAATTAGTTGGGAGCAGTCTGGTGAAGTGTGTGTGTGTATGTGTTGTGTGTGTGTGCACACGCACACAAAAATACATTAAAATTTGGAGTTTAAAAGTGTCTGAAGAAGAGGTTATAGATTTGCATAAGAAATTTAAGGAGTTCCATAAGATTCAAAGTTTTTATAACCTATTGAGTTATATCAGAGTGATTCTGAGGCCCAGTAATAGAAAGGAGCAATAAGATTCTTAAAATACAATCATCATGGAGCAAAAAAAAGAAGTCCAGTGGACTGGGCTTTCAAAATAGAATGGTGCTGATGCTCTGGGTCCAAGAGGTGAAGAGTAACCAAACTTGTTCCACACAGCCCTACTGTGGAGCCAGTTTATATCCTTTGCACAAACTTTGTTTCTGTTTTGTTTGTCTGTTACATTTTTTTTAGCTTTATTGAGGTGTAATTGACAAACTAAATTGTAAGATATTTAAATTGTACAATATGGTGGGTTTTTTTATACGTATTCATTGTGAAAGGTTTCCCACCATTGAGTTAACACTGAATGAGAGTTGATCTAAAGAGATGTAGTGGAGGGAATTTAGGCCAGTTTAATTCTGGGCACATTCAGACGTGTGCACTGCAAGGTGGAGTCAATATAGAATGAATCACCTTTCCTCTCACCTTGGAAATCCACAGTGACCTGGTGGGAGCACTGAGACAGTACTTTGAGACAGTACTGTGGGGGTACATTATTTATATCACAAACTATAAAGCACAAGACCAAAATTATAAATATTCTTGCAGATACACTATGACAGGCACCACCTTGACACATTTTTGTTGGGTGTTGGAGGGAACCTGGTATTTGGTCAAGGTACAGGTCTTTTAAAAATTTTTATTGAAGTATAACATACATACTAGAAATGCAAACCAAAATCACAATGAAATAGCACCTCACACCAGTTAGAATGGCTGTTCTAAAAAGAGAAGAAGTAACAAGTGTTGGTGAGAATGTGAAGCAAAAGTAATTCTTGTGCACTGGGAATTCTTGGTGGGAATGTAAATTGGTACAACCACTATGGAAACAGTATGGAGGTTTCTCAAAAAATTAAAAATAGAATTCCACTTCTGGGTGTTTATCCAAAGTAAATAAAAACACTAACTTCAAAAGATATATGCACCCTCATGTTCAATGCAGCATTATTTACAGTAGCCAAGACATAGATGTGACCTAAGTGTCCATTGATGGATGAGTGAATTAAAAAAACGTGGGACACAGGCATAGCTCAACGGTATTGTAGGTTCAGTTCCCAACCACCTACAAAATTTTGGTGGTGTATATAAACGTTGCGTTTACATGATACTGTAGTCTATTAAGTGTTCAGTAGCATTACATCTAAAAAACAATGCCTTAATTTTAAAATACTTTGTTGCTAAAAAATGCTAACCATCATCAGAACCTTCAGCAAGTCATAGTAATAACATCAAAGATCACAGATCACCATAACAAATATAATAATTATGAAAAAGTTTGAGATATTGTGAGAATTACCAAACTGTGACTCAGAGACACAGAGGGAGCAAATGCTGCTGGAAGGATGGCGCTGACAGACTTACTTGGGTTGCCACAAATTCCTTCAATTTGTAAAATGATGCAATATCTGCAAAGCACAATAAAGAGAAGTGCGATAAAATGAGGTGTGCCTGTATGTATGTATGTATGTATGTGTGTATATATTTGTACATACATATACACATATATAATGGAATATTATTCAGCTATAAAACGAATGAAATCTTGGGGCTTCCCTGGTGGCACAGTGGTTGAGAGTCCTCCTGCCAATGCAGGGGACATGGGTTCGTGCCCCGGTCCGGGATGATCCCACATGCCGCGGAGCAGCTGGGCCTGTGAGCCATGGCCACTGAGCCTGTGTGTCTGGAGCCTGTGCTCTGCAGCAGGAGAGGCCACAACAGTGAGAGGCCCGTGTACCGCAAAAAAAAAAAAAAAAAAAAAAATGAAATCTTGCCATTTGTGACAATGTAGGTGGAACTTGAGGACATTATGCTGAGTGAAATAAGTTAGACAGAGGATGACAAATACCATATGAGGTCACTTATATGTAGAATCTGAAAAACAAATTCATAGATACAGAAACAAACAAACTCATACAAACGAATTGTGGTTGCCAGAGCCAGGGGGTTGGGAGGGTGGGAGAAATGGTGTGAAGGGGGTGAAAAGGTACAGACTTCCAGTTATAAAAGAAGTAAGTCCCGGGGATGTAATGTACAGCATGTTGACTATAGTTAATAATACTGAAGTGTATATTGGAAAGTTGCTAAGACAATCGATTTTAAAAATATGCATCACAAGGAAAAAAATTTATAACTGTGTGGTGATGGATGTTATCTAGACTTATTGTGGTGATCATTTTACAATATATACAAATATTGAATCATTATATTGTACACCTGTAATGAATATAATGTTATATGTCAATTATATCTCAATAATAATTTTTTTTAATTTTTAGATTTTATTTTGGGTCTTTGTTGCTGTGCACAGGCTTTTTCTCTCTAGTTGTGGTGAGTGGGGACTACTCTTTGTTGTGGTGCACAGGCTTCTCATTGCAGTGGCTTCTCTTGTTGCGGAGCACAGGCTCTAGGCACGCAGGCTTCAGTAGTTGCAGCACACGGGCTTCAGTAGTTGTGGCACATGGGCTTAATTACTCAGCAGTATATGGGATCTTCCCGGACCAGGGATCAAACCCGTGTCCCCTGCATTGGCAGGTGGATTCTTAACCACTGCACCACCAGGGAAGTCCTGCTCAACAATAATTTTTTAAAGTATAACATACATACAGAAAACTACACAAAGCATAAATGCACAATGAATTTTCATGAAATGAACACAGCCAAGTCACCAGGATCCCAGAACCCTACTAGTGACCATTCCAATCACTACTCCCTAGGTCAATGGTAACTTCTCATACCATAGATAAATTTGCCTACTTTTAATCTTTATATAAATTGACTTATTAATATCAGTCTTTTTATATTGAACATCTTCTTTTGAGATTCTTTCATATTATTGCATGTAGTTGTAATTTGTTTATTCTCATTACTGTATTAGTATTCTATTATGTGAGAGTAGAGGATTTCATTATATACTGATGTTAAATTAACTTCCACAATGTTACTACTCCATTATTTTATCCATAATTTTGATATTCAATTTATTATTTTCACTAACTTGTTATGTTCATGATTCAACTTAAGTTACTCCAGACTTTTGTTTATCACACAAAACCATCAACTCAATCTCTTTAATTTAGGTTCAAAAGCAATGCAGACCTCAAAATAAAATAGAAAAACAAGGTGAATGATAGTGTATCATATGGTATTATATATAACAAAAGAGTAATCTTTTGTTATATATAGAACTCATACATCAATGAGAAAATGTCAAAGAAGTAAAAAATGTAATGGAAAACATTTATATTTTTACCTATTAAGTTTGCAAAGAATTTTTGAAAGGTAATATCATAACCATATATTTACATACAATCTTACCATCTTAGGTCCAAAGGTCCATTTTAATTCTTTGTTTGTTGGGAGAGGTATAAGTAAGTAGATAGGTAGGTAGCTGGATAGATAGGTAGATAGATAGATGATAGATGATAGATAGATAGATAGATAGATGATAGAAAGATAGAGGGACAGGCAGAAGTGTAGAAAAAAGACTGAAAAGATATATACACAAATATCAACAATATTTATGAATGTTGAAATTCTGTTGATTTTCTTCCCTTTGCTAATCTGTTTTAAAATTAAAATGTAATGAATGTTTAGATATACAGCAAGAAAAATCAACAATAGTTTTAAAAAGTGAATCAGGACTTCCAGTCCAGCATATAAAGAACTTGAAAGTTGTCACTCCCATTCTCACAATAAGAAAAAAAGTTGAATAAACTGAAAATCAACAATTTTTCTTAGATTCATCTCAGAATGAGGTCACTGGGCAAAATACTGTTAGTCCCCAAAACTGGAGAGACAGACAGGCAAATACAACTTACCAGAACAGAAGCCCAAGAGCAGAAACCTCTGAGGAACCAATGCTGGGGTAAGAAATCCTAAAGTGTAATTGACAAATTGCTGGAAGTTCAGAGTAGACAGACTTGAGCTGAGTCTTAAGGGGACACCACACACTTTTGTGAGTTTTACCTCCAGGAACTCTACCAGATTCTCACAATGAAGTTTGAAGAAAAATCCCTTTGTACATCTCTCAGGAAAAGGGGAAGAGAAACTATTTTGAAATACACTCAGGATATTTTCTTCTTAACAAGACCTGGCTTTAAGAGAAACTGATCAGGGTTGTACCAGAGCCACAACATGAGGGAAGGGAAATACTCAACTTCAACCCTGGTCTTACCAAAATGAGGGGAAAAAACTCTGAGAGGAAGTTGTAAAGGTCACAGCCCTGGGGCACAGGCTCACTAAAAGATTGAGACCTAATCACAGGACTATAGGATGCTTCCCCTCCCCCTACACCTTACCACAACATTAACAGAGCCTAAATAACAACAGGGAATTGCAAAGGAAAGAACTGCACATCTCAGGCCTTATTTAAGAAGCCTCAGGAAACCCAAAGACAACTGGGAAGACAAAAACAAGGAAACCAGACTGAAGTTTAGCCTCTGATACAGCAAAAGAAAACAATAAATACAGCCTACCCCTAGCCAGATATACATAAAACCACACAACAAACACCTATTTATCTCAGTTTCTTTTACCCAGTACATCATGTCTGTCTGTCAATAAAAAATTTCACATACAGTAAAAGAAAAAAAAATAGCTCAGAGACACATTAAGCATCAGAATCATACTCAAATATGGCAGAAATGTTGAAATTATCAAACCAAGGACTTGAAACAAGTAAGTATGATGAATGTGCTAATGGAGGAAGTGAACAGCATAAAAGAATAAAGAATAGAGGTACAATATAAGCAGAAGCACAGAAACTCTAAGAAAGAATCAAAAGGAAATGTTAGAATAAAAAAACACCATAACATAAATGAAGAATGCCTTTGATGTGCTCATCAATAGACGACATGGCCAAGCAGATGATCAGTGAGCTTGAAGAAATGTCAATAGAAATTTCTAAAACTCAAGTGCAAAGAGGAAAAAGAGAGTAAAAAAGACAGAATATCCAAGAGCTGTTAAATAATTACTAAAGGTGTAACATACATGTAATAGGAATACCAGAAAGAGAAAAGAAGAGAAGAAATATCTGAAGCAGTGATGACCAATAGTTTCCAAAAATTAATACCAAACTGAGAACCGGAAGCTCAGAGAATACCAACCAGAGTAAATATCAAAAAATCTAAACCTAAGCATATCACATTCAAACTGCAGAAAATGAAGACAAAGTGAAAATCTTGAAAGAAGCCAGAGGAACAAGATTAACAATTGCATCAGACTTCTGTTTAGAAATCATGCAAGCAAGAGAGAAGAGTGAAATATTTTGTGTTGAAAGAAAAAAAGAAAAAAAAACCTTAGAATTCTATATCCAGCAAAATTACCCTCTATAAGTGCAGGAGAAATGAAGACTTTCTCAGAAAAACAAAAAATGAGGGAATTTGTCATCAGGAGACTTATCTTGAAAGAAATGCAGAAAGAATGTCTTCAGAAAGAAAGAAATGACGTAGGTCAGAAACTCAGATCTATTTTTTATTCTTAATTAAAAATAGTTCAAATAATAATAGCAACAGTGTATTCTGTGATTATATATTAAGGGTAAGTGGAATGAATGACAGCAGTGTTATAAGGTACAGAAGGGAGAAGGAATTGGGAATAATCTATTATAAGGTACTTGAATGGAGTAGTATTGTGTGATTGGAAAGAGTAGTTGGGTTAGATATAAATGTATATTGCAAACCCAAGGGCAACCACTAAGAAAAGTTTAAAATGAAGTAGAATTGATATGTTAAGAGAGGAGAAAAAAAATGGAATAGTAAAAATTCTCAATCAAAAACATAGAGGGCAGAAAAATAAAGAAAAGAAAAAGAAACTGAGCAATGGTGACAAATATCAATAGAAAACAATAAAAATATGGTAGATATTAATCCAGCTATAATAACTATCACTTTAAACAGCAGTGACCTAAATATACCAATTAAAAGGCAGAGATTGTCAGAGTGAATAAAAAAGACCTAATTATATATTAAGAAACTCACCTTAAATATAAAGACAGAGGTACAGCCTATAAGTAAAGTAAAGCAATGGAGAAAGTAAAGGGATGCTAACACTAGTCAAAAGATAGGTGGAGTAGCTACATTAATTTCAGATGAAGCCAGCTCCAGAGTGAGGAGAATTATCAGAGATGAGGGGCAACATCATGTAATGATAAAGAGATCAATTATTCATGAAGACATAAGGTGTCAAATTATGACATAATGTGTGTGCACAACAGAACATCAAAATATGAGACAAAAACTGATAAGAACTGCAAGGAGACATAGATGAATACACCATTATAGTTGTAGTCTTCAACACACCTCTGTCAGCAGTTGACCAATCTAGCAGGCAGAAAATCAGTAAGGACATAATTGAACTGAAGAGCACCATCAATCAACTGGATTTAATTGATATCATAAAATACTTCATCCAATAACAGTGGAATACACCTTCTCCTCAAATTCCCATGGAACACACTAAGAGAGACCACATTCTGGGCCACAAAACACACCTTACTAAATTTAAAAGGTTTTTAATAGAAATTATATGAAGTATTCCCAGACCACAGTGGAATTAAACTAGATATCAATAACAGAAACATAGATGGAAAACCACAAAATACTTAGAATTAAGCAACACACTTCTAAATAATGTATGGGTCAAAGGAAGTTTCAAGAATAATTTTAATATATTTCAAACTAAATAAAAATACATGTTATCTAAATTTGTGGATGCAGTGAAAACTGTGCTTGGAAATTTATACATATATGCATTGATGCATATGTTAGAAAAATCTAAAATCAATAATCTAAACTTTTATGTTAGAAAACTACATAAACAAGGGCAAATTAAATCCAATTAAGCAGAAGAAAAGAAATAAGAATTAGAGCAGAAGTTAATGAAACTGAAAACAGAAAACTGATAGAGAAATATAATCTGATAGAGAGCTGGTTGTTGGAAAAAATCAGTAAAGTTGATGAGCCTCTAGTCAGAGAGCAGACACAAATTACTAATATCAGAAATAAAAGAGGGACCATTACTACTGATCCCATGGACATTAAAATAAGAAAGGAATATTGTAAACAAGTCTATGCCCACAAATATGAAAACCTACATGAAATGGACAAACTTTTTAAAGGCACAATCTACCAAAACTCACCAAGAAAACAGTTAATATAAATATGCCTACATGTATAAATGAATAAGCCTGTATCTATTATTAAAGATAACAGTCCATTCAACCAAAGAAATTGAATCTATAAGAAATAACCTTCCAAAATAGAAAGAAACAGCCCAGATTAGTTCACTGGTGAATTCTAGCAAACATTTACAGGAGAAATTATACCAATTCTTTACAATTTTTCCTGAAAATAGCAGAGGGGCTACTTCCTAACTCAATCTAGGAATCCAGCATTACCCTAATACTCAAACCTAACAAAGTCATTGCAAGAAAGGCAAACAATTTCTCTCATGAACATAGGTGCAAAAATTTTCAATGAAGTATGAGTATATCACATCCAACTATGTATAAAAAGAAGTATATGCCACAACCAAGTGGGATTTATTCCAGGTATACAAGGCTAGTTCAACATTCCATAGGCAACAGACTAAAAATCATATGCTCATATCAATTTAACAAAATCCAACACCCATTCAAAGATAAAAATTTTCAGCAAACTAGGAATAGAGGGGAGCTTCCTCAACTTGATACAGCACATTTACCAAAACCCTACAGCTAACATCATACTTAATGGTGAAATACTAGATGATTTCCCTCTGAGTTCATGAACAAGGCAAGATGTTCCCTCTCACCACTCTTATTCAACATCTTACTGAAGGTCCTAGCTAATATAATGACAAGAAAAGGAAACTGAACATACATAGATTGGGAAGGAAGAAATAAAACTGTCTTTGTTCACAGATGACATGATGGTCTATGTAGAAAATTCCAAGGAATCAACAACCACAGCAACAAAACTCCTAGAATTAATAAGTAATAATAATAAAGTTGCAGGATATAAGGTTAATACACAAAAGTCAACTGATTTCTTATATATTAGCAATGAACAATTGGAATTTGAATTTAAAAACACAATACCATTTCATTAGCATTTAACAAAATGTTAAATGCTGTTAGATATAGATATAAGTCTAACAAAATATGCACAAAATTTATATGGGGGAAAATACTGAGGGATAGTCCATGAGTGGAGATAGGAAGTCTTAATATTGTCAAGATATTAGTTCTTCACTATTAGATCTATAGATTTAACACAATCCAAATCAAAATCCCAGCAAATTATTTTGTGGATATTGACAAACTAATTTTAAAGTTTATGGAAAGGACAAATGACACAGAATAACACAATACTGAAAGAGAACAACAAAGTAAGAGGACTAATACTATCTGACTTCAAGACTTACTATAAAAGCTACTGTAATCAAAGCAGTATAGTACTGTTAAGAAAATAGGCAAATACATCAGTTGAATAGAATAGAGAGCCCAGAAATAGACCCACACAAACATAGTCAACTTATATTTGACAAAGGAGCAAAACAACTCAATGGAGAAAGGATAGTCTTCCCAACAAATAATGCTGGAACAACTGAAGATCCACATTCAAAAAAAGAGAAAGAAAATGAACCTAGACACAGACCTTACACCTTTTTAAAAAATTACCTCAAAATGGATCATTCACCTAAATGTAAAATGTTAAACTAAAAATTCTTAGAAAATAACATAGAAAATCTAGATGATCTTTGGTTTGGTGATATGTTTTTAGATTCAACACCAAAGGCATGAAAGAAAAAAGTGATGTCAGCTTATTAAAATTAAAACTTTTGGCTCTGTGAAAGACACTGTTAAGAAAATGAGAAGACAAACCACAGACTGGGAGCATAATATCAAAACAAACAAATAACTGAAAATGGACTAGTATCCAGAATACACAAAGAATTCTTAAAGCTCAACAATGAGAAACAACCAATTAAGAATGGACAAAAGATCTGAATAGACACCTCACCAAAGAAGATATACAGATGACAAATAAGTATATGAAAAGATGTTCAACATCATATATCATTAGGACATTTCAAAGTAAAACAATCAAGATACCATAACCCGCCTATTAGAACAGTCAAAATCCAAAACACAAACAACACCAAATACTGGTGAGAATGTGGAGCAAAAGGAACTCTCATTCATTGCTGGTGGGAATGCAAAATGGTATAGCCACTTTGGAAGACAGTTTAGCAGTTTCCTACAAAACTAAACATACTCTTACCATGTGATACAGCATTCACACTCCATGGTATTTACCCAAATGAGTTGAAAACTATTGTCTATACACAAACCTGCACATTAATGCTTATAGAAGCTTCATTCATAATTGTCAAGACTTAGAAGCAACCAAGATGTTCTTCAGTAGGAAACTGTGCTACATTTATACAGTTAAATATTTTTCAGCAATAAAAAGAAATGAGCTATCAAGCCACAAAAAGCCATGGAGGAACCTTAAATTCATAGTGCAAAGCTAAAGAAGCCAATCTGAAAAGGCTATACAATTCCAACTCTATGACATCCTAGAAAAGGCAAAATTATAGAGACAGGAAAAATATCAGTGGTTTTTAGATTTTGAGAGAGAGGCAAGGTAGAGCATAGGACATTTTAGTGGCAGTGAAACTATTCTATAGGATACTGTAATGGTAGATACATATCATTATACATATGTCAAAGCTCATATAATTTACAACACAAAAAGTGAACCCTAATGTTAACTATGTACTTTAGTTAATAATAATGTATCAATATTGGCTTATCAATTATAACAAATGTGCTACACTGATGTAAGATGTTACTAATAGGGGAAACTAGAGGTGGGGCAATTCTCTGTACTTTCTGTCCAATTTTTCTGTAAACTTAAAACTGCTCAAAGAAGTCTATTTTTTTTAAAAGCTTAGATTTTTTAAAAAGTGAAACAGAAAGCATATCACAGGAGGAGTAATGAGCCCAACAAAATCTCTGACCACAAGGACACACCAGGGTCATATGGTATCAGCAGATAAAAATAAATTTTATTTGCATAATATCAACAAGGTTCATCCTTGCAGAAAATTTGCGGGTCCTTTCATTGTGTGTTTTTGTACACTCCATAGTCATGACCTTGAAACAGAATATAATGAAGCCTACTTATTGGTCTTCTGTTTTATTTTATATTTTTTCTAAATATACTAGTAATAGGAGAGTTGTTTAGCAAGAAAAAATGTAATAAAATAAAAGCATTAAATTTCTTTGATTTTCATTGAAAACATATATGCTTTTTTTATTGACTCATTAATTTAGTATATCTTTCAATCAACATTTATAGAAGTGTGCTGCACTAAAAGCTAAAAACACAAAGATGAATAAAACACTGTCACTGTGATTGAGGAACTCTAGCCTGGGGATGAATGAATGGAGACTTAGATGGACAATTATCATGTAGATACTATGATGAGATTTATAATAGAGCTATGAATACAGTGGCCTGGAAAGTACAAGAATGACTGGAGTAATTGGCTATGATTATCCCTAGAAAAAAAGACTTAAGGGAACAGGAATCTTTTTCTTATATATGAAAGGCTGTCAAATATAGGGTGCGGGGGTGACCTAAATATGCTGAATGAAAACGGTATGGTATATGCCAGTGATTATAAAGTAACTTTATTTTAGGCTCCCATTTTCTGCTTTAAATTCACTCTATGATGCTAGTTCTTCCCACGGACCTGGTCACAAACCTCTATGGGCCCATGATTTCTTTGGTCACTCTCTTGTGAAACATTCTATAATTGCAGTAAATCCCCAAACATAGTATTGATTAAATGTGCAGTTGCAAGGCATAATCAAACTGCATACCTAATTTAAGAGTGAGGCTTCTTTTTTCCAAGGTTCCACACATGGAAAAGTGGGCAGTTGTTGGTTTCTTCTGTCTTTTCCCATCTAGCATATTTACTCCTTGTTCCCATCTCACTAACCATGGTTTCTGATATGTCCTGCTATGATAATTGAGCTTTGGTGCTCCCTGGTTTGGGCAGAAGTGCGAAGCCACCACTCTCTTGTGGGTGCTTTTGTAGGCCCTCGGCTGACCACATCCCTATCTCTGGGAATTTCTCCCTTGCAGCTGTCTTTGATTAGGGAGAATGGATCTCTAGTTTGGCTAGTTACATAATTTTTCCTCATCCCCTAGGGATCCAGTAATATCTCTTGCTTTTCTTTGCTGTCGCTTCACCCCTCCAGGAAGCCCTCTTGGAAAGGAATCTGAGACGACCCATGCCAGCTAACTCTCATCTGGATTACAACTGGCCCTCTAGAAGCCTATATTCGTTGTCCCAGCGAGCCCTAGGAGTAATTCACTTCCCAAACTTCGCTCTCTATTTTCCTGCTACAGGCTCATTCATCAGCCGCTTGCGTTCCTTGTCTTGATATGGTGCCATCACCAATCAACTGTGTCCCTCACAGTGAAGGAGACACATCATTAAAAGCCCTTCTCTCCTGGCTTGGACAGAGAGGAAGCAAAACTTACAGAAGACTTCTCTCCTATAGTCCCTTCCTCATCTCTGACTCCTGATTCTGCCCACTCAACCCCAGAGTCAGCAAGGGATTTAAGAATCGTCTATTGCACTACTTAGTACCTCCAGTCCAATGTTGATAGAACTGGTGAGAACAGACAAGCTTGCCTTATTCTTATTCTCAGGAGTAAAGTGTTTATTTACTGTTCTACCACCAACTATGCTGCTGGCAGAAGGATTTTCACAGATCAGTGAGATGGTTAAGGATTGTCTGCTTCTTGGCCTTCTGTTTGAATTTTCTATCACTTGCATAAAATGTGACTTAGCTGCAACTTCCACTTTCAAAATCCTACTACATTTGGAAGTTACTGAGAGCATATCTATTTAGATCAAGTTAAAATTTTGCTTTCATTAATTCTGCAAATTCAAAAAGTAAACTATAGCTATATTCTATAAATACAAAAAAAAGTATATCATGTGTACTATCCAGGCAGGAAAAAAAAGGTTAGCTACATGCAATCAAAATTTAGTCTATGCCACAAGACAATGAAACAGCATGTATATAATTTAAGGGAGTAGAGACTGTACTTAGGCAACTTGTCTTCCATGTACAGTGGAAATATAGAAACTCTCAGGTATAAATTAAACTATTACTCTATTACCCAAATCACTTTATTAAGGAAAAAAAAAGAATCTTACTTGAGAACTTCCTCCAACTGACCAAAGGTAAATCCAATAAATAATTAAAATATGTGAAAGTCATAAGCCAAAAGACTGGCGGTAAACAATGGAAATCATTTACATTTTTATTAAGTATGCAATAAATAAAACCTCATGATAGTGGTAGAATAGTTAGCTCTGAAATGAATAGAGGTATGTTTATGTTCTTGGTATATAATAAAAGCTCTTGGGCTTCCCTGGTGGCGCAGTGGTTGAGCGTCTGCCTGCCGATGCAGGGGACACATGTTCGTGCCCTGGTCCGGGAAGATCCCACATGTCACGGAGCGGCTGGTCCCGTGATCCATGGCCGCTGAGACTGCGCGTCCGGAGCCTGTGCTCTGCAACGGGAGAGGCCACAACAGTGAGAGGCCCGCGTACCAAAAAAAAAAAAAAAAAAGCTCTTGGTAGAAAACATCACACATTAGTGAGGATGAGATAGATTAGTCAACAAATGCTCTCAAAAGAAGTTATTCTGAGGAAAAGACAATTTCTTGCTCTATTCTCCACATTAAAACACATTGAAAATTGATTTAAAAGCAATTCTTTTTTAGAAAGGAAAAAGAAGAAGCAAAGAAAGAAAAGTAAGAAATCTATAGAGAAAAAGAAAAAATCCTATTCAAAAATAGAGGTTTAGGGACTTCCTTGGTGGCACAGTGGTTGAGAATCTTCCTGCCACTGCAGGAGATGCCAGTTCGATCCCTGGTCCAGGAAGATCCCATATACCGCTGTGCACCTAAGCCCCTGTGCCACAACTACTAAGCCTGTGCTCTAGAGCCCACGTGCCACAACTACTAAGCCCTTGCACTGCAACTACTGAAGCCCACATGCCTAGAGCCCATGCTCCACCACAAGAGAAGCCACTGCAATGAGAAGCCCATGCACCACAATGAAGAGTAGCCCCCGCTCACCGCAACTAGAGAGAAAGCCCATGCGCAGCAATGAAGACCCAACGCAGCCAAAACAAACAAACAAAAGAAAAAGCTAAAACAGAGGCTTACATTTAGCTAATGTTAGGATAGGGGAAACTTTTCATGCCTAAAGACAGCAGAAGAAATCATGAAGATAAGTGTCAAATAAATTTAACTTAAAAATTAGTTTTTATGTTTAAAAATATAATTAAAAGGAAAATAGACAATCTTTGAAAACTATCAGTATTAGCAATGTATAAAATAACTACAATTCAGGCTTAACCTGACAATTTACAATAGAAAATATATAACTGGCTATTTAAATATTTTTTTTTAAGTTTAATCTTTTTAGTCATAAAAATGCAAATTAAAAGAAAGAGGTACCACTTGTCTTCAATCCATTTAATTTAAAATTTTTAAAATAAATCCTATGTAATCCTGGCAAAAGTAGTAGGGAGATAAGTGCTCCTAAAGCTGTGGTAGATGGGTGCATTGGCATTACCTTCTGAAAATAATTCAACAATATGAATACAAAGTTAAAATATTTTGCACAAGTTATCTTATCTGAAGTCATGCAGAGAAAATGGAGTGGTTAAACATACAAGGATAGATAATAATCTAAACTATAAATATTATACTTATGTTATAATAAATATTTAACAAGAAGGGATGGTTAAATAAGATGTGCCCACAAGGTGAGATATATAACTGTTCACAATGAGAGTTTCAAAGAGTTTTAAAGATGTGGAAAAAGCCTATGCTGAAATATGAAATGAAATTCTCTGTATATAAAATTATATGTAATATGATCCCAATTTTGTTAAAAAATAGATGCCTAGAGAAACAGGTAGAGAAAGAATATTCCAAATATTGATTGTAGTTATTCTGGGTTATTTGATATCATAGGTAATTTTAATTTCTACAGGGAATGTGTCACATTTATACTCTGAAAAATTATAAAAGATAAAATATTCTTAGACCCTGTTAACTGACCCCTATCATCCAGGTGAAAGGAAGGCATGTTTCTGCCATGCTCTGAAGTGGCCAAAACACACCTGGGAGTATGGTAGCCCATCCCAGACACTGCATTCTCAAGGGTAATGTGTAGAAATGCTGGCTATCTTTTGAGCAGGGTGAGCAGAAAAATGAGGGTAGGGAGTAAGGCGTGGTGATAAGATATATGAGAATAAGTGAGAGGATCTGAGAACTTTAGCTTAGGACAGAGAAGCTAGATGCTATTACTCATCTGTTTTCAAGTGTTTGAGCAGCTGTTATCAGAAAAACGTGTGGCATTGTCTTACTGTGATTTGGATAAAGGAAGCAGATTTTGTCGGAATGAAGAATGTTCCCATCCTTTTAATTGTCCCATGATGACATCAGAGAGCAGAGAGATCTCTGTCTTTTGAATAGTCCAGGGTTGTGTTATAAGGGTCACCCTTCCTGGGTCACTGCTTGGGCCTCTATTCCTAAGATTCAGTGCTCCTCATTAGGAGAAGGTGCAATGGGAGAGTTATTGATGAAAGGACTTCAGACTGAAATTGGAAAGCATCACATTCCAACAAACTTAATGAAAAGAGACAGAACATAATGTTCTTTCATCAATTCAGGTTTTAAATTTGGCATATCAGATTATATATGATAGTAAGCTCACTAAGAATAAAGGAGCAAGAGAGAGGAAAAGAGCTTGAGATTTCAATTCTTGTTGTTGTATTATCAACAGTGATTGATAATTGATTGCACATTTCGCCCATGACAAAAGTCTGTTATTTTGCATGTGAAATTAGTATCTGATATTCTTTTAGTCAATGATTTGGAATTTAGTAAGACCAGGGTGTGGTTTTCACCCATGTGAAAGCAGTCATCTAAACTGTCTCTATTCTGTTTAACCTCAAAGACGGAAATGTGATGTTTCTCTGAAGTAACTCCAGAAAGAAGGTTAGATGCATTCCCACAGAGAATATGATTGAATTTTTTAATATGCTCCATAATGAGCATGGATTGTCACATATTTTCCATTTCTAAAATAGATAAAGTGCTTTGAAATTTGATGTACATTAAGAGACTGCTCCATTTTCCTATCAGTTTAAAAATGGAATTGATTTTTGCAAACATACTGTTTTTCTGGCTGTGAGGAGTGGTGTTACATTTTCAAATAATTCCTATCATTGGCTTCATTAACTTATATAGTGGGGATGTTGATAGTTTTAGTATTAATGTGGACCAAGAAGTTGCATCTTGTGTTTGAGAGAGTGTTTTCATCATAAAAATAATACAGTTTTTGTTATAATTATTTCATGTTTGGCTATCTTGAGGAAAACAATCCTCTAAAAATGTCTCTATTCCACCATGGTAATTTCTGATGAGACTATTTTTTATTTGCTACATTAAGAGAAGTGATGGCAAATTGGATACAGATACATTCTCCAAGGCAGACAATATTTTCTCAAGAGAAAATATATTTAGTATCATTTTTCTAAGAAATCCTGGTCTAGAAACCTCTTAAAACATACAAGTTGTTATATTATCATATTTATTCATATGATATCTTACATTTTATCTCTTCTTTTTAAAATACCTAAAAACATGCTAGAAAAAAATTATGTGATTGTTAGGTTACTCTCAGCAACCTTCATTAATGTTCGATATTTAACCACACTTACAAGGGTAACTACTTATAATCTAGGTAACCTAAAATTGGTCTTTTCCTTCATCAAATCTCAAGTTCCTGAAAAGTGCCACTGAAAGCAACAAAAACCCCCAGAGATCCCTAAGACCGAATGATTTTTTGTGTGCCTTAGAGACAGGGGAAAGTGATGTTTACATTGATGATACCCTTTTTTGTCTTGGTTGGTTCTTTAGCTTCCTTTGATTGTGAGGAAGCAGAGTGAGGTCCTGCATACTTAGGCACTGCCCCCGTCACCCCCCCCACACACACACAGGCAGCACTGGGAGAACCAATACCTCAGTCTTCCCAATGTTGGGAAAGAAGATGGCTATAGATAATAACAACACCCAGAGAGCATTCACTGGGTGTCAGGCACTGTTCTCAGTACTTTATATAAATTTGTTCACCCAGCCTTCACAACAACCACAGGGAACATTGTTATTTTCTCTTTGCCAATGAGGACTCTCAGGCACAAAACACTTAAGTTGCACAAAGTCCCACAAGTGGTAAGTGGGGAGCCAGTATTGAACAGGTGATCTTGCTCCAGGGCTCATGCACTTCATCACGACACCTTACAAAGGGCCCCTCTACAAAGCTAGTATTGGCATGTAATATGATTGCTTATAAATTTTCTTTTTAATCCTTATATTACTCTTGTACGGGAGGAAGAATAATTTTCTCTCTACTCTCTGAGTTCCTTAGCTGAACCCTCTAATAAAAGACAGATTAACAAGAAGAAAAAAACAAACAGAAATC
Source organism: Physeter macrocephalus (assembly GCF_002837175.3). Taxonomy (NCBI): domain Eukaryota; kingdom Metazoa; phylum Chordata; class Mammalia; order Artiodactyla; family Physeteridae; genus Physeter; species Physeter macrocephalus. The sequence continues at coordinate 58,450,272 of NC_041217.1, forward strand.
TATTAACATGTGTACCTCATATATACATGGAAGATACCCAGGAAAAATGTGTAGCTCCCATGAGTTACACAGAGGTGGCTTAGAATTCAGGATTAAATACCATCCATTTTAGTAGGGAAGGGGGAGAGAGATGTAGGCCTGTGAGAGATGAATCAATGTTTTTTAGGAAAGAGGACTGGTCCCTTAGAAGAACAGATGCGGGAGGTATGACAGAGTTTGTCTAGGTGTGGTGTTGACTTCTAGTCTCTTCTCTCATAAGAATCAATCTTCCTCAGTTGAATCCCAGGGAGGGGATTAATGGCAATTGAGTTTCTTTTGGAGGATCTGTCTTTAGACAAATAAGGCCAGTTGAGAGAAAGCTGCTTTAAATGCTATAGCTCAAAATAATCAATATGCCAAAGCAACATATTTTGGGGTGGCCTGTTCTACTATCCTTCACTCCTTTAGGTTGGCATTAATTTTTAGACCCATTTCATAGATAAGACAACTGAAGTTCAGATACTGAGTTTTCTTTTGTTTTCCCCTGGGACATGTTCTCCTTTAGGAGGAGCCAGGAATGAACCTTGGTCTTCTGAATTACATTCCAGTGCTTCTTCCCCTAGGCTGCCTCTCAAAGCCAGGCCCTGAGGCTAACATGACAGTTCCTGAAGGAAAGCAATTAGGATGAGTTAGGACTTATAATAAACTAAGGAAAAGGAAAGGTATAACTTTTTCAATGAAACAATCTTAATTAAAGGCAAAGTAGATTAAATCTTTTAAAGAGACATGCCTGTCTAGAAATCTCACACCACCGAGTACAATTATACTGGCAAAATCTAGAGTGAAGGAGAAGAGAGAAAACAAGGAGTATTATCTTTGGATACTAGAGAGTCCCAGCACAGCAAGGAAATGGATGATGAGATAACACAGATTTTAAAAATGGGGCAAAGGCATCATCCAGGTTGGAGATCTCACCTTCTGCACCGGGATGTTTTGATTTTAGTATGTTTTAATATCTAGTAAGTCTCATCTCCCCAACCCCCATTGTGCTTCTCAATCAGTGATCTTCATTTTAGGTTTTTCCTAGTTATTTTTCCATTTGAATTTTGGAACCAATTGTCTAACATCAGAAAAACAAAAAAACTTTTTGGCGTTTTAATTGGATTTGCTAAATTTATGGAAAACTTGAGAGAATTGACTTCTTTATGAAGTTGAGTTATCCTATCCATTTGACATATTTACTTTTGTGTCTTTCAGGAGCATCTTTAATTTTCCTCATGAAGGCTTTTACACATTTCTTGTTAGGTTTCTTTCTTTTTATTTTGTTTTTAATTTTTAATTTTTTATTGATGTAACATTATTATAACATTATATGTTTCATGTGTACAACATTATATTTCAACTTCTGTATACATTATAGTACTCACCACCCCCTAAAGTTTAGTTTCCATCTGTCACTGTACAGTTGACCCCCTTTACAATTTTGCCCTCCCCCCTGCCCCTTCCCCTCTAATACCTGCTGTTCTGTTCTCTGTAGCTACATATTTGTTTTTATTTGGCTTGGTTTGTTCATTTATTTTGTTTTTTTGTTTTATGTTTTAGATTCTACATATGAGTGAAGTCATATGGTATTTGTCTTTCTCTGTTGGACTTATTTCACTTAGCATAATAGTTTCAAGGTCCATCCATATTGTCTCTAACAGCAAGATTTTTAATCTTTTTTATGGCTTCTTCATTCATTCATTCATGGGTACTTGGCTTATTTCCATATCTTAGCTATTTTAAATAATGCTGCAATCAGCACTGGGGGGCAAATTTCTTTTTGAATTACTGTTTTTGTATTCTTTGGATAAATACACAGAGGTAGAATAGCTAGACCATATGGCAGTTCTATTCTGAATTTTTTGAGGAATCTCCATGATGGTTTCCATAGTGGCTGCACAAATTCACATCTCCACCAATAATGTATGAGGGTTCTATTTTCTCCACATGTTCTTCAACACTTGTTATTTTTTGCCTTCTCTATAATAAATATTCTAATGGGTGTGAGGTGATATCCTATTGTGGTTTTGATTTGCATTTCCCTAATAATGAGTGATGTTGAATATCCTTTCATGAACCTGTTGGCCATCTGTATGTCTTCTTTGGAAAAAATGTCTATTCAAATTCTCTGTCCATTTTTTAATCAAGTTGTTAGGTTTTTTGTGGGGTTTTTTGATGTTGAATTGTATGAGCTCTTTGTATATTTTGAATATTAACTTCTTATTGGATATATAATTTGCAAATATCATCTCCCATTTGGTAGGTTGTCTTCTTGTTTGGTTGATGGTTTACTTTGCTGTACAGAAACTTTTTAATTTGATGTAGTTCCATTTTTTATTTTTGCTGTTGTTTACCTTGCCTGAGGGGACATATGTAGAAAGGTCTCTAAGTCAAATGTTTTCTTCCAGGAGTTTTATAGTTTCATGTCTTAATTTCAAGTCTTTCATCAATTTTCAGTTGATTTTTGTGTATAGTGTAAGAGAATAGTCTACTTTCATTCTCTTGCCTGTGGCTGTCCAGTTTTCCCAACACCATTATTAAAGAGACTGGCCTTTCTCCATTGTATGTTCTTTGCTCCTTCATTGTGAATTAACTGTTCATATATGTGTGGTTTATTTCTGGGTTCTTGATTCTGTCTCATTGATTTGTGTGTCCATTTTTCTGCCAATACCATGCTGTTTTGATTACTATGGCTTTGTAGTATAATTTGAAATCAAGGTGTGTGATACCTGTAGCTTTACTCAGGATTGCTCTGGCTATTCGGAAGCTTTTGTAATTCCATGTAAATTTTAAGAATTTTTTGGTTCTTTTTCTGTGAAAAATTGTCATTGGGATTTTGATAGCATTTACATTGAATCTGTAGATTGCTTTAGGTAATATGGACATTTTAACAATGCTAATTCTTCTAACCCATAAGCATGGAATATTTTTCCATTTCTTTGTGTCTTAAATTTCTTTCAGCAATGGTCTTATAGTTTTCAGTGTAGAGGTCTCCTTGATTAAATTTATTCCTAGGTATTTTGTCTTTTTTGCTGCTATTGTGAATAAGATTGTTTTCTTAATTTCTCTTTCTGCTTGTTAGTTGTTAGTGTATAGAAGTGCAGCAGACTTTGTATATTGATTTTGTACCCAGAAATACTTGTTTATTGTTTCTAATAGGTCTGTGGTAGAGTCTCAAGGGTTTTCTGTATCTAAAATCATGTCATCCACAAATAGTGACAGTTTACTTCTTCCTTTCCAATTTGGATGCTATCTATCTATCTATCTATCTATCTATCTATCTATCTATATCTATCTATCTATCATCTATTTATTTATTTATTTATTTTTGTGCCTAAGTGCTCTGGCTAGGCCTTCTATTACTGTGTTGAATAAGAGTGGTAAGAATGGGCATCCTTGTCTTGTTCCTGATCTTAGAGGGATAGTTTTCAGTTTTTCACCACTGAGTATAAAGTTAGCTGAGGGTTCATCATATATGGTCTTTATTATGTTTAGGAAAGTTCCTTCTATCCCCATTTTATTGAGAGTTTTTATCATAAATGGTTGTCAAATGCTTTTTCTACATCTATTGAGATGATCAAATGACTTTTATCTTTCATTTTGTTAATGTGGTGTTTAACATTGATTGATTTGCAGATATTGATTCATTCTTTCATTGCTGGGATAAATCCCATTTGATCATGGTGTGTGATCCTTTTAATTTACTTTTGTATTTCTTTGCTAATATATTGAGGACTTTTGCATCTGTGCTCATCAGACATATTGGCCAGTAATTTTCTTTTTGTGTGTTGTCCTTCTCCTGGGTTTGGTATCAGGGTAAAGTTGGCCTTGTAAAATGTTATGAAGTGTTCCTTCCTCTTCAGTTTTTTTGGAAGAATTTTAGAAAGATAAGTATTAAATCTTTAAATATTTGCTAGAATTCACCTGTGAAGCCATCTGGTCCTGAGCTTTTGTTTTTTGGGCGATCTTTGATTAATGATTCAATCTCCTTACTAGTGATCAGTTTACTCAGATTTTCTCTTTCCTCGTAATTCAGTCTTGGAAGGTTGTATGAGGCTAAAAATTTCTATTTCTTCTAGGTTATCTAACTTGTTGGCATATAGCTGTCCATAGTATTGTGTGGCCAAAAAGTTCATTTGTGTTTTTCCGTAACATCTTACCTGAACGAACTTTTTGGCCAATCTAATATTTTCTTATAATCCTGTGTATTTCTTTGGTATCTGTTAATTCTCCTCTCTCATTTCGTTTTTTTTTTGTTGATTTTTTTTTTTGGCTGTGTTGGGTCTTCATTGCTGTGTGTGGGCTTTCTCTAGTTGTGGCAAGTGGGAGCTACTCTTCATTGTGGTATGCGGGCTTCTCGTTGCAGTGGCTTCCCTTGTTGCAGAGCACGGGCTCCAGGTGCATGGTCTTCAGTAGTTGTGGCACGTGGGCTCAGTAGTTGTGGTGCATGGGCTCTAGAATGCAGGCTCAGCAGCTGTGGCATGCAGGCTTATTAGTAGATCCGTGGTATCTTCCCAGACCAGGGATCGAACCCATGTCCCCTGCATTGGCAGGTGGATTCTTAACCACTGTGCACCAAGGAAGTCCCTCCTCTTTCATTTCTGATTTAATTCATCTGAACTTTCTCTCTCTCTTTTTTTTTAGTGAGTCTAACTAAAAGTTAGTTTATCTTTTCAAAGAACCAGCTTAGTTTCATTGATATTTTTCTATTGCCCTTTTAGTCTCTTTTTAATTTATTTCCACTCCGATTCTTTTTTTATTTCCTTCATCCTACTGAGGCTTCATTTGGGCTTCATTTATTCTTCTTTTTATAGCTTCTTTAGATATAAAATTAGATTGTGTATTTGAGATTTTTCTTTTTTCTTGAGGTTGGCATGTATTGCTATACACTTCCCTCTTAGTATTCCTTTTGCTGCATCACATACATATTGGTATGTTGTATTTTCATTTTCATTTGTCTTCACATATTTTTTAAATTTCTTTTTTGATTTCTTCATTGACCCAATAGTTACTCAGTAGTATGTTGTTTTGTCTCCACATATTTGTGACTTTCCCAGCTTTCTTCTTTTGGTTGATTTCTAGTTTCATACCACTGTGGTCAGAAAAGAGGCTTGATAGGATTTCACTCTTAAATTTATCAAGATTTGTTTTATGTACCAACATATGGTCTATCCTTGAGAATATCCATGTGCACTTGAGAAGAATGTATATTCTGCTGCACTTGGATGGAATCCTCTGTATAAATCTATAAAACTTCTTTTGATCTAATGTTCCATTTAAACCTGCTGTTTCTTTGTTGACTTTCTGCCTGGATGACCTATCCACTGGTATAAGTGAGGTTTTAAAGTCCCCTAATATTATTGTGTTGCTGTCAGTTTCCCCCTTGAGGTCTGTTAATAATTGTTTTATATATTTTGGTGCTCTTTTGTTTTTGGGGTTTTTTTTTTTTTTTGCGGTACGCGGGCCTCTCACTGCTGTGGCCTCTCCCATTGCGGAGCCAGGCTCCGGACGCACAGGCTCAGCAGCCATGGCTCACGGGCCCAGCCACTCTGCGGCATGTGGGATCTTCCCAGACCGGGACATGAACCTGTGTCCCCTGCATTGGCAGGCGGACTCCCAACCACTGCGCCACCAGGGAAGCCCTTGTTGCTCTTTTGATAGGTTCATATATATTAATAACTATTATGTCTTCTTGATGAATTCTCTCCTTTATTATTATATACCATTCACTTTTGTCTCTTGTTACCTTTTCTGACTTGAAGCCTATTTTGTCTGATATGAGTATGGCTACACCCACTTTCTTTTGGCTGCCATTTGCTTGTCTTATTGTCCATCCTTCACTATGAGCCTATATTTGCCTTTAGAGCTGAGATGAGTCTCCTGGAGGCAGCATATAGCTGAGTCTTATTTTTTAATCCATCCAGCCACTGTATTTTTTGATTGGTGAATTCAATCTGTTTACATTTGGGGTGATTATTGATATATGAGGACTTAGTACTGCTATTTTAGCTTTTGTTTTCTGGTTGCTCTATATCTCTATTATTTCTTTTTCCTTGTGTTTCTGTCTGTCATTTTGGTTTGGTAGTTTCTATTATATTTTTCTCAGTTTCCTCTTTTTTTATGTGTCATGTTTCTGCTCTGGATTTATGTTTTGTGGTTGTCATGATGTTTGTATAAAACATCTCATAAATAAAATAGCCCTTTCTCTGCTGATAACATCTTATCTTCATTTGCCTATATGGGTTCCATTCTTTTCATCTTCCTCTTTTATGTTTTTGTTGTCTCAAATTATCACTTTTTATGTTGTAAGTTCATTACCAAATTGAAGTAGATATAGTTATTTTTACTGCTTTTTTTCCCCTTTAACATTTATGCTTTAATTAAGTGTTTAACAGCCTATTCCTGTATAGAGTTGCAATTTTCTGATTTTATTTTTCACCTTACTCAATGTTTTGTGTACTTTCACCTTTCATTTCAGGTAGACTGCAGCTGTTTTCAGCATTTCTTTTAAGCCAGGTCTAGTGGTAGTGAACTCCCTCAGCTTTTGTTTATCTGGGAAAGGCTTTAGTTTTACTTCTTATCTGAAGGGTAAATTTGCCAGATTTTTGGCTGACAGCTTTTAATCTTTCAATATTTTGAGTATGTTATTTTACTGTCTCCTGGCCTGTAGAGTTTCTGCTGAGAAATCTGCTAATAACCTAATCAGGGTTCCTTTGTAGGTTACTGTCCTTTTTCCCTGGTTGCCCTTAAAATTCTTTTTTGTCATTGACTTGGCAATTTTGTATTGGAGAAAGTGGTGAGGTAGTTAGGTATTTTTTTTGTGGTGAGGTAATTAGATATTCTCTTAGCTTTATGGATTTGTATATCCAGTTCCTTTCCCACATTTGGGAAGTTCTCAGCTATTATTTCTTTAAATAAACTCCCCATTCCCTACTCCTCTCTTCTCCTTCTGGGGTACCCATTATCCTTATGTTGCCCTTCCTAATGGAATCAGATAGCTCTCATAGAATTTCTTCATTTTTTTTTTTAGATCATAGTTCTCTCTTCTTTTCTACTGTATCTTTTGTAGATTTCTTTCTTAGAGCTTACTAATTCTCTCTTACATATGGTTTGTTCTGTTTCCAATGCTTTCTAATGCACTTTTATCTCATTTGTTGAGTTCTTCAGCTACAGAATTTCTGCTTGGTTCTTTTTTAGAGTTTCAATCTCTTTGGTAAAGTGTTGCTTCAGTTCATTAATTGTATTCATGAGCAAATTGCACTGCCTTTCTGAGTGTTCTTGTAGCTCACTGAGTTTCTTCATGACAGCTATTTTTTTTGGCCACATTGTGCAGCTTGTAGGATCTTAGTTCCTGACAAGGGAATGAACCTGGGCTCTCAGCAGTGAGAGCATGGAGCATGACAGCTATTTGAATTCTCTATCAGTTACTTTAAGTTTGGTTTCTGGAGAATAGTCATTTTCTTTTTATGATATTGTGTTAACATGGTTCTTCATGGTGCTCAATGAGTTGTTCCTCTGTTAGCATATTTGAACTAGTGAAACCTTTCTTCTTTAGGTAAAGCTTTTGTTTTTTTAAACTTGATTTTAACTTAACAGGTCAGTGTTTGGAGGCCTTTTTTGGTTTTTCAGTAGCTGGCACTATAGCACAACGTTTAAGCTTCTGTAGCCTGAACTGCCTCTGGTTATGGAGTAGGCACTTTCCACCCTATACAGTCTCTGCCAGAAGTGTTCTCTGGTGGCCTTGTTGTCACTGCTTGTGCCTCCAGGGTCACCGGCACCTTGCTGCTGCTGTTGTTGCTACTGTCACTGGCGTTGCTGCCTGGGGCTCTTGAATGGCAGGCATCTCCACCATGTCCAGTGTCGCCTGGGTTGTCAGCTCTGCTGCTGAAGGGAGGGTAAGGGTCAGAGTCACAGGCACCTCCACTGCTAGAGGGATGGGGTCTCAGGCCCTCCTGCTGCTGTTTCTTGATTACCTGTGCAGCTGTGGCTAGGTTGTGTAGGAAGCTGTGCACCACCTCCCCTGCTACTATTAGGTTCTCTGGAGTTGCAGGTCAGCCTCTGTGGTCAGGGGGCCTGGATCAGCACTTCTTCTGCTGTTCCTCACGTTCTGCCTCCTCTATGTGTTCCAGTCTACCCACCTTTTGATGTACAGATGTATGAACTCTCTGGTGTCTTGATGTGTTGGGCAGAGGAACATTTGTTGTGCTATGCATGTTTTGCTGGTTGTAGATTGAAGGAGAGAGACAAAGGGAACATTTCATGCCATCATGATGCTGATATCACCAAAACGTTCTTTTTATTTTTTTAAATCTTTTTGTTGTTGTTATAAATGGGGTTTTCTTTTCTATTGTTTTTTTTTTTTTAAAAAAACTATGTATATAAGAAAGTGTGCATTAACTGGTATCTTATATAGGTGAGATTTTCAAACATTTTTGTCTTATTCCTCCCTTTCACTCCTAAAAACTATTGTGTATCCCAAAGAGTTTTTGTTTATATGATTTTTATCTATTGGTATTTACTACATTAAAAATTAAAACTGAGGAATTTTTAAAATATGTATTTGTTGACTCATTTAAAAAACAGGAAGCCAATTGCATAATAAATTATTAGCACAATTTTAATGAAAAAAATTGGCATATTTTAGGGTCTTCCCTGGTGGCGCAGTGGTTGAGAGTCCGCCTACCGATGCAGGGGACACGGGTTCGTACCCCAGTCCAGGAAGATCCCACATGCCGCAGAATGGCTGGGCCCGTGAGCCATGGCCACTGAGCCTGCGCGTCCACAGCCTGTGCTCCACAACGGGAGAGGCCACAACAGTGAGAGGCCCACGTACCGCAAAAAAAAAAAAAAAAAAAAAAAAAAAATTGGCATATTTAAATACCAAAGGAAAATTAGCTAGAAAAGTGGCACTATTTTAAACTTTTGCAAATCATTTTCATCTTTAGCTAAATAGAAGACAGCTGTATTCTCATGTCTGCTTCTTCAGTCAATCCATTGCTATGTCACATGTCATATAATCTCGGGGACATTCTACTGTACACTCTTGAAAGAATGACAGTGAGAAAGACACATAATGCCATCATATTTTTATGATAATAATTTTGACCTTGCAACACCCTTGAAAGAAGACTGCTGGTGTAGAATGTTGTTGTTTTTTGTTTTTGTTTTTGTATAAATTTATTTATTTTTTATAATTTTTGGCTGTGTTGGGTCTTCATTGCTGAGCATCGGCTTTTCTCTATTTGTGGTGAGTGGAGTCTACTCTTCATTGTGGTGCACGGACTTCTCATTGCAGTGGCTTTTTTTGTTGCAGAGCACACTCTCTAGGCATGTGGGCTTCAGTAGTTGTGGCACATGGGCTTAGGTGCTCTGCGGCATGTGGAATCTTCCTGGACCAGGGCTCAAACCTGTGTCCCCTGCATTGGCAGACAGATTCTTTTTTCTCCTTATATCTATTAATAATATGTGAATTTTCTTAATGTGTTGTTTTCTTAATGTGATATTGAATTTTTTTGTTTTTATCTATTTAGGACTTTTTCATGGACATTCAAAAGTAAAATTGGCTAGTATTAGATTCATTTTTTATTTCTGTAATGAAATATTTACTGTAAAGTATCACAATGGTATTAATTTTGGCATTAATATTTCCATGTTTCAGAAAAGCTTAATACAGAATTATGTAATTTCTCTAATGTAGATATCTATGATGCGAGGTGGGGTAAAGCAACATTTTATCATGAGCCCAAATGATGGATTACACAAAGCTTGACAGAGAGAAACATTTTGCTCACTTCTATTCCCAATCCTCCAACTATGCATAAGCTCTACACACTGTGGCTTCTCTTCATTTATATTTTCCCCTCTCTCAAATGCTAAGGACTAAGGGGAAGCTATTGCAGCCACAAAGTTCGATGTAGTGCATCAAAAGAGTAACAGCAGCTAAAAAAGACGTAGCTCAAATACCAGCTTACTGCCTAAGTGTGTGATTTTACTAAATGTCTTCAAGTCTCAGGCTCCTCATTTGTTAAATGTGGATAGTAATACCTACCTCATAGGTCCAGTGAGAACACATTGAAATAATGTGTATAAATTGCTTTTATGTACCTGGCACATAGTCATTGTTTAATAATGGTGGTTAAAGTTTTTATAGCAACCATGCTTTTAAAGGGAGACAAAAAATGCAGGAGTAAATGAGTGTAGAATAGTTGGCATTATACCTTTGACCTGGTATAATCAGGGAAGACTTTGGGGGATCAGAAAAGCTGGAATTAAGGTTTGAAGATTGAGTAAATGTATTAGTATCTATTGTCGTGTAAAAAATTGCCCCCAAACTTCATAGCATAAAATAACAAATTGTTTGTTTTTTTGTTTGTTCTGAGGGTCAGGAATCTGGCAGTTGTTTTCCTGGGTAATTCTGGCTTAAGGTCTCTCATGAGATTGCAGTCAAGTTGTTGGCCTGGGCTGCAGTCATCTGAAGGGCCTGGAGAATCTGCTTCACTCAAATGGTGGGTGGGAGGAGGTGCTTCAGTTCCTGACAACATAGATCTCTACATAAGGATACTCAAGACATGGCTTCCCCATGACACCCCAAGATAGAGAGAGCCCAAAGTCAGAAACTTCATCTGAACTAATCTCAGAAGTATCATACCAACACTTGCACAATGGTCTATTTGTTCACACAGACTAACTCTGGTACAACAATGGGGACTATACAGGGTGTAGACACCAGGAAGAGGAGGTCATTAGGAACCATTCTGGAGGGTGAGTATTACAGTAGAATTTGGGCAATGGAAAGAAACAAAACTGGGAGGAAAAGAGAAAACTAGGTCAGACTCTAGCATGAACAACATCCCTGTCCTTGACATGGGTGACCCATGCAGATGCTGATGGAGCTATATTATGGTAACCTCTAAGCAAGAGGTGGAGACAACAGAGCCCTGGATCAATGGAGAAGGGCTAACCCTACACACTTCTCCCAGTTGAACAAGGTGATTTCCTTGCCAAACCGCCAGAGGAAGAACATGAAAGAGTAATTCCTAAAATAAGAATGCCTCTTGCTACCCATATTAACATTTAGGCAAGTTATGTATATGTTCTCAACTTTAATTTCCACATTTTCTAAGCAGAGCTATAATCTCTCTCACAATATTGAGCAAAGCAAGCTTTGAAAGTCCAGTGACAGGCATGAGGTGGTAATCATCCCGTATAAGAAGATAGAGTCCTAACACATATAGTCTGCTTGCCCCTAACTATATTCAGCCAGTGCCAGGCATATAGCAACCTAATGTTGTATCATAGATATATTTTGGATTCACCAGTGAATTAATAATACCTGCTCTCTCTCTTCCCTGCACACATCTTTTGAATGACACTCATTGGCGTAGTTTAAAAGGCACACAGGTTTTTTCTGTCACAGGGCTCTAGTTGAGCCAATCAAAGCATCGATGGTCAGGTCCAAGTCAACAGAACTTTGTCAGCTATCACAAACCTTAATGATTTCTGGCATTGGCCATGCACTAAAGGTACTTAGCTGTTCAAGCTGTGCCTCTGTTCAGATGTACGTTTTTCAACTGAAACACATGTTTAATGTGTACCACATGGACATAAGAGTATAATAATACATGTGGATTTCTGTTGATAATGATAAGAGTATTGATTAGTACCTTTATGGAAGTATCTGTTTACAAAAGCTTTTTGCATTCATTATGTCACTCATACTTTACAGGGACCTTGTAGGGTGGGTAATTATTGTCCTTAATTTACAAACAAGAGAAGCAAAACTCTGAGGAGTTTTGTTGACGATCATACAGCTAAGTCTCAATCTTTACTTATGACTAAAAGTGGGCATTTGCTCCAAAACTCCATGTAATCGCTATTAAATAGTATGTAATCTTTCTTTGTCAATTCATAGTGTATATCAGGATATTGTATTGCATGAGGGTCAGCTTTGTGCACATTAACTAGTTTTTATTTTATATTAATGAAATGATTAATTGAGTTTTTCATTTGTTTGGTGGTCTAATGTGTCTTGCATGTCTGCTTGCTCTCTGAGGAAGGCATAGGGCAGTATATGTCCATTGTCACAGCATCTCTGAGAGGAAACTAAATATTATCAGCCATGCTATGCTGCTGGGGAAAAAGCCACAACATGGAATGTGCATTATAAGTACAACAGGTATAAAACCTAGAAACCCCCAGGTCTGATTCTGGGCTGGAACCAGCAGGTGTAGTATCCTATAGATTGTAAGGGAGATGACTTTTAATTTTGTACCACATATAATTTACATGCATAATTTAATGTGTTCATTTGATACTTGAACAGTAGCAGAACTTTAATATATTTCCTAATATCTCCCTTGAAAAGTATCAGTGATAATCCTATAATATATTTCCTAATATCTCCCTTGAAAGGTATCAGTGATAATCCTATAATATATTTCCTAATATCTCCCTTGAAAGGTATCAGTGATAATCCTATTGCAACTTTTAGCATTGTCAGTTTTGTGGTGTCCATCAGAAGTAAATTATATCGAAGTCAGTAAGAATTATGCAATTTTCTGTCCTTAATCCTCAAATCGGTCCATGTTCCTGATTCTGCCTTCTCTATCAATAGTCTGTGATCTTGTTACTGATTCTTTTAACTGTTTTAGAAAATCCAAATTGTGTTAATCCAAATTTAAGTCTTTCCTTTGTGCTATGAAAAAATAATAGTGTTTCTCTCTCTTACTCTAACCTGTATCTTTGGATTGAAAAATATTTTGACAATGTGGCTATCATGAGCCTCTATGAATGAAATTATTCTTTTTTGCTCCCTGTTTATATCTTTTATCCTCTGTTTGCTCTTTCCATCCTTAAATAGACTTGGAGATACAGTGTCCTATTATTATGTAATATATGATGCTTTTTACATGAGCCAAGAGTAGAATAAAAACTGCTTTCCCGGGCTTCCCTGGTGGCGCAGTGGTTGCGCGTCCGCCTGCCGATGCAGGGGAACCGGGTTCGCGCCCCGGTCTGGGAGGATCCCACATGCCGCGGAGCGGCTGGGCCCGTGAGCCATGGCCGCTGGGCCTGCGCGTCCGGAGCCTGTGCTCCGCAACGGGAGAGGCCACAACAGAGGGAGGCCCGCATACCACAAAAAAAAAAAACTGCTTTCCCTATTATTAAGTCAGTCTTTCTATAGCCAGTGGGTTGACAACTTTTCAAAATATTGTGCCTAGATTTCTGACCTATGTCTTCTGAAATGATGAGAATGTGGATAATTGTTGGGGTGATGCTTAGAGCAAAGTCCTGAGGACCAACAGCCAACTCTCAAAGAGGTGGGAAGAGTATAGTATTGATCTCAAGTACTGATAGTATGTATCCTTGGCAAGTGTCAGGAGGGAAGGACAACCTCTAGCTCCAATGAGCTACTGGGAAGCCAGCCTCTTGGACTATTCCTACTATAGCTGAAATAAAATTCAGTTTGCCAGTGGGAAAGGGTCAGTAGGTAATCTTTTAAGTATATAGAGAGAAAGAGAATAAATCAGGCAAAATGTTAACAACTGAAGAATATAAAAAGAGTCGATATAGTCCTTTGAACCATCCTTGAAATTCTTTCAGTAGGTTTAAAATCATATGAAAGTTAAAATGTGCATACAGACACACACACATACACACACACAAGTGTACACAGTCTGTAAGGGGATGACTGGGCAAACAAATGGGCTCAATCTGCCAATATCCTGACAGGGCCAGTATGAGTTCTGATGTCAGAGAGAGAAATTATTTAGACTCTGTTTTGTTCTTTTCATTTACTTTTCCCCAGATACACAAATTGTACTGAAAAAAAAGAAAAGAAAGGCTGTGTTCTCTTAAACTGACACCAAATATCTGTTTCAAATGAACTTTTTCTTGAGAAAAATAATTAAATTAAAATTTAAAACAATCTAAATTCATAAGAAAAAAAGTAAATCCTCTTTAAAACCCAGAAAGTTCTAGAAAATTTCTCCTCTACTCTGCTGTTTTCCCTTTTTACAATTGTATGTGCTTCCTCACAAAAACTGGATTTTCAAAACCGATTAAATTTCATTATCAGAAACTCCAACATAAAGACATTTATCATTGCATATTTTCAAATATAGCAGTTAGCCCTTGAGAAATGAAAAATTGAAGCTACCATTAAGGAAATGAAATTCAAAGATATTAACCTGGTGCCTGACTTGATGTATCTGAAGAATTTTGAACTAAACGTAGTTCTACACCCTTGCCTCCATCCCCACCATATAATAAGTCCCCCAATAGTACTTACTCATCTATTTATTAAATATGATATTTGGCCTTAAATTTGCTAAAGTTTGTTTGTTGCTTTTTAGCAGAGTTCAGCTGGTTTGATTTTAATTAGAAGTTTTCTCAGATCCTAATAAACCATCTGAAAGCATGGGAGAAAGACTCAATCCTTTGCTATATGATTGTTTTCTTTATGTCAGATATACTGCTAATAATAATAACAGCTAATGTGCTTCCTGTGCTCTGTGTCAGGAGCCATGATGAACCCATTCCACACTATTTCATGCAGCATTGAATTTGGTGCTGTTACTATTGCCCTCTCTGTTTAGGTGGAGACTCTTAAGACTTGGAGCGGTTGCTTAACTCTTTTGGGACTATATACCCCATGATCTTAACTCTTTTGTAGTTGTGTTGTTTTGCTCTTTTTATATATTAGTATCATTTTTTAAAGTGGCATAACCCTTTAAATAAGTGACTTATCAAAGTTTTTCTACATTCTACAATGATTCTTTTTATTGGGGGTCTTAATCTTTAATTTCTTAATAAAGAGCAATGGGGAACAATGACACCACAATGAGTCTTTTGGAAATTTAGCTCTTTTACTCTAGGTCTACAACTCACTTTTTATGTATTTTTTATTGTAGTAAAAAACCCTTAACCTGAGATCTATCCTCATAAAAAATTTTAAGTGTACAATACATTATTGTTGACCACAGGTATAATATTGTACAGCAGCTTTCTAGAGCTTATGCATCTTCCTTAACTCAAGTGTTATGTTCATTGATCAGCAACTTCCTATTTCTCCTTTCCCCCAGCTCCTGGAAACAACCTTTTGATTCTGTGAATTGGACAATTTTTAGATACCTCATAAAAGTGGAATCACGTAGTATTTGTCTTCCTGTGACAGGTTTACTTCACATAGTATAATGTTCTCGGGTTCATCTGTGTTGTCACATGTTGCAGGATTCCCTTCTTTTTTTAAGCTGAATAATATTCTATTGTATGAGTATACCATGTTTTATTTATCTCTTCTTCTGCCAATGGACACCACAATTTATTTATGTATTCTTTTGTCAATGGATACTTAGGTTGTATCCACACTTTGGCTGTTATGAACATTGCTACAGTGAACATAGGATTGTTAATATCTCTTTGAGATTCTGATTTCAATTATTTTGGGAGTTTTATGTTTTTCTCAATTTTTTTGATTTAATTTTTATTTTATATTGGAGTATAGTTCATTTACAATGTTGTTAGCTTCAGGTGTACAGCAAAGTGATTCAGTTATATATATATAATTGAATATATATATATCTGAATATATATATATATAATATATATATATCCATTCTTTTTCAGATTCTTTTCCCATATAGGTTATTACAGTGGCGTTCCCTATGCTATACAGTAGGTCCTTGTTGATTATCTATTTTATATATAGTAGTGTATATATGTTAATCCCAAACTCCCAATTCATCCCTCCCCACCTTTTCCCTTTGGAAACCATAAGTTTGTTTTCTATGTCTGTGAGTCTCTTTCTGTTTTGTAAATAAGTTCATTGGTATCTTTTTTTTAGATTCCACATATAAGTGATATCATATGATATTTGTCTTTCTCTCTCTGACTTACTTCACTTCATTTATATGATAATCTCTAGGTCCATCCATGTTGCTGCAAATGACATTATTTCATTCTTTTTTATGGCTGAGTAATATCCCATTGTATATATGTATCACATATTCTTTATCCATTCCTCTTTTGATGGACATTTGGGTTGCTTCCATGTCCTGGCTATTGTAAATAATGCTGCAATGAACACTGGGATGCATGTATCCTTTCAAATTATGGTTTTCTCCAGATATATGCCCAGGAGTGGGAATATATATTTTCCCATATAGGTCATTACAGCATATTGAGTAGAGTTCCCTGTGCTATTCAGTAGGTTCTTATTAGTTATCTATTTTATATATAGTAATGTGTATGTGTCAATCCCAATCTCCCAATTTATTCTGCCCTGCCTTTTCCCCTTAGTAGTATGGTTATGTTCGTTTCTTTCTAGTTTTGGTGTAGATTTGATTTGTGGTTAACACAGGTTTCATATTTGTTGACCTATAACTATATCTATCGATACTTGTTTTAAACTGGTAGTCATTTAAGTTCAAACTTATTCTAAAAGATCTACCTTTTTACCCCCCATACTTTGTGTTTTTCATATCATATTTTACATTTTCATGTTTATCCCTTCCCTTTTTATTGCAGTTATATTTGACCAGACAATTTTTTGTCTTTTTATCTTCATACTGGCTTATTTAACTGGTTGAACCTCAGCCCTTACTATTTATTCCCAGTAGGGTTTTTCCTTTCCTATAGATACTTCCCTATTAAAGCATTTTCTTTTTTTTTTTTTAATAAAGAGTGAGCAATTCGTAACTATATTAATAGGGTCAGAAACAATGTTGAGAGCAAAGTGCAACAGAATAGCATACAAGATATGATGCAAAGGATATCATAATAAACATGACAGAATATTAATACTGCTTTTTATACAATAGTAACTTCTGAGTCCTTAGTATAGCCTTTTCTTTTTCACCTAGAGAAGATCTTTTAAAAGTTATTTTAAGGTAGGTTTAGTATTGATGAACTCTTTCAGTTTTTACTTGTCTGAGAAGTTATTTATCTCTCCTTTGATTCTAAACCTTGCTGGGTAGAGTATCCTAGGTCACAGGTTTTTCCCTTTCAGCACTTTTAATATCATGTCACCCCCTTCTAGCCCACAAAGTTTCTGCTGAAAAATCAGCTGATAGCCTTAAGGCTTTCAGCTTTCAGCTTTCAGAACTGGGATTTCAGCTCAGTTCCTTTTTAAATGACTCTTTGTTTTTCTCTTGCTTCTCTTAGAATTCTCTGTTTCACTTTTACCATTTTAATTATATATCTTGTCATGGGTCTATTTGTGTTCATCTTGCTTGGGACCCTCTTTGCTTCCTGTTATTGAATATCTGTTTCCTTCTTCAGGTTTGGGAAGTTTTCAGCCATAATTTCATCAAATACATTTTGACCCTTTTCTCTCTTTTCTCCTTCTGTGACCCCTATAATGCAAATGTTGGTACTATTGATGTTACCGCAGAGTTTTCTTAAACTGTCCTCATTGTTTTTTGTTTTTCATATTGCTGTTCTGATTGTGTGATTTCCATTATTCTGTCTTCCAGATCACTTGTGCATTCTTCTGTATCACCCAGTCTGCTATTCATTCCTTCTAGTGTGTTTTCATGTCAGTTTTTGAATTCTTCATTTCTGATTGGGTGTTTTTTTAAATATTTTATAGTTCCTTATTAAAAATCCTCACTATGTCCATCTATTCTTTTCCCTAATTCAGTTAGCATTCTTATGACTAATACTTTGAATTCTTTATCTGGCAAATCGTTTGTTTCTGTTTCATTATTTTTTTCAGGGCTTTTCCCTTGCTCTTTCAATTGAGATCAGTTCCTCTGTCTTTTCATTTTGTTTAACTTCTCTGTCTCTATGAATTTAGGAGAAACCATTACCTATTATGGTCTTGAAGTGGTGTCCTTATGTGGGAGCATCCCTATACAGTCTGCATGTGCCTAGTGCCTTTGGTGCAAGAGCTGGATTTGATATAAACAGAAGTCACCTCTTTCTCAAGGAGTACTTGTTACCAAGTCCAAGCTCATACTGCTCACTGCATGACAGGCCAATAAATTGAGAGACGAGTTGTTGGGGCAAGGAATAGTGACTTTATTTGGAAAGCCAGCAGACTGAAAAGATGGCAGACTAGTCTCCCAAAGAACCATCTTACTGGAGTTAGAATTCAGGCTTCTTTTCTACTCAAAGGGGAGGGAGTTTGGTTGGTTGTTGCAGACTTCTTGGTGACAACCAGACTCCAAAGTGGATGAGATAATCTTTTGTTCTTGCAGCTGTCCATGTAGGTCTGGTCATAATGTCCCTGTAAACCTCCAATAAGACAAACGTTATTTTCTGGTTTGCAACATTTTAATCTCTGTATGAATGAAAAGTGTTATGGCTTTAATGGTCAAGCCTGGGAAGCAGAGCTTTTGTGTATATTTCAGGCTACATGCAACATCCTTTTACTGATTGACAAGAGATAGGTGAAGAGGCAGCATGAATAAGCACAAGCAACAGAACACAAAGGTTAGAGCTAAAGGAATAGATCTAATATGGAGTCAGGTTTGTTCTTCTCTGCTACATGCTGGCAGCTATCACCTTGGTAGGAGGTGGGCCTGGAGATGAAGGCATAGGGCCTGAGCTAGGTGTGAGGCAGAGCTTCTCCTTTTCTCAGTGGCCATCACTGTCCTAACAGGGTCAGGGTCAGTTCCCAAGCTGATGGAGCAAAAGTTCTGGGTGTCAGGTCCAAGCTAGCTCTGTTCCCTTTAAGTGTGTGCTCTCTCTTCTCCCACCACCTGCACCCTTGCCCCAGAGGAGAGCAGTTCTGGATCACAAGGGGCCCATGTGGGCTTTCAGCTCAGGATGGGGCACGGGTTTCAGTAGGTTGCTCACAGAAAGAGGTTCAATATTGCCACCTGTGCAATTGGCAGTGATGGCAGCCTTTGCTATGTCTAAGTCTCTTTTGTCTTTCACATCTGACCACTACCCCAGCCTCCACCAGCCCTGCCCTATAGTGGTGCTGCACTACAGTGTAGGTGGGACATTTGTGGGTACGTGTTTCAGGGTGCAGGCCGTGGCAGTCCTGCTGCCATCAGAGACTGGGGCTGCTCCTGATAAGCTGCCTAAGTAAGCACCATCAATGGCCACCCCTACCACACTCAGGCACCACTCCAGATCCGAGTAGTCTCTGCATCCCAAGATTGAGCTCTGTTCCCGGGCATGGTTGCTCTCATTCCAGAGTGGAGCTGCTTGGTGAATTAAGCTGGGCTGAGTGTTTGCTTGGTTCAGGCTGGAGAACAGGCTAGTGTAGTGGTGGGAAACTGGGCAGCTGCTGGAGCGGTCCTTAATCTACCCTTGTAAGCAAGTAAGCAAGTGCTACTCACGAGCAGAGTCCAGGCTTCCCGCAACCTTCTTGTTAGTCCCAGTGGCCCTCCAACCAGCCAAGGGGGCTCATCTTCCTTATGTCAGACCCCAGGACTGGGATACCCAATATGTGACTCAAAATGCTCACTCCCCAGGGTGGATCTCCACCCTTGTATTCTTCCTTTTCCTGTGAGTCCCCTCCTGGGGCACAGGTCCCTACTTGATAATTTCTCTTCCCTTCCTACCCAATTGCATGTGGATCTTTCTTACAGCCTTGGTTGTATAGTAGTCTTTCTGCCAGTTTTGCATTCATTTTCAGTAAGAATTGTTCCACATGTAGACATAATTTTGATGTGTTTGTGGTGGGAGGTGAGTTCCATATCCTCCTACTAGCCATATTGATCTAAAGTCTAGGTACCAGAGTTCTTAAGTGCACACACACACACTCATTCACACACACCAAAAAACATTAAATAAAACCTATTTTGTACTTTTAACAGGAGTAGTGCTCAGAAGGCACTATTATATAAAATCTATTATTTCTTTCTTTCATTCATTTACTCATTCACTAAACATTCATTAAACACCTACCAGTTATTAGGAAATTTCAGTCTCTAATGACAGATATTAAGACAGGCAAAGTCCCTATATTTGAGGAGCTTACTTTTCCATGGAGAAAGACAGAGTTAACAAACAAATATAATATACAAGAGTGTTCCAGGTGGAGGTAAGTATTATGATAAAAATTTTAAAAGGTGATATGATTGGAAGGGATTGGAGGGGGGGTACTTTAATTCAAGTAGTCGAGTAAGGCCTCTTTGAGACCCAAATGGCAAGGGGAGGGAGCATCTAGTACAGAGGAAAGAACCTGGTAAATATGAAGAACAGAAAGAAGGGCAGTGAGATTGGAGTGAAGTTAGCAAAGGCAAAGAGGTACCAAGTGGGGTTGGAAAGGTAAACTGAGGCTGTTTACATAGCACCTCAAGGAACATGGCACAGAATTTACCATGGATCCTAAGTATGATAATAAGAGCTTAGAAGAGGAGAGTGATGATATGGCATTAGTTTCAAAAGGTCACTCTGGCTGCTGTACAAGAGAATAGCTTGAGGACAGAGTGAAGAAAGTTGGAAGGGAATGATGAAGACAAATCAGAAGGCTGCTGCAATAGTCCAGATGGGAGATAATGGCATCTTGGACCAGGGTGACAACAGTGAAGATGGAGAGAAGCAGATAGATTCAAGATGTGTTTGGAGGTAAAGTTCCTAATTTGATGAATCAACTGTGGGAAGTAAGGAAAAGAGAGGAGTCAGTGATGACTCCTAGGTCATGGCTTGAATATCCTGAGGCATAAATGGTGGTGGTATCTACTAAAAGGAGAACTGAAAAGGACTAGGCTGGAGGTCAGAGAAATTAAGAGCTCTGGTTTGGACATTGTTTTCCCTTTTGGGCAAACTTAACTAAGGTTAGTACTGTGTCTGGAAAGCTTTTCCCACAAAAGGCTGGGTGTAGAACAAAGTGCCTTATTATCCACTTTCAGGATTTGAGGGAGCTGCTTCCTTAAAATGCTGGCCAGTCACCCACTTCAGTTTGCTTTTCTTCCCACCTCCCAGAGCACAGAATGAATTTTCAGCTCCTGTTCTTCCTGTCATCCCCTGTCTTAGAACTCCAAGTAAATGTGTGATGTCGTCTACTTGAATCCACTTAATCAGTGTGTATCATATTTGTCCTAAGTTTTCCAAAAGATATCATGAGAATTCATCAACATTTCATTTGCCACAGTTGTTATACTTGCTACCTCACATATCCAAAAATCAAACTCTATGCAAAACAGCCAAAAAATAAACTCTAAAAGTCTTAACTTTTTTAAAGACTTGTTAAAACTCCCACACTTTAACTCATGTGCTTTAATAGGTTCATTTGCTAAAATGTGAGGCACTATGTTAAAGTAGTATTTGTCGGATTTCCTGACCCCTGTCAGACCCCAAGTAACAAATTAAGCGATGGGGTGTTGCTGGAGGCAAAGATACTGAGAGCAGCAAAAGTGATGACTGACAGGGAGAAGGCAGAGGCACTCTGAAATGGCATAAAATGACATAAAATCTCAAAAGACATTGAGAATTAGGGTCACCTCACCTCATAGGCATTGTTGTCTTAAGGACAGCAGAATAAGTCTTGTTCCCACTAATGACCTTGAATCAACAAGAAATTTTGCATTGCTTTGGATGCAATTATGTAAGAATTCAGGGGACGTATGGGAATTATTTTTAAAAAATTTTTCCTAAAGGTGAAAATAAAATAAAGTTTTGGTATTTAATGATAAGTATGTAATCTGGAAAATAACTTTATTTGAAACCCTCTTTTCTGACAAAACCAAATAAAGTACTTATCTTTTTCTACTTTTGGAAATCAAGTTTAATGCAATAAAGTGTGTTTCTGAAATCTATCTTCCTTTCTACAGAGGTCTTGCTAACTGAGATTTCTGTTACATGCAGCCTTTCTCTGTGGGCCTGGCCTGTAAAGGGAGGTCCACCTCTCCATGTGGAACATATGACTTAGGAGCCTCCTTTGGAATTCAAGGCTATTGAATTCAAGGCCACTTTTGTAATTCAAGGCACTATTACATTCAATATATGTAATTCATCATATATTCCAGTATATGATGATTTCTATGAACTTGTCATTTTCTAGTTGTCTCATTGTTATCATTGTAACAATTATTGTAAGCTTTTTGAACTTACTGTGTGTTATTTATACTAACAAAATTTTATTTGGTTCTTCTTCACCCCTTACATTATACCATTAAATCACCAGTACTAGCAATAGTAATATTTACAAAATTAAAAATTGTTTTCACCAATTCAGTAACTGATTCATTTCTCTCCTTTTGGGCTCTTAATTTTTATGGTGTAGAAATTTGTTGTTGCCATCAGAGAGCTAGCCTAGGTTTCATTCCTTCATTCTTACATTCAATAAGCACCTTAAGAGTTAAAGTCAAACTTTTTAACTCATTTGATGATATTAAACCTGAGGACCAGGGATTCCAAAATTCTGTGTTGCTGCTCACCCTCCTTGAATGAGATCCCAGAGAAACAACACAATGTGAACAAAAATGCCATTTCACTGATGGTTACAGAAGTGCCCTAGAAGCCATCCAGAACTCCTCAGTTTATGGCAAGTTGGAGCTTGTGTGTTAAATCCAAGAGGCGTCTTTTTAGTCTCCCATTTGAAAATCGTTGCATGTCCCCAAATTGCAAGTAGATTTTTGTAAGGAAAAAACCATAGAAAGTGCTGGAGATCTGTCACTTTGGTACATGGCAGGCCAGGTGCAACAGAACAGAAGGGTCCATGCACGTCTGCCTCAGGCCTTTGTCTCTTCAAGGAGCTCATATTTTATTCAAGGTAAGTATAACAACTCAGTGATATTTTTTTTTATTCCTAAATGATTCTAGCTGGGAATATATTCAGCATTTTCAAGCTGAACCTGAAACATGAGTCATGCCAGTGATCACAAAGGCAAACTTACTTGTTAGACTCCTCTTGGTAGCTTATTGAGAACTGTGACAGTCTGTGCCTACACCACAGCAGCTAGTGTATAAAAAAGGAATATCGCTGAAGGATGAACAGACAGTTCACAGATGTTAAATGGAAGTGGTCTGATTTCAACCAAAGCAGATTAGGAGAATGTGAAGAATAATTTAGGGAAGTACAGCAGAGGCTCTGAGTAATAGGAGGCTGCTCTACCACCCTCTTGGTAATTGACCAGTAGATAATAATCTTGCACATTCAATGATGTGCTCATATTGCCAGTGATGATGCAAAAAGGCAAAGACCCAAAAGGGTGGGCCAGAGAAAGATTATTGTACAAACATTTATGCTGGAAATGATCTGAGTCATGAATCTTGATTGGGACTGCACAAAGAGCTGCATTCCAATTGGAGAATTCAGTAAATATTAAAATTGTCTGTAAATACAATCCCGGAGTCATCCTTGATTCCTAGTTTCACTTACATTTATTTCTCTCCCAGGCTTCCTCATCTCTCCCAGGCTTTCTCTTCCCAGTTGCCAAAACCTAGGAGTCATCACTGACTATTCTCTTCCGCTTAGATTCCTGACCCAACCCATCAGAAAGTTTTAATGCAGATGTGCAGATGCCATCACCATGATCTCTTGCCTAAATTATTGCAATAACCCTGTAACTGTTGTCCTTGCTTCCACTTTTGCCCTGACCTCATCCCAATAAACCATTCCCAAAGTAATCACGACTCCTGAGTTTTTTTTTAAATAAACTTTATTTCTTAGAGCAGTTCTAGGTCCACAGCAAAATTTAGTAGAAAGTATAGATAGTTCCCATATCCCCCCTGCTCCCCCACACACAGCCACCCCCATTATCAACATTACCAGAGTGGTACATTTGTTATAATTGATGAACCTACATTGAAATATCATTGTCACCCAAAATCCATAGTTTACATTAGGGTTCACTCTTGGTATTGTACATTTTATGGGTTTGAATAAATGTATAATGACATGTATCCACCATTATAGTATGATACAGAGTAGTTTCACTGCTCCCCAAAATCCTCTGTGCTCCACCGATTCTTCCCTCCCTCTCCCCAAACCCTGGCAACCACTGATTTTTTTACTCTCTCCTTAGTTATGCCTTTTCCAAAATGTCACATAGTTGGAATCATACAATATGTAGACTTTTCAGATTGGCTTCTTTCACTAAGTAAGATGCATATCAGTTTCTTCATGTCTTTTTATGCTTAATAGCTCGTTTCTTTTTAGTGCTAAAAAATATTCCATTGCATACCTGTACCACATTCAGCTACTGAAGGACATCTTGTTTTCAAAATTTTTATTGGCGTATAGTTGCTTTACAATATTGTGTTAGTTTCTACTGTACAGCAAAGTGAATCAGATATACATATACATATATCCCCTCTTTTTTTGGATTTCTTTCCCATTTAGGTCACCACAGAGCACTGAGTAGAGTTCCCTGTGCTATACAGTAGGTTCTCATTAGTTATCTATTTTATACATAGTATCAATAGTGTATATATATCAGTCCCAATCTCCCAATTCATGCCACCCCCCTGCTTGATGTCCACATGTTTGTTCTCTACATCTGTGTCTCTATTTCTGCTTTGTAACTAAGATCATCTATACAAATTTTTTTCAGATTCCACATATATACATTAATATATGATATTTGTTTTTCTCTTTCTGACTTACTTCACTCTGTATGACAGTCTCTAGGTCCAGCCATGTCTCTACAAATGACCCAATTTCGTTCCCTTTTATGGCTGACTAATATTCCATTGTATATATGTACCACATCTTCTTTATCCATTCCTCTGTTGATGGACATTTAGGTTGTTTCCGTGTCCTGGCTATTGTAAATATTGCTGCAATGAACACTGGGGTGCATGTGTATTTTTGAATTATGGTTTTCTCTAGGTAGTGGGATTGCTGGGTCACATGGTAGTTCTACTTTTAGTTTTTTAAGGAACCTCCATACTGTTCTCCATAGTGGCTGTATCAATCTAAATTCCCACCAACAGTGCAAGAGGGTTCCCTTTTCTCCACACCCTCTCCAGCATTTATTATTTGTAGATTTTATGATGATGACCTGTGTAAGGTGATACCTCATTGTAGTTTTGATTTATATTTCTCTAATAATTAGTGATGTTGAGCATCTTTTCATGTGTTTTGGGGCCATCTGTATGTCTTCTTTGGAGAAATGTCTGTTTAAGTCTTCTGCCCATTTTTTTGATTGAGTTGTTTGTTTTTTTGATATTGAGCTGCATGAGCTATTTGTATATTTTGGAGATCAATCCTTTCTCTGTTAATTCATTTGCATATATTTTCTCCCATTCTGAGGGTTGTCTTTTCATCTTGTTTATGGTTTCCTTTGCTGTGCAAAAGCTTTTAAGTTTAATTAGGTCCCATTTGTTTATTTTTGTTTTTATTCTCATTACTCTAGGAAGTGGGTCAAAAAAGATCTTGCTGTAGTTTATGGCAAAGAGCATTCTGCCTGTTTTCCTCTAAGAGTTTTATAATGTCTGACCTTACATTTAGGTCTTTAATCCATTTTGAGTTTATTTTTGTGTATGGTGTTAGGAAGTGTTCTGATTTCATTCTTTTACATGTAGCTGTCCAGTTCTTCCAGCACCACTTATTGAAGAGACTTTCTTTTCTCCATTAGGTAGGTTTATTCCTACGTCTTTTTGTTGTTATTGTTGCAATAGGAAATGGGACTGTTTCCTTAATTTCTGTTTCCGATCTTTTGTTGTTAGTGAATGGGAATGCAAGAGATTTCTCTGCGTTAATTTTGTATCCTGCAACTTTCCAAATTCATTGATTAGCTCTAGTATTTTTCTGGTGGCATCTTTAGGATTTTCTATGTATAGTATCATGTCATCTGCAGATAGTGACAGTTTTACTTCTTTCCAATTTGGATTCCTTTTACTTCTGTTTCTTCTCTGATTGCCATGACTAGGACTTCCAAAACTACGTTGCATAAAAGTGGTGAGAGTGGACATCCTTGTCTTCTTCCTGATCTTAGAGGAAATGCTTTCAGTTTTTCACCATTGAGAATGATTTTTGCTGTGGGTTTGTAATTTACAGACTTTATTATGTTGAGGTAGGTTCCCTCTATGCCCACTTTCTGGAGAGTTTTATCATAAATGGGTGTTAAATTTTGTCAAAAGCTTTCTCCTTCATCATGTTGTATGATCCTTTTAATGTGTTTTTGGATTCAGTTTCCTAGTACTTTGTTGAGGATATTTGCTTCTATGTTCATCAGGGATATTGGTCTGTAATTTTTTTGTGTGATATTTTTGGTTTTCATATCAGGGTAATGGTGGCCTCATAGAATGAGTTTGGGAGTATTCCTCCATCTGCAAGTTTTTGGAAGAGTTTGAGAAGGATAGGTATTAGCTCTTCTCTAAATGTTTGATAGAATTCACCTGTGAAGTCATCTGGTCCTGGACTTTTGTTTGTTGGAAGGTTTTTAATTACAGTTTCATTTTCATTACTTATGATTTATCTGTTTATATTTCTAATTCTTCCTGGTTCAGTCTTGGAATGTTGTACCTTTCCAAGGATTTGTCCATTTCTACCAGGTTGTCCATTTTATTGGCATATAGTTGCTTGTAGTAGTCTCTTTTGATCCTTTGTATTTCTGTGAAGTCAGTTGTAATTTCTCCTTTTTCATTTCTAATTTTATTGATTTGAGTCTTCTCCCTTTTTTTTCTTGATGAGTCTGGCTAAAGGTTTATCAATTTTGTTTTTCTTCTCAAAGAACCAATTTTTAGTTTTGTTGATCTTTGCTATTGTTTTCTTCTTTTCTATCTCATTTATTTCTGCTCTGATCTTTATTGTTTCTTTCCTTTTACTACCTTTATGTTTTCTTTCTTCTTTCTCTAGTTACTTTACGTGTAAGGTTAGATTGTTTATTTTAGATTTTTCTTGTTTCTTGAGGTGATATTGTATTGTTGTAAACTTCCCTCTTAGAACTGCTCTTGCTGCATCCCATAGGTTTTGGGTCACAATATTTTTATTATCATTTGTTTCTATGTATTTTTTAATTTCCTCTTTGATTTCTTCAGTGATCTCTTGGTTATTTAGCAGTGTATTGTTTAACCTCCATGTGTTTGTGTTTTTTACAGTTTTTTTCCTGTAATTGATTTCTAATTCCATAGCATGTGGTCCGAAAAGATGCTTTGTATTATTTCAAATTTCTTAAAATTTCTGAGGCTTGATTTGTGACCCAAGACGTGATCTGTCCTGGAGAATGTTCTGTGTGCATTAGAGAAGAAAGTGTATTCTTCTACTTTCCGGTGATATGTCCTATGACTATCAATTAAATCTGTCTAGTTTATTGCATCATTTATTTATTTGTTTTAATAAATTTATTTATTTATTTTTTGGCTGCATTGCCGTGTGCAGGCTTTCTCTAGTTGCAGCGAGTTGGGGCTACTCTTCGTTGCGGTACACAGGCTCTAGGTGGCTTCTCTTGTTGCAGAGCATGGGCTCTAGGCACGCGTACTTCAATAGTTGTGGCACATGGTCTCAGTAGTTGTGGCTAATGGGCTCTAGAGTGAAGGCTCAGTAGTTGTGACACACAAGCTTAGTTGCTCCATGGCATGTGGGGTCTTCCCAGACCAGGGGTCAAACCTGTGGATTCTTAACCACTGTGCCACAAGGGAAGACCCTATTGTGTCGTTTAAAGCTTGTGTTTCCTTATTTATTTACCATCTAGATGATCTGTCCATTGGTGTAATTGGGATATTAAAGTCCCCCACTATTATTGTGTTACTGTTGATTTCCCCTTTTATGGTTGTTAGCATTTGCCTTATGTATTGAGGTGCTCCTATTTTGGGTGCATAAACATTTATAACTGTTATATCTTCTTCTGGGATTGATCCGTTGATCATTACATAGTGTCCTTCCTTATCTCTTGTAACAGATTTTATTTTTAAATTTTTATTTATTTATTTATTTTTCTGTGGTATGCGGGCCTCTCACTGTTGTGGCCTCTCCCACTGCGGAGCACAGGCTCCGGACGCATAGGCTCAGTGGCCATGGCTCACGTGCCCAGGTGCTCCACGGCATGTGGGATCTTCCCAGACCAGGGCACGAACCCGTGTCCCCTGCATTGGCAGGTGGATTCTCAACCACTGCGCCACCAGGGAAGCCCCAGATTTTATTTTAAAGTGTACTTTATCTGATATGAGTATTGCTACTCCAGTTTTCTTTTGATTTTCATTTTCATGAAATATTTTTTTCCATCCCTTTACTTTCAGTCTTATGTATCCCTAGGTCTGAAGTGGGTCTTTTGTAGACAGCATATATATGGGCCTTGTTTTTGTATCCATTCAGCTAGTCTGTGTCTTTTGGTTGGAGCATTTAATCCATTTTCATTCAGGGTAATTATCAATATGTATGTTCCTATTACCATTTTCTTAATTGTTTGGGTTTGTTATTGTAGGTCTTTTCCTTCTCTTGTGTTTCCTGCCTAGAGAAGTTCCTTTAGCATTTGTTGTAAAGCTGGTTTGTTGGTGCGGAATTCTCATAGTTTTGTTTCTCTGTGAAGCTTTTGATCTTTCTGTTGTATATGAATGAGATCCTTGCTGGGTAGAGTGATCTTTGTTGTAGGATTTTCCCTTTCAACACTTTAAATATACCCTGCCACTCCCTTCTGGCCTGCAGAGTTTCTGCTGAAAGATCGGCTGCTAACCTTATGGGGATTTCCCTTATTTGTTATTTGTTGCTTTTCCCTTGCTGCTTTTAATATTTTTTCTTTGAATTTAATTTTTGTTAGTTTGATTACTATGTGTCTTGGTGTGGGTCTCCTCAGGTTTATCCTGTATGGGACTCTCTGCACTTCTTGGACTTGGGTGACTATTTCCTTTCCCAAGTTAGGGAATTTTTCAACTATGACGTCTTCAAATATTTTTTCATGCCCTTTCTCTTTCTCTTCTTCTTCTGGGACCCCTATAATTTGAATGTTGATGTTTAATGTTGTCCCACATGTCTCTGAGACTGTCCTCAATCCTTTTCATTCTTTTTTCTTTATTCTGTTCCTCAGCAGTTATTTCACCAATATATCTTCTGGCTCACTTATTTGTTCTTCTGCCTCAGTTATTCTACTATTGATTCCTTCTAGTGTACTTTTCATTTCAGTTATTGTGTTGTTCATCTCTGTTTGTTTGTTATTTAGTTCTTCTAGATCTTTGTCAACATTTCTTATATTTTCTCGATCCGTGCCTGCATTCTATTTCCGAGATTTTGGATCATCTTTACTATCATTACTCTGAATTCTTTTTCAGGTAGCTTGTCTATTTCCTCTTCATTTATTTGGTCTTTTGGGGTTTTACCTTGCTCCTTCATCTGTAACATATGTTTTTGTCATCTCATTTTCTTTGATGGGTGGGGCTATGTTCCTGTCTTAGATCTGTTTAAGCAGTTGGGTAGAGCCGGGTCTTGGTACTGAGATGATGACTTCCAAGAGATCTCACTTTGATTAATATTCCCTGGGGTCTGAGGTTCTTTGTTAGTCCAGTGGTTTGGACTTGGTGCTCCCACCACAGGAGCTCAGGCTCAACCCCCAGCTTGTGAACCACGATCCTACAAGCCTTGTGGCACAGCCAAAAAAAAAAAAAGGAGCATAACAGTAACAAAGAATAAAAAATAAAATTAATAAAGTAAAAAATATATTTAAAAAAATATATAAATGAAACAATAGCAAGGTAAAACAGAACCACAATAGAAAAAAAGAAGCCAGAAAAGGCCTTGGCTGTGGGGGGTGGGGCTTAGGCAGGGGAGGGGCCTAGGCTCAGGACACTCAGTTGGAAAATGCCCTGGGGGTGGGGCTGGGGCAGGGAGGGGCTTAGTCTGGGGGCCAGCAGGCCTAGGCTCAGGACCCTGAAAATGCCCTGGGGGTGTTGGGTGGTAGATTTTAGGCTCTGCTCAGCTGGGGGGTCCTCAGGGTGTGGAGGATCAGGCCCAGTACCCAAGCAGGCTCCATGGGTCCCAGTTGGGCAGGGGAAACACTGGCCACATTCCCTTCCAAGCCTCTGATCCCCCAAGGTTTTCTCTCCATCCCTGTTGATTCCCTCATGGTGAGTGGTCCCCTCCGAGTGTGGGAACCCCTCCCATTCCCCAGCCACCCCTCAGGGTACTGGTCCCATTCTGCCTACACTTCTCCTTCCCCCTTGCTCTCCCCCATGTCCTATCTTGTCACTTGGGGGTTCCTCTTGTCCCCTTAGGTGTCCAAGGTCCCCAACCAGTGCCTGGTAGGTGCCCTAGTTGTGAGGAGATGCAAACTCCACGTACTCCTACTCTGCCATCTTAACTGTGCTCCCAGAAATTTTTAATTTTATTGACGTTCAATTGATCAATTATTTCTTTCATGGATTGTGCCTTTGCTGATGTATTTATAAAGTCATCATCAAACCCATCATCACCTAGATTTTCTTCTATGTTATCTTCTAGGAGTTTTATAGTTTAGCATTTTACATTTAGGTCCATTTTTGTGAAAGACATAAAGCTTGAGTGAGCTTTTAAAAATCTAAAGCATACCAAGTCACTTTCATGTTTAAAACCTCCAATGACTTCCACTTGTGTTTAGAACTGAACCAAAGATTTTACCATGGTCTATAATTTCTACCTAGCTTAACCACTTTCCACAACTCCAAAGTGTCATGGTAGATTTCCCTCCCCTGTGCTACAGCAGACTTCCTTGTGCCTCTTGACATGTGGAATTCATTCATAAAATACATTGAAGTAGGATTACTTAATTAAGAATCTATAGCCAACAAATAAGATTGAGTAGGAATCAAATGAGTAAATATTATAGAGGAACATGAATGGAAGGAATTCCAGGGTAATTGCCACAAACAACTTCTTTCAGTTTGTGTTTAGCATTTAGTAAATGGGTGGGTCAGCAAGCCTGAAAGAATCAGAAGCTAAATCAATTGGCAAGTGCCCAAAACATAAAGAAAAGCTTGAACTGACTCTTTAAAAAAATATTCTGAGGTTAAACACTTCAAAAATCTAGAATTACTTTGTATAAGAGTAAGGGATCATTTTAATTGAGGTACAATACATTGCAAATTGAATTTTTAAAACTGGTACAGTGTTTCAGAAGGACAAATCATTTTCAATGATTTAATTGTATTTGAACCAATAATTAAATATATTCAAAATTTTAATTTTCCCAGAGTCATGTCTGATTTTTAAATTTCCAGGAATATGTGTATCCCTTCCTGTCAGCTCTCTATGCCACCTCATTCTTAAATCTCCACTTATTTGTCACTTAGGACATTGTTTTGCCCAGTTACACATCAGCTACAGTTGACTGAATTTAAAGAGAGTTGTTCTCCATTGCTATTAATAGTGCTGCTCTTCACCAAGGATTCTTAAGATATCCTAAGTTATCCTGAAAACAAGTGTGCCTTCCACTACAACTAATAAAAATGCATTATTTCATGAGAGGAAATAAATGATTTTTAGATACTTTTAAATAAAATATAAATAATTAAAGCAAGAATCCCAGCTTCTGTTTTGCAACTCATTAAGACACTTAAATGAATGCTATGGCAGTAATATTTCTCAATATTATGATCATTTTGCCCCTTCAGGAATGGATTCCAAGACATTAAATTCTACTTTTAATAAATAGTATTATAGTAATGTTACAGCACAGCTTAGTTCTGTTTAAAATAAATTCATCCTTGAATTACTAGAAATAATGTATGCTTCTTTTCTAGGCCAATGTAAATACAACTTTATTATTCCTTAAATCCAACAATACTGTGTACTTAATATTATATATGTAAAATAGTACATATTTGAACATTTTTACTGAGTGCCTACTTGATAATGGTAACATTATTTATATATTATTGGGAAGATATGTTTTGTAGTTCAGAAAAACAATTTATGCATAACATTTCAAGTGGATCTGCTGGCAGCTAGTGGTATATATTATATATGCTTCAAAAAGATAACTGCCTTTTTAAAATACCAAGGCCAACAAGGTCTTATTGGGATTAAAATTGCTTAAAAGCAAAATTTTTAAAAATATTTATCTGCCATATTGGTGAGGACAAACAGAATGTACATAAGAATGGATGTCTGAAATGTTCTGTTGTTGTGTAATGCCCTCTGCCAACTTCTGTCCAGTCCTTATGCTCCTACATTGCAATGATTCATCTGTCTGGCATCCTTATTATATTAACAGAATATTGAGGTATGGTCATAACTTCATTTTTTTTTATTTTTTTTTATTTTTTTTTTTATTTTTTGTGGTATGCGGGCCTCCCCCTGTTGTGGCCTCTCCTGCTGCGGAGCACAGGCTCCGGACGCGCAGGCCCAGCGACCATGGCCCACAGGCCCAGCCGCTCCGCGGCATGTGGGATCCTCCCAGACCGGGGCGCGAACCCAGTTCCCCTGCATCGGCAGGCGGACGCGCAGCCACTGCACCACCAGGGAAGCCCCATAACTTCATTTTTATATCTTACCATTTATCACTAGATCTGACAATTAGATACAGAAATAAATTTTCTTAAAATTATTTTAAAATTCCCCCCAAAAATGTATTGTTGTATTTCATTCACCACACTGCCTGATTTCTGAAAGGAGTTATTTTGCAAGTATCAACACGAGGTCATGACCTTAATTATTCAGAAATATACTAGGCGACTTTGGGCATCTAAGCTTTTTTAATATTTAAGAATCCCCTATTTAACTTAGGTACCAGAGATCTGTCTAAGCATTAGCTGTCCTAAGAGGCTCTTTAGAAATGAAATGAAGCTGGAAATTCACTGAGACATGCATCCCAGGTCCAGTTTATTATTTTAACCATTTTGCCATTTGCAAAAAATTTTGAACTGGCATATTTCATTAGCCTGGAATGGGAGCAGAGTTATGGGACATTACCTCAGGGTTCAGTCTTCTAATAATGTTTACTTTTAGGATCAATGCCTTCTTATTAATTTGCTGATTAATGGTGTTAAGAATTGGTTCAGATAGAATTTTAGATTTCTGCTAATGGCTCATTAACTAAATTTGAAAGGCCATACTCTTAACTCTGAAAATGAAAATTCTAATTCTTTTTGAGACTGCAGTCAGATACATTCTTAGGCAAGGAAAAAAAATCTTTCCTCTTCATGCCTTCAGTTTTTGACACAGTTTCTGGGGTCATTTGTCAATACCCATTTGGTATGACTTGGTATGAAGTATGATTGATTTAGAATTCTAGCTTATAACAGAAGGAGTTTTCACGTTCTATTAGTTCAGACTCCTCATGTGCATAAAGAAAATATATTTTCTGTATTTTTTATAATTGGCCAATTTTTCTCAGAAACCCATTTGAAAGATAGTTTTCAACGTGTGTGCTCTGCATGATACAATCATTTAAATCATCTGCTAGGAAACTTTTGGATAAGTGATCACACTTTCAATTTTTTTTCCACCTCTCCCTGCTGCTATGCAAGGTTGTTTTTGATAGCAGTTTGGGGTACAAATGTTTTATTTTTATATGATCTTCTGGCTTCTTTCTGATTTCTGCTTTAGCTAGGTCAGTGGAGTCTATTCCTAGGACTGCTATCATGGGGGTACCATCTCATCTCTGGGCACTCACTGCTGGAGTTTGTGTTCCAGACATTTGCTCCCAGTGTAAAACCCCTGCACACCTCGGCCTTGACCTCAACCTTAGGCTCCCATCCATGTGTTAGTCTTGTCAGAACTTCTGCCTCCTTTACTATTGAGGTATGCAACAAACTCTGGGTCTCTTGCCAACTCCAATTGTAAAGATTCATGTTGGCTGTGATGGCATGTGGTGATTCTTCTAGGTATATAAATGAGACTAGCTATAACACCCACACATTACAGGCTCCCTCATAATTGTCTGACCATTTCTATCACTCTTTTCTTTCCCCCTGGGGTTTCTTCTTTAGAGGAGGAAAACGAGGACACCTGTTTAGTGCTGCCTCTTACCTTTATTTCTCTTTTCCCCTGGTCACAGAGGGACATGCCTTCCTTTTCCTGTATATCATATCCTCATTTATCCCACTCCTTAACATATAGAAGAAAATCTCCTATGATCTATCTTGCCATGCTTGGTTCTTGATATATCGATGAGAGCTTAAAGAATTTCACTGCCTACACTTCCCTAATGAGCTTAGGGGTGGAAGGCTGCAAGAAAATGGAAATTGAATAGGAAATGAACACACATTGTTCATGTTTTAAAACATTATCTTTGTTACATCTAGATCAATGGTTATGACTCCTGGCTGCATATTAAAATCACCAGGTGGGGAGCAGTTGGTGGGAAGGCTAAAATATACTTATGCCTAGACCAGCCACAGAGAATTAAATCAGAATATCATATATTGATTAGCCTCATGCTGATAAAGTTTAAGTGAATTGCTCAGTGTCAGTTAGTAATAAGTCTCACCCAGGAGGGTGCTCTTCCTTCCTCCTGTACTTCCAAGCAGACCACGGTGCTAAACCAGCCATTTCTATTCTTAAATAGATATGCAAACCAAATTTATAGTTTATTTAATGTTTATAGGGCAGTGTATTATAGTATATATATTTCACATATAACCTACAAAGAAAAAAATGATTTCTTCATTTACTTCTTTATCCCTTACAGCATTATGGTGGAGTTTTATCACAGTAGTTGTACTATCAGGGGAGGGTTCTTTAAGGAAAATGTCCTATGTCCTCATTATACAAAGAACTAATCCCTATTGCTTACCAGTGCTTGTGGAGAACTTCTTATTTCCCTAATCACATCAGTGCTGCCTTTTGCCTTTCCCTCCACCCCGTCCCAACTCCTCAAAAGGATTTTTTCCACATTCATATTTTCTCTGGAGTCACTTTCAAGGATAACTGATTTTTTTTTTTTTTTTTTTTTTTTTTTTTGTGGTATGCGGGCCTCCCTCTGTTGTGGCCTCTCCCGTTGCGGAGCACAGGCTCCGGACGCGCAGGCTCAGCGGCCATGGCTCACGGGCCCAGCCGCTCTGCGGCACGTGGGATCCTCCCAGACCGGGGCGCGAACCCGGTTCCCCTGCATCGGCAGGCGGACGCGCAACCACTGCGCCACCAGGGAAGCCCCTAATGATCTTTCAATCTGTGAGGGAAAAAGAGAAATTGAGCAGAGATGTGCAATGAATAAATTTTACTAGTACCGGAGATCCTTACATCCTGTATCAAAACTTGAAAGTAAAGGAAACACAATCATGTAACTGCTAACTTCCAATCACTTCTAAAGGATAAATGATATCTGAGGACCTTTCTAGATTTAAGATCCCAAGTTTTTTTTGTTTTGCTTTGTGGTACGCGGGCCTCTCACTGTTGTGGCCTCTCCCGCTGGGGGGCACAGGCTCCGGACGCGCAGCCTCAGCGGCCATGGCTCACGGGCCCAGCCGCTCCGCGGCATGTGGGATCCTCCCGGACCGGGGCACGAACCCGCGTCCCCTGCATCGGCAGGCGGACTCGCAACCACTGCGCCACCAGGGAAACCCCCAAGTATTTTTCAGTCTCCTTTCTTCTGTTTCCTGATTCATATTTTCTCTCCACTACCTCCTCTCTCTTTCTATTCCTCTTCCTTTCTCCTCCTCCCTCTTCCTTTTTCCTCCTCCCTCTTCCTTTTTCTCTCTCTTTCTCTTTTCTTCCTTCCTCCCTCTTCCTCTCTTCTTCTCCAAATAAAAAAGAAGCTTTACAGCTCTTTGTTTCTTTGCAACAGAATGATAAATCTGGCAAAATGACACTTCTGTGGTTGTCAAAAAACAAGGAGCAGGCTGTCCACCCTTTTCCTCCAATCCACCCTGTTTTAAAGGGGTTCACCTGCCTGTGGGAAACAAAAAAGAAAGTCAGGAATTCCTGAGAAGAAGCATGGTATATTGATTCCCAGTTGCTTTCTTCACCTTCCTCATTTTAACCATTAACTCCATTGCACATTCTGTCTATAGAAAACAAATATTCCAAGTCACTGGATTTCATGAATCATTGTAGAAAAATTACTCTGGGATATGAGCTGGTTCAACTGAATGCCAGTGGGTTTCTAACTTAGGAGAAGCAAGCAGCCATCAGTGTCTTCGTCATCAGAGAGGGTGAACTCTGAGTCAAGTTGAATGCAGGTATCAGCTGGGGGTATCACCCCATTTAGTCTCTGGACACCCTTGCTCTAAATCTGTTGGGTTAGCAGCTACTAATAATACTAACACCCACTTTCACATGCAAATCTCTTGTATTTCTTTTTCCTGTTTCTCTGGGAGTTATTCTAGAATGGTATCTGAAGGCTTTTAAACTTGAGGAGTAAAAGAGTGCAAAGCATTTCATCACTGGCTACTGCTGAGAGAAGTGGCTGTGGCCATTTGAAAAGGGCAGCCAGGGACTTGTGTCATCACAGCATTTGCTCAGGTTCTGGAGAGTGAGTGCACTGATCAAAAACTTTACACCCAAAGATTCCTTTGTCTCTCTGTTTTCCATTTCTAGCCTGGATGCGTAAATACCACTGAAGTGGACATTAAGAAGTCATCCAGAATGAGAAATCCACACAAAACGCGAAAGGTAAAATTGACGTTTGTTGTGCTGATCTTGGTAATGTGTTGGACTGTTTAGAGGATGTCAAACACACAAAAAAACCCTTTTCTTCCATTTCATGAGTACCTTCTAGTATCTTCCCTGCTCTTCCTTGTTGCTTGACTGGAAGAAAATCTGGAAGTTCAAGCCCTGGACTTCTGTCAGTTCCTCTGTCCCCAGGAAATAGCCCCCATCCTGATTCTTAAGTGTGCCAAGGTCCCAAAGTGTGGGGGGTGGCTGTGAAAGGAAAAGGATGCTGAGAGAAGAGCCATTAACAGAAAAAGGTATCTCTTTCAGAGCCCAGGAAATGAGGAAAAGTAGGTAGAGATTATCTGAGAAAAAGTGGTACTCATGAGAGAAGGGCCTTGTTAGAGAAAAATATGAAGAAAAAAAGACATCATCATAAAGATGTTTAATTATAGATATCGTATGAGGACCATATTTTAACATCAGAATTTAATTTATAGTGACACAACTATAGAATAGTGGTTATAGGTTCAGGATCTCTTATGTGAGGAAGTATGTAACAAAAACAAAGTGCTATTCTGAATTCAATGACATTTAATATAATTGCTTGAAAACACATAGCAGAAGTATCTACATTTTTTTAAAGTAACACATACATGTAGAAGGCATTTTTATTTATTCCATAAAAAATGGTTGATGCACGTAAGAATGTCTGGCCTATAGCAATCACTTTGAGGACACAGCCGAAGGTCAGTGCCACTAGATCAAAGCATCCCACAAACTTCAAGACCTTCTCTTCCGTAGCTTTTTACTTATGCAGAATTTTCCAGGATATGTGTCCCAGCAGCAGGTACTAAACATTTTTTTTTGTAGTCTTATTTCTTAATGTCTTCTTCCATCCCAAGAAACATAGCATTATGTTCAAAGGCCCCAATACAGTCCAAGTACCTTTTCTTTCTTGTAAGACAGTTTATCTTGATGTTAGTATAAAGAAGCCACAGGAAAAGTGCCATAAAATCCATTCAGATGAGGTGCTCAAAAGCTTTTGCCCCTAGCATATCTCTGAGAAAAAGAGGCAAAGCCAGACCAAAGCAAGCCAATTGGCCCCTCTCTCTTATGATCAGCCCTACTCAGTTCCTCTCATCCTCTGCTCACAGCATGGCCTGAGTGTACCGGGACGAGCTTTGTGGAACCAAATTCAAAAATCTATCAGCTCTTCCAAAGTACATTAAGCCACTTCTCTCCACTTTCTGAATTTTGAAGAGTTCAGAATACATTACTTTGTGTCAAGTTTCCCCCAACAGACACCAAGTGAGCTATGCTCTGATTCAGAAGAAAAAGTATATGGATTGATGAGATAGAACTTAAAGATTAATAAAGTAATTGTTTACACTCTCCCTTTAGCACTATATTCAGTGATGATATCTTACCAGTGCGTCACATTGCATCATTCTTTTTGAAAATTTGGGAAGCATTAGTTTGCAGTGTTTATAGCTGTTTATACATGAAAATATTGGTATTTCTTTACTTCCATATGCAAAATGTGGAAATTTAAATTTTAATGTGTTATAAAATGGGATAAATTATTCATATCTTAGAGCAGCACAAAAGTGTTTTAAGTAAGAAGTACAATAAACTTGCAGGCAAGAGAAACTCTGCTCAAAATAGATAAAAGAGTGGAATAGTCTAAAACCTTGGGAGTAGGCCAGGGCAGAGCTAGCCCTGGATATTACTGGATGCAGGGACTCAGACACAGGCAGAGTGCTCTCTCATTCTTCTCTAGTCTCCTTTCTCTGCCCTCCGTCTGCACTGGCTTCCTCCACATGGCATCAGACATGGTCACAATCATTCTCCAGTTGAGCTGAGAATCCAAAGGAAAGAGAAATATTTCCTCCCTCATCACCAGTTAGAAAAATCCCAGAAATTCCACTCCACATAGAAAGGCATAAAAGCTTCCTGCACTCTTTAGTTCTTATTTTAAAGTCCCCTCCCCTTGACCAAAAAAAAAAAAAAAAAAGGTAGGAGAGAATTTTCTTAGATCTCTTCTGAAATGTAAGTGAAATCACATATGAACAGATTTAAGTAGAAAGTCAAATCTGTTTCATTTAATGAATAACCTATTCAGTATTCATTTGGATGATACTACATATGAAAAGTGCTGATCCAGGCACCATGGGGAATAAAAGCTATGTTAATCAAGTCAAAGCATCTTGGATTAGTGATTATCTTTGCTATTAAAATTCAAAATGGATCCCAATTAGTTAATTTGATTTTCCCCATCTGCAAATATTAAGACACTGAGAAAATTTTATTTATCTTTCTCTCTAGCCTTACCCACCCTGTGCCAAGATTTCTAATACATTGCATTTTTCTAAAAAATGCAAATGCTTTTACATTGCAAATGATCCTCATAACTTGTCAGCCAAAATAGGATCAATTTTCTTACCTCCTTTACCCGTAAATTAAGCCCTGAACATAAAATTGCATTATTCGTGGCTATTTTCACTCTAGCCAAGAATCAAAGTTAAAAGCTATCACTGGTCCCCAGAAAATGAAGCTATCTGGGTCCAGCTATCACTGGTCCCTGAATCATGAAAGGGAGAATTCATGATGTTTACTTACATGTAAGACTAAAAAGGAAACTTCACAGTTACCTCAGAGCCAGTGGCCAGGCTGCTGGAAGACTACTTGAAACAACACTGTCCAATGGCTTGGGTCTTATATAGAACTTCATGAAGACGATGTGAAATGCATGCATATTGAAATAATCATAGAAATGTAGAGCTAGAAGACAAGTTATGGATCATTTTACTTCTATGATGCCATAAATTGTGTTTTTTTTGTAGAAAATTTCTAGAAATCTTTTAAATTATTTTAAATATTAACCAAAAACTTACTGTTAGAACTGTCTTGTCTTAAAAGCATTTTTTTACATGAACTAGAGATTCTTATTAAAGAACTTTAAGTAATTAAACCAATGTAAGCAAGAATGGAAAGTTCACACCTTAGAATCTTTTTTATTTTCTTTATCAAAAATTAGCGTGAGATAACTGAAAAACTAGCAGACATTGGAAAGTACGATTGTTTCATTATTAGTGATCTTTCACTTGCTTAATTTTTAAATAGCCACCTCAGCCATTATTTCAGAGTTCAGAGGGTTATGTTATTTAATCAGCCTCAAAAGCAACTAGTAGTAGTTCATGCAGGCCTTTTCTATTTCTTCAGTGGAAATTAAGTCTCCTTTTGTTCTAGGCACTATGCTTTTGTCATTCTTTTCTTTCATGATATTTATCACAGTTTTAATCATGTTTGTTTGTGTGATTCTTGTGTAACCTTTAGGTTGTGAGTTCCAATGAAAGAGGAAGCATACCTATTTTTGTTTATGTCTATATCCCTAATGCTTAGCATTATATCCAGCATATAGTAGGTGTTCAATAAACATTGAATAAATGCCAAAAGGAAAGAAAAAGAAACAGTCCAATACATTTAGTTCAGTCCTGTTAATAATTAATTCACAGCATATGTGCTACTCCTTAGGTTGAAATGTATGCCCAGTAACAAGAATTGAGCTTCAAGAGACTGGGGCTATGGCAAAGGAGGGAAGATTGAAGGACCTACCAAAGATAGTCTGAAAACCAAGTCAAATATTTTAAAGATGGGCTAAGAGCAAAATAACGGGGAATCACAAGGAAAAAGGGCCCAGGTATAGAGCCAAAAAGTTAACATTAAGAGAAGGTGGAGTCCAAGTGAAAACAGGTCAGTTAACAAAACACATTTGAGTTTAGAGTTACTGGTAAGGTTGGTGATGGGCCTGAAAATTGGCTCTGTTAAGCACCTACCCTCTGCTGATTTCAATAGTTTATTTCCACTATTTGGTAACTTTAATTCTGTGGGGCTCATGAAACTTTATCATGTCCTCATCCTTCATCCTCATGTCCAAAGAAAAAGTGCTCAGTAGCTACATTAAGTTGTTTATTTTAAAGTAATAATACTTTGAATTTAAACAAAAGTTAATTTGGCCTCTTCCTTGAGTTAACATGTGAAATGTCTCACCTTCAGTTGGGAATGAATTTTTGTCCCTTTAAGTCCCCAGATCTTTATTTGTATATACTATGGGTCTTTCTCAAAATAGAGCATTCCTAAATAGCAGGTTTGACCTTTTGACAAAATAGTAAAGAAGCACTGGGACATTAAGAATTTCAAAGATGTGCAAAACCTTAGGGGTCACTGATGTTTGCAAATGGCACCCAATGGAACCAAATGACAAGGCCAGTATTGTAAGGTAAATAACCCAGTTTTGAGATGGAAAAGTAGGAACACTCTGGAGTGTCTTTATCATACCATCAGAGACCAAATCAGCAATGGAATTCTTAACTTAGTTTCTCTCCTTAGTACTGATTCCTTTCCTATGTAAAACAACTCAGATTATTTTTATGCTTTTTTGGCTTATTATATTTTTATTCTATTCTATATCCACCTCTATTTTATTCTGAAATCAATACATATTAGATGTTGTGTTGTGTTGTCATTCCCCAACTTAGTACTCTCAGCCCACCCCCACATTTTATCACACTAAGCTAGTTTTTTTCATATAATCAATTCTTCTGTCAGTTAATCTAACCACATATTTTTTTGCAAAAAGCTGTGCTTCTATTTTACATCCATATTTGTGATAGCATTTACGATAGCAGTGCCTTTTGAATTTTGATAAGAAGCTTAATCCAATATGCAGCAAAGCTTTGAGTTACCTTACTGGATATATAACACAAAACTACCTTTTAGAAAATCTGTGACTATAAATGGTATTTTGACCTAACATATTTTGTTTTTATTTTAATATAGTCTGTCTATGGTCTTCAAAATGATATTAGAAGTCACAGTCCTACCCACACACCCACACCAGAAACTAAACCTCCAACAGAAGATGAGTTACAACAACAGGTGAGTCAACTTATAATAATGGTTTACAGGGTACATGGGTTACAGCGTAGCAGGTATGAAGACCAGATGTTGATGTTAATAGTAGGTATTTTAAAAACTGATTTTTAGGATTGACTGTTTCATATAGATTTGTAGTGAAAAGGTGATTTTAAGATATGTAGTCGGGCTTCCCTGGTGGCGCAGTGGTTGAGAGTCCGCCTGCCGATGCTAGGGGACACGGGTTCGTGCCCCGGTCTGGGAAGATCCCACATGCCGCGGAGCGGCTGGGCCCGTGAGCCGTGGCCGCTGAGCCTGCGCGTCCGGAGCCTGTGCTCCGCAACGGGAGAGGCCACAACAGTGAGAGACCCACGTACGGCAAAAAAAAAAAAGATATGTAATCACTTGAAAATGTATCAGTATATGGAGATAGTTTTC
Organism: Physeter macrocephalus; assembly: GCF_002837175.3. Lineage (NCBI taxonomy): Eukaryota > Metazoa > Chordata > Mammalia > Artiodactyla > Physeteridae > Physeter > Physeter macrocephalus. The sequence goes on from NC_041217.1 coordinate 58,491,988, forward strand.
AAAACTCTTCACTCTTTAATTCCCCATATCCTTTTTCCTCTAACCAATTTTTTTAAATTACACACACTGATTTATAGGTGCCTCCATTATTAAGAGTTATTTTATACTCCAGAATTCTGTCTTAAAGAATGAGAAGACAAGAGGTAGGTGACATTAGGTCATGTGTTTTCCACCTCCAGTCATATGACATGATCTTCACAAGAGTGCTTAATCTTGTTTCTGCAGTACTAATATCTATAAGCCTCTTGAAGTTTTCCCTCATTAGCACTGACGAACAGTCATAGTATGTATTGTTTCTTGTTTCATACATTGATCAATAGCGTTGGCGCCAAGTAATATTTCAAAGCGAACACCAAGGGTCTCATATCAAATCATAGTTAAATCTCTTGGTTAGTTAAGTCATGGGACTTTTTCTCATTTTCCCCTAATATGGTTTAACATGGTTTATCAATTGTGTAATACATACTTTTTCTACTATATTTATAGTCACCATGAAGGAAAAGTAATTCAGAGTTTTAAATTTTCCACATGCTATTATGTCCATGTGAGAATTTGTCCTGAAATGTTGATAAAATTATTCTTAAAACAAATATCACTGATGCTTTTGTTGGGTTAGTATTAGGAAGTAGGGTTTATTTTGAAATTATAGTAATGAATAACAAACACATTTATTTTCTGAATTTAATGTTTGAGGGAGAAATGATTCTGATTTGGATAAATGCTAAAATTTCTACAACACTTTTAAAATAAAGTTACATTTTGTTAAAGCAGGCAGAATGTTCAAATTCATTCCTGTTCTAAAGCAATACTGGTTATGTTTACATTCAAACAGAGTTTAATTTTTTGTTAACTCTTTTAAAGCCCTCATGTTTGATTTTTTCTACAGATTTTGAAATTTTACTGGTTGAGAACATATTCTTGTTTAGAATTGTTCAGTCTATCAGAATTTAGAGTTGAAAATTGTGAGACTGTAACTACTTCTTTATCTCTTTTTTCAGATAAAGTATTGGCAAATACAGTTAGATAGACATCGATTAAAAATGTCAAAAGTTGCTGATAGGTAAGTATTGCAAGACACCCATATAAATAAAAAAATTTTCATATGACAATTAAATGGGCTCAATATGGTAAGAGAACTGGTGGGAGGAGAATTGTTATAAATAATTGGAGCCCTGTAAGAAATATTATTTTCCATTTCCTTTTTGAACATGGAAAACTTTCAAAGAGCTCTTTTGTTGTACTTCAAATGACAGCATAATCATTATTATCTTAGGTCTCTAGAGGTCCAGTCTTTGTGCAACCAGAATCAAATACAGAAGATAATTCCAAGGAGTTGAATCTTTTCTCTCCTGCTAGGAGAAATGAAACTTTCAATTTATTAAGTTACCTTTTGGCAACTTAGAAGCTCTCTGTAAATTCTTCTTAACATTCACACTACTCAGTTATTTTATGACTTCAGAATTTGAATTAAACTCAGATTTTATATATTTTCCTATTTTTCATTTAAATCTGTTTTTAAGGCATTCATGTTCTTCACTTTGGGGCATTGCCAAATCTTACCTCTCCAACTTTTTTCCTCTCCTTTTTCCCTTTAGTTCTTTTTTAGATACAGATTTTTTTTTTCAAAAACTTGTTGTCAGTGATTCCCCCTTTACCTAATTCCTGTAAATACTTTGGACAAAAAATTTCCATTTAATCCCTTCTCCAAGTTGAGCTAAACTTCTCTGTTGTGCTGTGGGTGGGCTAGTTGACCAAGGATTGGAACTGACCTTTAACACTTCCTTTTACACAGTGACCTCTTCCATTTTGCCTCATTTTAATGGAGGGATATTAATTCATATTGCTTAGGCATGGGGAGAGATGGAATCCTTAGCCAGATTTGTCTTCCAAGAAGCACAACAAGTTGATGCATTAAAGTTATTGAAGCATGAAAACTGCTATTGGATTTCATTCTATAAACAAGCAAGGATTCCTTGGCCAGATGTTTTTATATTGTGTCCCTTACAAAGATCAGATAAAACCTCAGCCAGAAAACTAAGGAAAATGAAAATGTTTCTTTCTCTCGAGTCTGCTAAGTTACACGGAACAGTATGTAGAATATGACCCATTTCTTGTGCCACCTGACCCTTCTAACCCATGGTTGTCTGACGATACTACCTTCTGGGAACTTGAAGCAAGGTAAGTGACATTTTCTCTTCCTTCCAAATATTTCACTTATTTCAGGGTTTGAGTGAAATAGGAAGAATCTTATGGCTGACTAATTGTAAAAGTAATTTTACTCTGTGTCTACATTAGCCATGATATAAAGCTCTTGTTCAAGGTAATGGTTTTTGAAGTTAGATGTTTGCATTTATATTAGATTTGCATTTCCAGTAAGAATGGCACAAAAAATTAGAGGTGCAAACGTTTCAAGGAAGACTAGTCAGAGTTAGGGTCTTTAGTTCTTAAAATTTAGCTCATTGTTTTTAGCTTCCTTGAAAATCTGCATAGCCACAAAAGCCCATCTATTCAAGTAAAATGAATGCTACATCCATAGTTACTTAAGCCCAATACAAGTATGCCTTTATAAATTCAATTTTAAAACAAAATGAATTTACCATAAACACTCTAAGAGAAACTGACAAGAGTCTGACTTCTTAAGAAAAGCAAAGCACAGTTTAAGACTCCCTGGTTTCTTTCATCAGCTATATAAGGGAAGAATTATATCATCAATCTTGATGGAGTCATAAAAAGATCATTGCATACCCCTTTACAGAGTGAGGATTTAGTATTCTGTAGCACTCGTCTAGATTGCATTTATGGACCTTCTCTTCCATCCAGTGGTTCTTAAATGCTTGACAAGTACAGATGTCTTCATCCGTTAAATTCTAGATTTTATACATATGAAAGTTGGAACCCCAAAATGTTGTGACTCAACCAGGACTAGGTCACACATTTAATCAACAGCAGAGTCATAAACCAGGATTTAAGTCTTTTGAGTCTCAATGTATTTTCCTCAAATACAATCTGCCACCATGAAACTTCATTGTGTAGTGGTTAAGAAATTGAGCTCTGGGTTCAGAATGTCTGGAATATTACCTGTTAAACATTGGCAAGTTATAACACTCTTTCTGCCTCAATTTCTTCATTTCTAAAACAAGAATTATAATAGTATATGTCTCATAAAGTTGTTGAAAAATCTAAAAGAGAGAATCCATCTCTTTGCATCTAATGCTTAATAAATGTTATACTTTATTATTAATGCCTAACTTTCATCTCATGATAATTTCATGCAGATCCATCAATCAGAGATTTTTTTTCTGAAAAATATGTTAAAGATGGGAAATTAAAGGCATATATGATTTTGAGGGGAAATATAATAGCAGAAGATAGAATTTGTATTGAAAGGAATATATTTGGCTTTGTTTTATCTTCTACAGCAAAGAACCAAGCCAACAGAGGGTAAAACGATGGGGTTTTGGCATGGATGAAGCACTGAAAGATCCAGTTGGGAGAGAACAGTTCCTTAAATTTCTGGAGTCAGAATTCAGCTCAGAAAACTTACGGTAAACCTTGTTGTTTGAATCTTGTACTATATGCAAGAGAGACCTACCTGTGATGAGTCTGGTTATTTTGCACTTGATAGACCAGTTACTATCCCACCAACATCATGATGATGATATGGGCCCATTGAATTTTTACCTCCTGATGGAAGAAGAAAAGGTAATGAAGGCAAAGCACTTTGTCCAACATTATCACTTCCTCATAAAGGTTTATTTTACACTGTCTCCTGATCGTTTAACTATGTAAATATGTTGCATTTGAAATGGCCTGCATAAAGAAGAGTAACACTTAGACTAGTATTTGGCAAAGTGTGGAATCATTGATAATATTTATGCAGTTTAATTAAAATATCACCTATTTATCAATATTGGTCTTCTTTGTATGTTGCATCTCAAGTAAGATCTAGAAAAAGAGATTGAGTGCTTCTATAAAACTTGAAACAGAACTACGGAGTACATTTACTTTGTACACTTAAATGAGCCTCAGGGCAGTTGAGAGCAGCACCTCACTGAGCCCTGCTGGAGGGGTGTGCATCCTTCCCATCTGTTGTAAACAGCATCCTTACATATTTTTGAAACTTTTCTGACTTGAGGCACCTGGAAATTGAATTTTTAAATGTGAGACATTGGAATAGATTTTAATGGCTCTAAGGTCACTGAAGTGAGTGATAACTTTCCACTACATAAAATGGTTTTTCTACAAGCTCTTTCATTCATTATTCATTTGAAACTTACTCTAATTTACTTTCCCATGCCTTATGCAGTCCTGTGAAATTCATTTACAGAAAGGCATCAGCATTCATTTATTTTGACTGGAACTAAGCAGCTCCAGAAATGTCACATTCTTTTCAGGAGATTTAACACATACCAATACCAAACCATTCAGAAATACATAGAATTTTGACAGATGTCCCATGGATTAAGCAAGTTGACCACAGACAGAGTCTGGAGGGATTTAATTATATGTGCATGCCTGTCATGGATTGTTGGGATGCAGCTTCCTATTCTCGTTCAAGTTTATGAGAATACTTGTTGACAGGGCTTTCACAAGGTCTGCAGTTGCTAAGGATTTTTATTGGACCTACTAAATAACATTTTCTATCCTGAGGTCACATGATCAATTATTGAGTACAAGAATGCATAAAAATAAAGCAGAGATAGTCTATTTTTAGCCTTTTAGTGGATGGGGAGGTGGAGTTTCCTCTAATTCTCTAAGTTTTTGAAAAAATGCTGACATCATGGGTTTCATGATGAAGAAATAAATAAGCAGTGCCCCACCAGTATCACCTAATCAAATAAACATCCTTCCTGCTCTTATTAAAAGTACAGCCTAGTGGTGAATACAGGGAAGAAAACAGATCACAACACAAAATCATGGGTGTTAGATCAGAGAAATACAGAGGAATGGCAAACCTAGAGGTGGAGATCAGTAAAGGCATCCTAAGGGAAACAGCTTCTAGGCTTGGATGACAAGGAGATAACCAGGCAAAAAAGGAAGAGAGAAGTTTGGGGCAAAAGGAATAGCGTGTGCAAACTCTGTTTCATGAATGAAATTGAATCACTGCTATTTTCTTAATCCATGCCTTAACTATTTCTTATCTCAGTAATTCTATGCCACACTAGATTGCTTGATAAGTAATTACATATAAGTAATATTACATATTTCATTGTGTGAAAATGTATAAATATCATCCAAAAGGCTTTCTGTCCTATATTTTAAAAATACAGAATAGTTAATTTGAAGTAGTCTCAGCCCTAGTTCTATAGGGCTTGGATATTTAATATTTTTATGGAAGAAACGTTTAGTTCTGGAAAAGGTAAATGCTTGCATATATTTTTGCAGTCTAGGATCTCCCTTACTTCATTTCTTCCTTTAATTTACATGGCCACATGTATATGTCTTTTTCTGCTGTGTTAGGAAAACAGGGGCTGGATATCCCAAGAATCAGAGGTTATATAAAAATATTGCAAATTGACAGCAGACATAAATATCTACCAAATGCTATCTTAAATTTTGGTCTAAACTGATCATTTGGAAAGAGATTTATTATAAGTGTTTAATTAGAGCAATTTCTTAAATCTGAACTAAATTGCTTTTAGAGTCCTTTATCTTTGTAAGCATTGTAAATGCTAATAAATCCTGTTAATTTTTTTTACTGCATGTTATGTTGAAATAAAAACAAAGTAAAATTTAAAAAAGAAATATTATATATTTTATATATAGTCACATATATATTTCTTGAGTATATACTATAAGCTTGTTATATGTTTCCATATTAAGGATTGATAAATATAGATATAATTCTTTAATACCTTCTATATGCCATAATATGCTTTATGTTCACTACTTTTATAAGTATGCCATGCTGTATTTTGTATTTATTATTTCTGATTATCATTCATCTAATCATAACTTCAAAAATGAAATGTAAATATTTTTGCCCCATTTTACAGGCAAGCAAAATATGACTGGAAGAATTAAGCATCTTTCAGAATCAGATTACTAATAATTGGCATCCTAGGCTTTCCAATACCAAACTACTGTCCACTGCTCCCCCAACCTAAACCCCCTGCTTCTGCCTAGGTATCTGGTGTCACAGACCAAGGGAGACGAAACAGTCAAGTTAGCCAGCAGGGCTAATTACACCTAAATAAGTCTCAATGCATCTTATTTAGCATCTGCTATTTAGGGAAGTGTGGCACTCATATGAGCATTTTCTTCTAGTATTGAGACAGAAACAATAGTCAAGAAAAACTGCTTATTAATAAGTACTTATTCCTCAAATATAACTTCTGCTCTCCCTTGGTGTATTTTTGCTCATTCCTTTTTCAGGTAAAGCAGAGTAAGTACTAAGTAAATGTAATAATATGAATGTTATATGAGTGCCTAAAAATATGTCAAGCACTTCAAAAGTGCCCTTTACATAATTTATCTCATTTAATCTAATGGAAACCCAGTGAGATAGGCATTAGCATTCCATTTTACTGATGACAAAATCAAGGCTCAAAGATTATAAGATAATTCCTCAGAGTCCAGCTACCATATAATAAGGGGCTATAATAAATAGCCAGTGCCCTTTACCTTCTACTAAATTATTACAATGACTATGCTGAGGATAAGAAAGGCAGTGATGCTTTTAAGGAGGCATTCAAGAGAGCGGTTTTGAGCATGTCATCTGCTGCAGATCTGGGGGCAAACCATAGCTGTGGCACTCACAGTGGGTAACTTAAATAAGTGACCTATCCTTCATCTCTTCAGTTTTCTCTAAAGTGGGGGAAATATTAACACATACTCTATAAAGTTGTAGGGATTGCATGAATTAATATAGCTAAATCACTTAGAATAGTGCCTGCACTTACTTATCAGTGTAGGTGCTGTTAGTATTACTTCCTCAACCCTTTGATATTTCATCCGTAATTTCAAGCCTATTTAAGATGTCACTGCATCTGTACATCCTTCCTAGAACTCCCTTTTCCAACCTAGTACTTGCCCCAGCAGAGAGGCTCCTTCCTGCTCTGCATTCCCAGACTGTCTGGTTTGTGCTATTCCTTGAGAATCTCTCATGTGCTTCCATTATTATTATTATTCCATTATTATTATTATTATTATGGCCATTTGAATGGTGTATCTTTGCTAGTTCAAGGACAAAGACATTCTTTTTATCTATGTGTTCAAAGAGTGCTGAAATGAACCTGAATGAGCATGAATTATAACACTTATGCTCCCTCAGATTATACCTAGCATTCCTATTAGATTGCACAGTGTCAGAATCTGTATTTTAAAAGGAAATGGTCTTGACCTTTCCCTTCTGAAAGCAACCCATGGTAGTTTCATGTTTAAAGCATTGTTCATGTTGGATTATCTACTGTTATCTATCTACAGGAAAATGGTATCTAGAACCTGGACAATTACTAGGTTGAGTAATATTTGATATTCTAATTGTAGCTCAACTACTTTATTACTTATTTTTGAACTTTCATTAATCTGCAAGTTAAAACGTAATAGTTATGAAGGTACTGCTTATCCCCTTCTACCTTTCTTAAGACTCTGTAGCTTGTAGTGACCTTCATCTCTGTGGTCATTTTTCCATTTCATGATCACATCTGGCCCCTGTTGAGGATAACATAGATCTAGTACTTCCTTTTTCAAGTATCTAGTTTTAATTTAAAACACTATATGATGTGTTATATACATATTCATTTTGTCATCATTTCTAGGTCTAACCAAAAAGACATAATATAGAGCAAAATTTTTAAAAATGAAACCCATTAATAGAAAGTGACTTCTTATTAGACTTTGCTATTTGCTTTTATCAAGCAAAACATGTTCTGGTGTTCTTTCCTTTCAGAATATACTATATTCTATACAGGAGCATATAAAATATATTTTTATCTTTAGCAGTGAGTCAGTATTATTTTTTTCCAGAACTTCTGAATTGCTATAATGCTTCTGCACATTTAAGCCTTTTGAACAATTACATGTGAAAGCTTGCTGCTTCTGTCATTTCATAACTCCCTGAATTAAATTGCCTAAAATTAGTTACTTGCCCTGATTTCTCCAGCTGGGGCATTTTCTAATCTGTGTCCAGGCCTCTTTTAATTCCAGTAAAGCTTCACTGTAATTCCCTTACCTGGTAAAGAAGAAAATCCTCTCCATACTAACCCTCATTGCTCAAATGGACAAAAGATCCAAAAGATAGAGTATGTGGCATACTTTATCCCCCCTAATCAGATGATCCACGTCACTCACCTTAATGCCCTTCAAACTCCTCTTCCTTTCTAATAAATGGTTCTTTAGCAGTGCTCCTTTGTTTCAGTAAAATTTAAGGTTGTATAGAATCAGGACCCTGGCAGATCTGTTTTTAACAGAGAACATCAAAAAGAGATAGTTTTCAAGATTTCTTTTCTCCAAATGTTATATCTTTGAATACAACTAATTAAAAAAAATGGTAAAGGCCTGTTTCTGGAAGGCCTCAGAGAAAATGAGTTCATTATTATGCTTCATTGTGAATTGTATGATAGGTCAATATTTTAAGAATTTTCAGATTATGAGGCATTGGAGTAAATGCTTGGTGTCACATTTTACATAGATTCTGGCTAGCAGTGGAGGACCTGAAGAAAAGGCCTATTAGAGAAGTCCCCTCTCGAGTTCAGGAAATATGGCAAGAATTTCTGGCTCCAGGAGCCCCCAGTGCTATTAACTTGGATTCTAAGAGCTATGACAAAACCACACAGAATGTGAAGGAGCCTGGACGATACACATTCGAAGATGCTCAGGTTGGTACATGGATGGGCCTCACATTGCATCACAGATGTTCTCCTGAGAAGTTGAAAGTTGGGGTACTTTTGTTTTATTTTCATTGTAATTGGCAGCTATATCTAATATTTTCAATTTAGGTAACTGTATGTAAAATAACTAATTGATCTATAAGAGAACAGAGATGCTTTAAAATGAGTTTTTAAAGCCTGGGAATTTTTGTAAATTTGAATGTTTTTACATGAAAATTTCTTGAAGGGAAATATTTTAAATATTTGAAAACTTTTTACTTTATTTTCTACTTTGTCACCTCAGTAACGTGTATTTGAACTCTTTAACTTGTCTTCCAATGAGGAGATTCTAAGATTCTGACATTCCTAAATAATTTATTATTATGGATAGTCAGAACTAAACTAAATTAGCTTGAAGTTATGTAAAACTCAAACCACTTTTGTCTCTGATGATAAAATGAAATAGTAAATTTATTATTTTTCCAAGTTAATTTTTTAGTCTACCAAATGAAGAAAAAAGGAAATTGATATTAATATTAACATCCTAAGACAAATTTTTATGTGTCTTTTCTTTTTTCTCAAACTGGGTGTAATTGCCCCCTTAGAAGCAATTTGAATTTCTACTTTTTCTAAAAAAATATTGTGCTCAATAGGAAAAATAAACATGAAATGAGAGGATATTATTTCCTAATGATATGTTGAAGTTGGTTTTTAAACCAGAACATGCATGCTTTATAATTTCTTAAAACCTCTTTTAGAGAAGAATGTTGGCTCTAGAAAGTATCTTGTTTTTTAAATAACTACATTACTAAATAAAATATAGAAGATGAAGAATAAGGTACACAAATTTCCTTTCTTATTTTTACTCTTGGTAGAAAATATGTTTATCCTTGGCTTTGGTTTAAAAAGAAATGAGCCACTGTGCAGAAAACTAACACAGGTTGAAACAGCCAGCCAAAAACCCATTCATTCACCCTGGCTCTGCCATGGTCTTCTACGTGGAAATAATTACATTCTATGGAGACACATGAGAGAGAGCAGTATGAAAATTCTGGTTCTGTTGCTTACTTCTCTGCTGGTTTTTCTTTCTTGCAGTTCAAGATAAACTTTCAAGCATTTTTCTGGAGCCAACAGCGTGTATAATATTTGAAATTACCTTCCCAAAATCTTAATATTAAAAAGAACATTTCTTTGTTATCTGTGTCATTGAAGAATATTCTTGTTTATTGGGTCTTCAATAAAAGGAAAAGGCATGATTTTCTATAGAAAACACTACTACCTGACCATAGGCTTCTTTTTTCAATCAACCTCAGACATTTAATTCCAGTTTTTTGTAGGCTTTTAAACCATATATTCAAAAATATAATAATAGAATTTCATGCTGTTGTTTAAGAAGAGATGCAGTGTAATAAGAAAGCAGATTCTGGAGACAAATTGCCTGGGTCTTAGTCTGAGCTTTGCTCTGTGACCTATTGCAAGTACTTCACTTCTTCATGCTTCAGTTTCTTCATATTTAAAATAGATATAAAAATGGTTACCAACCTTGTTGAGGTTTTGTGAGGATATAATTAACTAATATAGGCAAGCACTTAGAAGTGTACCTGGCATATACTCAAGCATATTTGAGCACTTACTATGCATACCCTTATACTTCGCTAAACATTTATCATTCCCCTAATCCTGACAATAACTCTATTTTATAGATTAGAAAATTTAGACTCAGAGAAATGAATAAAGTGGTCAAAATTTACATTTTGTAAGTGGTAGATCTTGAGCAAGATAACATCTGAATCCCAAAATGATTGACTTCTAAATAAGACATTTCCTCATTTTTCCAACAACAAATTCTGATACAATTCCAAATGTACCATACTTTTGGAGCTGAACCTTAGACTAGATATTGAGACTTAATCCAGAATGTCTTTAAGTGGATTCACTTAAATTATCACTGGTGTGTTTAAGACCAGGGAAACTGAGTCATTTCTTAAAATATATATTTTCTACAAACAAGAAGAGACTGGGACATTCTGGATACTCTCAACTGGTTCAAAACTCTATGTCTAACAGACTGGAATGAACAAGGAGCATTTATGCTCCCCTAGAGTGCAATAAGCCAAAGCAGAATCTCCCTAGATTGGGCCAACACTGAATTGGATGGATACATTTTTTTCTTCTTTGTCTACCAATATTCATCATCAAAACAGAACATTGCAGACTGATTAGGATTATCAAATATTTACCTAATCTATCTCTGAATAAGTCAAAACATGCACACAAATTGGGAGGTTTAGCAACTAAATATCACAAAATTTATTTTTGGACTTGTGCTCTGGCCTAAAGTGGATGTAGATGACAGTTTTCACCAAAGAGATGATTCATTTGGGAAGTCTGCACCCTCCAACTACATATAAATGCCAAAGGTTTCTAGAATGATTATTGAATCTTGACTTCACATCATTTTCTTTTGGCCTGGAGTAATCTTAAGAGACAGCAGATTTATTTATATTCTTAAATGATCTATGTAAATCAACAACTTGATTTGAAATTACTTCATGTCAATCTGCTAACTAAATTCCTTTTTTTTTTTTTTAAGGACTGGATGTGGTTTACCTCCTCCATAGCTCCCAAACCAGTTTAAAAATTGATCCTTGAATAAAATAATAAATTTGAAAGTCTAAATGTTCTATAAGCATATAAGGTATTCTCATCAACATCATCATTATTTTTAGCTGCTTCCAAATTTGTTTTTGAACCAAATGTTGTATTCTTATCACAGTATTTGATTTTTCCGAGAAATAATAAGGAAGCACCTCAACCATTATTTCTTTTTAGGAGCACATTTACAAACTGATGAAAAGTGATTCATACCCACGTTTTATAAGATCCAGTGCCTATCAAGAGCTTCTACAGGCAAAGAAAAAGGTATTGGTTCTTTGTGAACTTTTTTGACCTAGTTCTCAGTTGTAGTTATTTGGAGTAGTTACCTCTGCTGGGCCCACAGTATTGGACAAATGGTAAGTGAATATACTCCAAGACCCTCCCCCAAACCTTTGCATTTTATAAGGGCCATTTAAGTTGTATGGGTTTCTGTTTGTTGATTGCTTATTTTCTTCTTTGTTTGTTTGTTTCTGCAGATGTTCATGCTTTACAAAGTTGTTTAGACACCGTTTTCATGTTTCATGTTAGTCTTCTGTATGCCAGTTTAAGGAAATAAAAAATTACAATAAAGAAAGGAAAAGAACAGTGTCATCAGATCAAAAACTTAAAGAGAGTTTTCCTTGTCCAGTAAGATAGAATGTATGTTTTGGGCCATATGCTCCATAACTCATTGTTTTCAATGATAGTTGCCAAAATGCAGCAATGTTTGCTTCCACATATTTTCATTTGGCATTTATTCTGAGTCACATAGTATCCCTACGGTGAGGTTTCATACCTAAGATGATAGCCAAGCACATTTTCGAAGAGCTGCAATAGGCTACATTGTTCAATTAATGTTTATAATCAAAGTCTCACTGAAAATAACACCTTATATAACCAGTATAACAGGGAATGGAAAATCTGGATGTAAACATCAACATCATTCATTATTTTGTAATGTTAAAATAATCCATAGCTTCTTGAAATTCTGAGGTGAAATTATAATTTTGCGTAATTCATGATCATCATTTAAGCTAATGGTATTTTTCAAAGTCCATTGACTTTGCAATGGGAAATAGATACTCTGTAGTTGTACTGTCCAGTACAGCAACCACTAGCCACATTGAGCTGTTTAAGTTTAAATTTAAATTAGTTAAGGTTACATAAAATTCTACTCAAATTTCTAGTACTCAATGGCCACAGCTAAAGACTTCTGAAATATTAGTTAGTATAGAATGAAATTTCCATGTTTTCAGAAAGTTCTACTGGACAGCAATGCTCTACAGAATTAATGATGTTATCAACAGAAATTTAGTACCAGTAGAAAATTATGAGGAAATTCTGAAGTTAAGCCACTAGATTTTCAAACATTTAGGCTTTGAAAATGTTGGCATAAAACCTTAATGTATCTACTTCATTTTAGTGTAATTTGATTTCTCTTGAAATCACACTATTTTGTTTGCACAAGAAGAGTTTTGGTGTTAAAAGTAAAAGCACTAATGCAAACAGAGCCCATGTCCTGTGACAAGAGGCCTTCTGTGGCAACTCTCCTGTCTTCCTGATCCCTATGATTTAGAACATGAATTTGGTGTTGCATCATTTCATCATCCTGTCTTTTTCTGCTGTTTTTCTTTCTGACTTTTCCTTTCTTTCTTTCTTTTTCTTTCTTTCTTTCTTCCTTCCTTCCTCTCTTTATTTCTTTTGTTCTTTCTTTTCTTCCTTCCTTCCTTCCTTTCTTCCTTCCTTCCTTCCTTCCTTTCTTTCTTTCTTTCTTTTTCTTTCTTTCTTCTCTCTCTCTCTTTGTTCCTTTGCCCCACCCAACCCCACACATGTAAGTCGGAATACTCAATGGATCGCAGAACATCTTTTGAAAACTTTGCACAGAATGTGGTAAGTTTTAATTTTTAAAGAATTACAAATCATTAAGTCCAATTGGGAAACATTCCCAGTTTCAAGCCCCATCTTCCACCTTGCATCCTTTGATGTAACAGCAAAGGTATTTATTGCCTTTATTCAAATTCAGAATTTCCTGCTTCCTACTTATCTTTCTGTCCCAGCACTTTCTGGAGTAGATAAGATATCACACGTGAAAATCTATATGTATCAAACTAAGGCTTGGAAAGAAATGTGTATTATGATACATAAAATGAAGAAACTGTTCTTTATATTTTAATTTTTATTCTATGTATCTCTTTCTTTATTAAAGATAGTGCATGCATTTCTATACTCTTTCCCTTAGCTCTTCCTAAGGCTTAAAAGATTAAGAAAAATGAGGGTTCTGTTCTTTCTACTTTTGCAGGGAGAAAATGACTTATTGAACAGTTTAAAGCCAGACTCAGTATGAATGGGGGTCGGCGACAATATATGCCCCACCAAAGACCCACTAGCATGCCTTTCTTATTCTTTATTTTTCAGGAAGCTATTGAAAACTATTGCATAAATCATCCAGGAAACCAGTAGTTTCCCTACCAGTGTTTTCTTAGCATCTTTCCATGTGCTTAAGTGATATATTTGTTTGTGGGATTCTTTTTTTTTTTTTTTCTTTTTTTGATATTGTGCCAGTGCCTTTGGAACTTTCTAACATTGTGTAAGCTCAAACTAAAGCCTTCAACACATTTATTTTTATAGGGCAGAAACATCCCTATTTTCCCATGCCATAAAAACTGTACACCAACACTGAGGGCCAGCACTAACCTGTTATGAAAAGAGGTAGAAAAATCTTGGTTTATACTCAAGTTTGTCTGCATTGTCTGTTGAGTTGTGTGGTCAGCTCCATGCTGCTGCTGTTGTGGGTGTGTGTTGTGGCTTTTGCTGTGATGGCCAGTTAAGTGGAGTTATGTGTGTTGAAATGTAAGCAAATTGGATTCAGCAAAAATATGTTTTTTGTTTTTAGTTTCCTTCAAGGATCCTTTTGGTGGGGAATGTTAATCAGTTCTTTTTATGAATTCCTAGTTGTGGCTGTGCCCAGAGTATTTGAAAGATTTTAAAAAGCAGTGTATACTTTGAACAGTCAATGTGATTGCACAAATTAAAGGGCTGGAAAATGAAGGACTCCAGGAATTAATCACACTATAAACTTCCCAAAATTTTGGCTGGATCTTTTGGAATCTCTGACCTTTAATATAAAATTTTCTTAAGCATGCCTCATAAGTCACCATGGGAAGATAAAGACAATGCTAAAGAAATGCCTCAAGATTTTGCTGGAGGAAGTCGCCACAAGATGTTGCACAGTGTTCTGTGTATTGTTTAAGAATTGTTTCAAATTCATTCTTTTCTAACATAACGCTGACAGAATATTGTTCTTGAGATTGGATTGGAAATTTCTGTAATATAATTAAAAACATATAGCACAAATTAAGGAATATGGAAAGGGGAAGCAAAATGGTTGTCTTTCCTCCAACACCATCTCCAAATCTCACCAACTTCCCCAATTCTTAAAGTAGTACCACTCACTGCAAACTTTAAGAAAGGATCAGTAGGAAATAAGGGAAGAGAGAATTAATCATCTACACCTTCAACCAAAATTTATATGCCAAGTGCCAACTATACTGCAGACATTGCTATGTCTTAGGAAAAAGACCTTAATTTCTAAGGTACATAATGATATAAACAAAATGTTATGTTGTACAGGAGAAAGATAAACTATTTCAACTTGTATTAGGGTGGATAGGGAGGGTCCATGGGTAATGTGAGAATTCCCAGAAGAAGTTACATTTAACTGGATAAATAGGATTTCATTAGCCAAGAAAGGCAACCATCCTTTTAGGAAGAAGGGGGAAAAAAGGCTGGGATTACTGAAGAAAGAGAAGTTGAGTAACATTCATACCATAACACACATATACACACAACATACTGATAAATTTCAGATAACATTCAGACACAATTGTTTAGGGTTAATCCTTTTCCATCCAGGAAAATAAAAAGTAATGTTTTTTATTGAATATTTTGTTTTGGTAGTACTCTAAAGAAATGGAGTAAGAAAATTAGAAAGACTCTCTGATTTCCTCAATAGATTATGAATAATAACATTTATTTAATTAGTTATGAGAAATAAATTTCTATCCTGAAAACTATTTATATACAAAAATTTAAAATATTATACTGTATACCATTAAGTCTTATGATGGTTAATTTCTATTTAAAGTTCCCTTTAACTTTCTATTTTCATTTATTTTTTTATTTCCCCTTGGTTCAGTGTTCCTCCATAATATGATTACTTTTAGGGTCAGAAGTTGTGTTAGCCATCCTAAGTACTTAACATAATACATTTTATGGAATACCTTTATAGGATCAATAAAATGATTTTAACACAAAATAAAGAATGAGTGATTTTATTATCAGATAGACATAATGGAGGAAAGACACAGTTTAAATAAACATTTTAAAAGAGTTCTATGTGCAGGTTGCTCTGGTAAATACGGAGAGGCTGCAACATAGATTATCCAAGAAAGAAATGGACTTGGGGAATTACAGGTAAATAAGTGTGTAGACTGTAAAAGGAACTAGGAAAAGTGAGATAATGATAATAACTCACATTCACTGAGTGCCTGCCATGTGCCAGGCTCTGTACTAGGCACTTTATATTATCTAATTTAATTTAATCTGAACCTACAAGTTAGGTAATATAATACTCAGTATTTTACCCATTTTACAGGTGAGAACAATGAAAGGTCAGAGGAGTTACTTAATTTTCCCAGAATCATACAGTTAGTTAAGGAGCTAGCACTAACTCCAAATTTATTTTGTTCCCAAATTCTTTCTTTCTACACTGATCACCTTGCTCTTCCAATGGTAGAAGACAGATAAATCTTTCCACTTGATGGTAACCTCCTCTGGAGTCTGAGTCCATTTCTGTTAGTGTTTATTTGTAGAAGTTTATTTACATTTCAGCATAGTTATTTTTATAACCTGGCTTATAAAAATGGCATCACTGTTTTGTTTCACACAAGAGTCAAAAACGTTTTGTTTGACAGCTCTTCCTAATACCATTGGAAATCCCACTGGTTACTGAGGTTAATAAATTCTTGCAGGCACTTTATAGAATAATTACAGTAAACAGCTAACAGCTGCATAGCATTTTACACTGTTCCAAGGACACTCATTACTTTTTCTTTGTATTTTTGTTGTTGTTCTTTACAAACACAACTATCTTGGGAGGTGGTCAGGTAGGTGTTACCATCATTTCACAGATAAGCAAACTGAGGACTAGTGAGGTGAAGTCATTTCACCAATATTAATAAATTGTTGAGTGTTAGGGCCAGGCCTAGAAGCAATGTTTTCTGACTTTAAATTCATTACTTTATAGACTACTCATTTTCTTCTCATTATATCCAACACTGGAGGGATAAAAATAATTCACATTTGTGTAATACCTTCACCTTGGCTTGTTGTCCAAGAAATCTCATTTCTTATCATTTACTTTTTTATTATTTTCCTTGCCATCAGAGAATTTTCTTAAGGTCTTTCAAGGGTTGCTGTGTCCTCTCATGCCTTTAAATGTTATTCTTATTAAGTTGATTTCATTCTCTTTTGACAAAGTTCATGTAACGGTTGTTTTCTTTCCAACCATTAAATTATCAAAGCATCTGTCTGCCATATAAACCTTAAGGGAGAACAGAGAGGAAATAAGGGGAGAAACAAAGTAGGAGGATTGATCATCTACACCTTCAATCAGAATTCATAAATCAAGTGCCAAATGCCAACTGTATTACTTATTACCTCTTCTCCTTAATTTGCCCTTGAGCTACAGATGTAGAAATGAGAATTAGAGAATGTTAATGTTGAACTTCCAGGAACTCACCTAATCTAATCTCTTTTGGAGAAAAATTGTACCCTATCTCAATGAAGACAATTTACTGCAAAGCCTTAAAAGAATCAACATACAAGATATAATGACCATTTTTCTCTCCCACCCCCTTTCCTCCGGTGTACTGATGCTAGAGCGTTGGGCTTGTAAGGTACCCTCTCAAGACTGAAACAAATTACCAGAAGTTTTGGAAACTGTGTGAGAGAATTTTAACAAAAGGACTGAGATGACTCTGAAATCAGTTGATTTTTTGCAGTCAAATCTATATTTAACTCTATAAATCACTAGTATACATATTGATAAGAACAAATGTAAATATAAATCCTATAACTTGTTTGGAGTGTTAAAAGTGAGAAAGATACAACATGCTTAGTCCTTTTAGAATGTTCTTTTTGTTTAAATCTAGGTAAATTCTTTTTCTAAGCCCATCATGGAGCTCCTAGTTAATGCACCTTATGCAGATTTTATACAAGCAGCAAAATGTGGTTTAAAAAAAAGCCCAGACCTGGAAGCCTGTCATGTTAATATTAGGTTTGAAACCCAGTCTTACACTTTTCTTGCTGTATGAATTTTTAGAAATCAGTTAAACTGCTGAACCTTAATTTTTTCATCTACAATTTCTCTAGCCAGAAATAGCTCTAATCAGTGCTTGTGCTAAATAAATAAATAAATAAATATATATATATATATATAAAAATAAAATAAACAAGAAATACTTTAATTATGCTTTTGAAACATGGTTTATTTACTTAAATTGCATCAGAAATATCTTCCAGGCCATTTCATATTCTTCTACACGATTATATTTATTGACTGCATGAAATTCTTCTGAATGGATATACCTATAATGCATCTTTCCATTCCCCTATTGGTGGACATTTATGTTGTTCCTTATTTATTTCTTTCTTTATTCATTGTCATTATAGCTCAAAGTGTGGTAAACATTCTTCAAGTTAGATATTGATTTTTTTCTCATACTCATAAAAAATTGAGTTGCTTGGTTAAATAGAATGCAAAATTATGAAAGAAGAGATGTCTATTTATTTTTCTCTCTCTTATCTTTACTTTTGCCCTAATGCAAGAGATACACTAGAGGGAAAAATAACTTATCACAGAAGACAGAAATCAGAGTTCATATTCTTGATTTCCAAAACCACTTGTGTTACACATTAATAACAGGCTTCCTTATCAATTAGTCCTCAATCTCAGAAGAATTACAGTGTTTTCTGGGAGCCTTACACTTTTTTTCAAGATGCTGTCAAAAACACTATGGATTATTTCTAGTCCCTGGTCAAATGATTTTTAACTTGGTTTTATTAAATGTGAAATCTAGCATGAAACTTCCTCTGCATACCCTAACAATCACTGTGATTGTACACCGAGACTGCCCTCTCCACCCAGTATAACCCTATGAATAATACAGATTCCAGGTTTTGGAAATACAGGCTCACACCAGCTATGGAGCAATACTACAAGAGTGCAATGCCGTGTCAAGTCTACTCATGCAGACCCCTCAACTATGCAGTTGAGCTGGACATTGGTTCTCCTTAGGATTGAAGCATGGCATTCCTGGTTGGGCACATCAGTGTAGATAAGCTGTTGGAAAAGGATCCTAGAGCCCCTAAAGATAAAATTTATAAACTTGTCACTGGGTTTGTTCACCATGAATAATACCAATATAGAAAATTGACTGACCTGGTGATCTATGTTCCACTCATATGCTACATTTTTATCATTGTTTTTATATATTATGTTACTAGTTCCTAGATTATTCATTCATTCAACATATATTGAGTTTTGACTATATGACAGGTGTCAGGGAAGAAGAAATTTTCTTCTACCCTTCTAGGTTCTTCTGGCTGGTCTAAGAATTAAATTGACATGAGACAGATTAATAAGAGAAAAATCAAAAGTTTAATAATATGTATACCTGGGATAGACCCAGGAAAACTAACTCGTCAAAATGTCTGAAACTTTTAACTTAAATACTATCTTCAGCTAAAGACAAAAGAGGATTTTGGGGGTAGTGGTTTGTGACCTCAAAGGAGAAGAAGGCAACTGACATGGAGATGGGAAAGCAAATGTTTGGTAGGACATGCAGAAACAATGGGACACAAAGAGGAATTTTAACAGACTTTTCTAGGTTTCTCCCTATCTCCTTGCCTAGTTCATATTATAGTTATCTATGGTGATTGCCCCCTTCTGGAACAGGTTCTCTATCTACATTCTTTAGGCAGTCAGGGGGAAGGTCAAAATTTCTTCCTGAGTGTTGGGCCTTGGTTATTTTCAGTTTGAAATAATCCAAATGCTAAAGAGACATTTTGGGGTGGCAAATCTTGCTCCCCTACACAGGTTATGCACTGCTCCTTTGTGGTTAAAAAGACATCCTGTTCTTACTTTCACTTCCCTTGATATCAATTTCTACCACAATGAAGTCAGAAAGGGCATTCTCTAGATTGTATTTATACTAATGAAGTTGCACTATAGTTAGATCTCCATGGAGTTAATGAGATCCTCGATTCACATAAACATTCCTCATAATGCAGCAGATCATCTGCTTCACATAAACATCCATCATGATATAAAAACAGTTTAGAAACTGTGAGAGGGAAGGTTTTGATTTTATATTTGTGCACCTGTGAATTTACCCTAAGGAGACCTTTGTGCATATTCTTTTCTGATTGAGTGTTATAGTTATTGCTTGAGGTTATAGGTATATTCATATAGAAAACTATGTTAGAAAACTCCTAGAGCACCCTAAGTAAATATAATTTATAAACTTGGCATTGGGTTTCCCTACCATAGGTATTAAAACATAAAGTGAGTCTGGTCAAGAATGAACTACATTTTCTTTCTTCTCTAGTGGACCTGAAACTCATCTCATTTATCATTTTGTAGTTGGCATATATGGCTATCCATCTTCTTTTATTGAAACTGCTTTGTGGTGATATCTTGCCTGAGAAAGCAGTTTTAGGTTCCCTGAAGCATGATGTAAATTGATTGGTGTGAACTGTATCAAACTATATAGGCTGTTTAGTTTGGCCAATATATCTTTATTTTCCCCTAGTGGCATCATTAGTTCTTAAGTTGCCACTCAAGTTCTATAAACTATAAATTGTACAGTGGTTTTTGGTCAAAGAGCATCCAGTACAACTCTGGAGGCTCCTAAGGAATGTTTTGAGGCTGTTGAGTAGACAACCACCAGTGGTAAACTTCCCCCTTCGCTGCTGTATATGCCAGAGGCAGAAGTTTCAGTAGTATTTCCCAAAGCACTGCTCTGATGTACCCAAGGCCTTGGGTTGAAGCCAGTGGTCATGAGGCCCCAGCTACCTGAATAATTGGAGACCACCCTGGGGGCTCTATTTAACAATTTTATAACCCAGTGGTACCCATGTGTCCAAGCATTATTGGTTTCTTTTATCCAACAACAACAAAAATACTTATTGAGCACCTATTGTGGGTCAGGCACCTTCTCCCTAGTTAAGAATACATAAATAATAAAAAATAATAGGAAGCTAGCAGGTAATAATAATAAGTTAATAACAGTAGTAATGACAAATATAAATAATGATATAGTTAATAATAAGAAATAATAGTCATTAACATGTATACCTTAGTCAGTTCATTCTTCTCATGAAAGTTAACTGTTCAATGAACAGAACTAGTTTCCTACCAGCTTCCCATTAGCTTACTTCATGTAAATCATGAAAGTTTTCCTTAAAGCAACACAGAGTAGGCAGGAAGAAGAGTTAAGCTTAGGCAAGAGATCTGCTTATTAAATAGTTGGGGTAAGCAGCCCTGAAGGAGAGAGAGAACAAAGGTAGAACCAGAAAGAGGGTCTAAGGACTTGACAAATTGAGTTGTGTTCCAGGTAAGACTGCCATGGAGATTTCCAGTTAGAGGAATATAGTACAGAATAAGGTAATCAAAAAGACAGCTCATAATCTGGATCCAAACAATGGGCCATTTTATATATGCAGAAGATGAAGGTGGAAGGCAAGTTAAGAGAACCTAGAGATAAGAGGACATGATAGGATCAGTAGCTACTATATTAATTCATATTTGATGATAATGCCAAGAACTTGGGCAATGAGATAGAGGAAGTAAAGGAGGAAGAGTACAACTTTTAGCACCAGTATATTTACATATAGGCTACAGTATTTTTGAGCTAAGTTTACTGGAAGAGTTGATAGTAGAAAAATAAACTTCAGACAGTCTCAATTAGGAATTGAAAGAGTTATATAATAGTTAATAAATTATTTTACATTATCACTTCTATTTTATTTGACAGTATATGAACTTGAAGTTTTAATCAACTATGACAAAAAATTGTAGCTGAGTAAAGCAAGAAGATGGGGAATATTTGTGTATGCTTGTGTACATTACAATATTTGTCAAGTACTTGAAGACAGTCAACTATCAATCTCAGTATTGATCTCAATTACCTCCCTGAGTTAAATAGAATTTAATAGAATTACATACAGTTAAATAGAATTTCATCAATAGCCTGAGGACAATACATTTGCATATTCTTTTTATAAATGTGTTTTACAGAGCTAGGAAAAAATATAAATGGAACTTAAATTGATAAAGATTGGGATTATTATGTCTAAATTTAATTTCCACTAAAAATACATTCATATGTTAATTATATCTAGATATGAAGTCACTTACTAAGCAGCCCCATATCATCATCAAGCCATCTCATTTGCTGTTATCCATTCTAAAGCCACGTGTCACATTGTATGTGTTCATTAGCATTCCTTTATGAAACACTTTTCAGAAAAAAAAGCCATTTTTATATTTCTGACCAGCCATGGGTGTTAATTTTACTTTTCCATAATTTATGCTAGTACTTGGAGGCAATAACTCTAAAATGGGTGATTTAAAATAGCTAGACAATAGACATCTTTATCTAAATTGCATACATGTTTATAGACTTAGATATATTTTGTTTATAAACAAACACCCTGCTGTGTTTTCTTAAGTGTTTGGCAGGTACCATAAGGCAAGCCCAGATTGAGCAAAATCCCATATCCTCTGCATTGTGCATCACATTCTGATTGCTGTTTTTGTCACTGTTGTTTTCCAAAGTCCAGAAGTTACCATTATTAAAATAAGTTTGTGGTCATTATTGGAAGTTTAAAACACCATTTCTAAATTGCATTGACTATTATTTCTGGAGAATAAAAGATCAGCTGTCATTTTCTTGGTTCATCAATTCATTCCAATTTACTTATTTTGGTGTTAAAGATTTTTCTTTCTATTTCATCAGCAATAGAAAAATTACTCGATAGACATGGCTGATGTAAACAGGGATAACAAGCACCCATTATCAAGATTGTTCACTTGAAATATACACATTAATATCTAGGAGGAACATACTTCCAACACCAGGAAGAAAAGACTATTGGGAAGTCTTTATCTTTTCTAATTCTAAAAGTCTCTAAAGGACTTTTGGGAGACATTGAAAATGATGAATTTTTGGAGTCTCAAAATTGAAAAGGGATCTAGAGGCATCAATTTCCCCAGGTCCAATACCTAGCCATTGCATGAATCTCCTCTGTAGGCTCAATGACAAGTATGCATCCAGCATTTGCTGGCCTATAAGTTCCAGAGATGTGGTACCTTTAGAACGCAAGGGTAGTCAATTCCATTTTTTAGAATTTCATTCCTTATTTTCAGAATAATCTACTTTTTTGTAACTTCAGAGTATTGACCCTAGTTCTGTCTCCTGAAGCTAGGCAGAATAATACAAACATTCCAGTAGATCTAGACATCTGTTGAATTACTTGAAGGTGTAATTATATGTCCTCTCAAGTTTTGTTTTTACTTCCATTAGTTAAAATCTAGTTCACCGTTTTTCTGTATGGTTCAACTATACATATCCCATATCTCAGAATAACCAGGGACTTGGAAAATGCAGATTCCTTGACCCAGATAAACTGGTTTAGAATCTCTCTCTCTCTCTCTCTTTCACTGTTTACAAACGCTTCAGAATTCAGTTTAAGAACCATGATCTAGGTAGCAGCCTGACTTCTCCTTACCAAAGATCAGTGGTTCTCACTTCCTCACTTTAGCTGCAGCAGAATCATTTGGAGAACTTCTCATAACACAGATAGCTAGACCTCACCTCTCATAAAGGCTAATTAAGTAGTTTTCTGGTAAGATCCAAGAATTTTAATTTTTTAATAGTTCTCAAGAGATACTGATACTACCAGTTTGGAGACCACACTTTGAAAACCACTGCCCTAGCCTAACAGATTCCCTCCACTCTCCCCACTGATAGATGCCAAGGGCACACCTAGTATCACATCTGAGAGGCTACTCTCCAGTTGTGCTCACACATTTTTGCAAGCAGCATTTGAATTACATGGATGAGTCAATTGTGTTTGTTCCCATAACTGTTTACCATAATTGAACTTATAGTAATTACATAATTTATTTAAATGTCATATAAGCGGCTGAAATTTGAGTATGAAAAGAAAAAGATATTTCTATGAAAACTAAGCTGAACACTTAACAAGACTTAATAAACTTGCCTTAAAATTGCCATCAAATTAAATCTGAGTGAGCCTTGCATTGGGAACGTGGGCTTCTAATGTTTTCTCATTCAATAATCTCATGTTCTTTCACCACCTTAATTGCTCACCTCCTATATCCACCCCAGTTAATCAGTAGTCCTCCAAAACTGATAACTGAACACAATAGTTGAGAAGTAACCGAACCAGCGTAGATTGGAAATATCATCTGCCCAATAGGAAAGAAAGAACATATATAACTTTTACAATCCAGTCTGAGCATTGTATCAGCTTCCCCACGCCAGCTCCCAGTCACAGCAGCCATATCAAATTGTAGGGTCATTTGGGGCTTAAATTTTTTTTAATCTAGAATTTTTTTTCTTGTGAGCTCAGATTACATCTCCCCAATCTTCTCTTTTGCTGCTAGATTTTTGGTTTATTGTTTGTTTATTAATTTTCATGTAAGTTTGGTTCTTTATCCTTCTTTCCATTGAGTTTTATCTTGTAAGTTATAGCCTTACATAATTTTTTGGATTATCTCTTTGTTACCGTTTTTTAACTAAGATTAGCAAATTGGCATCATACGTTCATTTTAGCAGAATTCCATCAGTTTAATCATGCAAATTATTGATTAAATGCCATAAAGTACAGAGAGGAAGACAGAGTTCCACTACTCCAAAAATTAGCACACCTTGAAGGTAGTTGTTTATTTAGTTATGAACCTCACCTTTTTCTGTGTCATCCACAGAGATACCATGAAAGACTGCTAAATGCCTTACTTAGTCCAGGAACCTTTGTTTAAAGCAACTTCCTGTCCTCAAGTCTGGTAAACTCTTTTTAAAAATGAGTAAATGAGCGTGTACATGACAAAGATCTAATATGGTTTATATGGGGAGTTCTTAGCAAAAAAATAATCAGAAGAGCAGTACGTCATTAGAAAAATGAGCAAAGGTCTTGAACAGTTTTAACAGAGGAAATACAAATAATAAATACATAAGAAATCAAAAAGAAAATCTAAATAATAACCAAGTTTAATTCAAAAAGCAAAAAAAAATTTTTTCCTTCAAATAGGTTAGTTTTTAAAATAATCATATTTAGGATAAGAAAATTGGTGATTTCATACATTGTTAATAGGAATATGAATTGCTAATCACTTTCTCAAAACTTTACAGAATGTGTCAAACCCTTCAAAAATCTTCTCTCACTTTCAATCAGTAATTCAACTTCTAATAATTTAATTCTAACAAAACTCCGATGTTTACACACAAACAAGAATATTCATTGCATCATGTAACTGCCAAAACTGACACAATTTGTATATACAACAATAGTGAATTCATTAAATGCATCAAGGTATATCAACCTGGTGCAGCTATTAAATATTAGATTTCAAAGCATTGACTTTCATTTTTTTTATTGCCACCCACATATGACATAGTAATACATATATGTTTGTGAGTGTGTGTGTATGTATATATAAACTGTACTTGTGTACATTTATATGTGTGTAGGACTAAAATAACATTTCAGAAACAATACATTCCCTTATTATGTGCAACGCACCCTGATATATTTTGATCTATGATATGTAATTTTTTCCTTAATGTTGGTAGCATCTTTCTAAATTGATTTCCTTTCCCACTAATGTCATGAATTTCAACAAAACATTGTTTTAGAAGAAATATATGTTACATGGGTAATTGATCAAAATAGGATCATTTTAATAAGCAGGTTACTCATAATAAGCCATAATACTATGCACAGTATAATATCAGTTTTGTAAAAAAATAAAATAAAATTTTTGTATAAAAAGTAAAATGATATATTATCATGTAAATAACTGTATTTTGGGTAAAGTTTATTTCTTCTTTATATTTTTCCATGTTTTCTTCATTTTCTCTAATGGATATACACTTTTTAATTCAGGAAAATATTCTTAACTAAGGAAATGAAAGTATTTGGCTTTACTTTTTCTATCTCAAACCACACAGGGAGCTAGTAATAAGTGCTTACATATAAATGTATTCATAAACCATCTCTTTTAAGTACATAATAACAGAATTTTTTCCAGCATTCAACATTAAATATAGCAGCCTCCAAACTAGCTACAGAATACCCTTCCTTTCTTTCTTCCTCCTTTCCTTCCTTTCTTTTTCTTTCTTTTCTCCTTTCTTTCTTAAATCTCAGTAATTGAGCTTTCTTTAATTGTCTAGAAACTCACACTTTTCAGTTTTGCTAAAATTAATCACGGTGATTCTGTAAACTCACCTGCAAATCAACCTAGGATGCTTGGTTTCATTTAAAGCAGGGAAGATCTTTCCAAACCCCTAGCCTAGTTCAATTCCTTCTTAACACACTCCCGGTTAGTTTCATTGATATGAACAATGAGGGCAAAATAAGAGTTGAAAAGACCCCAATTCCGTTAATTATTTAATAGTGTGTGTGACCAAGTGCTCCCATTTCTCATCTTACCTTGCCTCTCCTCCCCCAAGATAAAAGTTACTTGTCCCAATACATTTGAATCTCATTACCCTGGTTTCTAGAAGCTTATTCTTAAAATGTGATTTCCAGCCAAGGAACTCAGCTCATGCAAAGCAAGCACATACTTGGGGACTTCTGTAATATTAATATTGTTTAACAGGCATCAATTGCTTCACTAAGCCAGATAACTTAGAGAATTGTACACAATAGCATGTACAAAAAATGTACAAGTACTGGCAAAGAGTCCAGAGAGGGAAACTGCAGAAGAACTTAAGGGGCAATTAGAAGACTTCAGCCAAAACCTGAGTAAGAAGTTTAACTGAAGAGTGAGTAGAACCTGAGCTGAGAGAGTAACAGGTGCAAAAGCCAGCCAAAGAACCATTCTGTGGAGTGACAGTAGGTAGTTTGAAAGGCCAGGGAAACCAGGTTATGAAGGATTTTGAAACCCAGGCAAAGACATTTATATTTTTTAAGTGAAACCAGGGCAATTTTCAGTATGAGAGTAAAAGAGTAAACAGATAACATCCTTTAGTTCAACTTGTTTTAAGAGCATACATGTCCTATCTCTAGTCCAACAGCATCTCATTACCACCAGTCAGCTCTTTTTATTACACAGCTGTGGGGCTGAGCACAGGTTAGACAACTGCATCATATACACCAGTAGAAAGTCAATGACAAGATTTGCCCTCTCTGGGTCCCAGCCTCTCACTGTGGCCTCTGGAGCCTACATGGCATTCTAGAATATACTTCTAAGTCTACAGCAACATATGGGAAACACTAGGAGGCAATGATAAGAAACACACAAGTAGGAATTATAAGAGTTAAGATGTTAACATTTTTTTAAATCCAAAAGATACTGATAATTTCCTATTTTTCTCTTTAAGCTCTTTCATGACTATCTTCTAAAAATCTATCCCTTCATTTATCATTGGTTTGTTTAGTGTCCTGTAGACTCAGAAAGACTGCTGTATGTTTTTATGACAGTAATAAAACAAATAGTTGGTCACTCAAGCAAATATAGCTTCTCTCTACTTCCTTTATGGATTAGTGTCTGCAGGAAAGGAGTGTGGAAATTTGCCTCCATCTCAAGGCTCTCAGACTGGAGTTAAGAGCCTGACCTTTACATCCATTTCTACTGGCTCACAGCTCTTTGTCAACTTTATGTTATCACTTTAAGACCAAGAAAGATGTTAAAAATCAGGTGAAATTCATAATTTTTGATAGTTAACTTGAGAAGGCGAAGAACCAGCAATAGGTAGTTTTGTTTGGGGGAGTTTTATTTTCCTAATTATAACAAAATCTCTATGCAACGTTTAAGATAGGAAGGAATTGGTTTGGTGGAGATGAAATTTTGAGACACTAGAAAACCTTCTTTGTTTATGTGGTAGCTGTATTGTAGATTAGCCAGAGGCTCTGTCTTCACTTAAGTGCCAGTTAAAGTCAGGTTAATTTTGTCCTGAAATTGATCATGTGCTTCTTTTTCTAGCATACTGTCCATTAACTAGATATTACAAAATCTCATAGGATCTTGAGTTTTTATTTTGTTTTGTTTTGAGTTTCTGTCTTTGTCTTTCTCTATGGATTTCCATTTACAATATAATCTATTTCCTTTATTTTTTTAATTTTTATTTTATATTGGAGTATAGTTGATTAGCAACGTTCTGTTAATCTCAGGTGTACAGCAAAGTGATTCAGTTATACATTACATGTATCTATTCTTTTTCAAATTCTTTTCCTTTAGAATCTAACAAGAAAGGATATAAATCATATAACACAAATGTAGTCATTTAGTTAAAAATAATTATTATTCATATGGAATTCAGTTGTAAGCAATTTGGTAAAAACTGCTATTGGTAAGGGATTTTTAGCCCTTTTAGTTTCTAGAATTAAGATTTTTAGAACTTAACTATGAAAATTTCCAAAAAAAAAAACCCAGAAAATTTCCCAGATTCTTCAACTTAGAAAAATTATGAAAAGATAATTAGCAAGATTATCTTTTAAGGTGCTTTCATACAGCCTCCAAGGAACCACACTGATAAAGGATTGTTACAAAATATCTGATGTGCAAGTATATTCTTTCCTACCCACAAGAAAGGATTAGTGTTCGTTTTAAGATTTTCCAGTAGATTGAGCAACTGGTATTTCTTTGTGCACTAGAGAGCACCTAGGTATTTTTCTTTCCAGTATGTGAAAAAGGCAAGATTTGCACAGGGCTTACAGATAGATCCAAGTAATGTAGGTCTTCAAATCTAGATGACTCACTTGGGTGTCCATGCTATTTACTTTGACCCCTGAGTGGGGCACTTAAGTTCTTTTTACTATTAGTTATACCCAAATTTGCCTTTTAATTGTCTCAATACACAAAACAAATACCCTTATTACATATTTGGTGAGTCCATATCTCACAAGTGTTTCACTGTGTGGCTCTGTTAAGATGTATACATGTGTTCTCCCATTTCTGTTCATCTGTTTTCCTATTATCACAAACCTGCGGTTTACTGTAGGCCTCATTCCATGAATGAGTGTTTTTAAATTATCTCCTGGGACAACAGCTTATCAAGCTAAACTTTTACCTCTCCCCCCTTTTAATGAAACCTATACCAGGACAAATACTAATAGCTTCAAGGATATTTGGGGGAAAAAAGTAGAAAGAGAACAATGTTGCTATTTGTTACATTTACAAAGAAGACGCAGTTTCCACCCATCCAAATGAAAAATGACTCTGCGTTGCAAATGGCTTCCTATATCAATGTAACTATGCTGTTCATCTTCCCAATAGTTTGAACCAAATTACATTAATCTGTAGTTTTAAAATAAATAGTTTTATATTAACATCTTTATTCTCCTCCTCAACTGTGTAAGAATTCACTCTTATGCTTCAACCAGTATATGGTTCTCTCCATCCCACAAATGGCATTAGAAACAGTAAGCACTTTTTAAAAATACGTTAGCCTCAGAATGAATATATATGCACACATGT
Organism: Physeter macrocephalus; assembly: GCF_002837175.3. Classification (NCBI taxonomy): domain Eukaryota; kingdom Metazoa; phylum Chordata; class Mammalia; order Artiodactyla; family Physeteridae; genus Physeter; species Physeter macrocephalus. Next base: position 58,521,223 of record NC_041217.1, read on the forward strand.
TAATAACATAAAACAGTAGTAAATATATGAAATAATATAGTCTTCAAGTATAGAAAAGTAGTTTTTCTATTCCAACATTATTTGATTAACCTATTGCTCAGGTTTGGAGTGTTAAAAGTAGTATAATTTCAGCTTCCAATTCATGAGAAATTTTCTGCTCTTCTCAGAGTCAGAATTGTGACTTTGGGTCTCAGTGTCCTAATTAGAAATAATAATAATAGTAATAATATAATAAGGTAATGGGTAACATAAACTGAGTACACAGAATGTTCTGAGAACAGTTTTAAGTAATTTACTTGTATTATTCTTCACAACAAGCTTTAAAAAATAGGTACTACTCTTATCCCTATTGTATGAATGAGGAAACAGGCACAGAAGTGGTGGCAAGAAGAAACAAAGCATATTTTGTTTATAAGGCCAATGTACAGTAGAGTGTCCTGTTAAAAATCTGTGTTTTCTTTCATATTTTTCTTCCCATAGAGTGATTAGAGCATAGCTAAGTGGGAAAGATCTTTGCTAAACTTTGGATCTTTTACTATCAGTTGCTAAAAACTAAGTTTTGAACCCTTTCTCCAATTAAAAGAGAATGATGCTTCGTTTTCATCACTGCTATTCAAGTATACAAAAAAGCCTTTCAGTTACTGTACAGTATGTAAAGAAAGCTTGATTTTTGAATTATTAATAATTTCTTTAATATATCATTCTTTTCCCAAAATATGGTCATGAATGATGATTTCTCTCCCCAAACCACACCACCCATTTATCAAACTCTGAGCCACATTAGGTGGTAAATCAAGACTATTGCTATGACTAAGTTATTACTAAATATTATATTTCTTAAAAAATATTTTGATTTTCCATTATTATTTTATCCTCTGAGAAGTACAAATTCCATCTATTTTTATACTAGAACATACAATGAGGGATAAAACAGAAATAACCAATTAATGATCTGCTATTCTGATCAGAAATTTAAAATTTCTTACCTCTCTAGAGTATTTGTAATTTACAGGGACAGTTTTGGTTATCAAGGTTTTCAAAAAATGAATATGTATAGTAGCTATTAACATAAAATATAGAATCAGAATATATGGGATTGGGGTTGGAAGAAATCAAGTGGAAAAGGAAGGTGTCTACAGTTTGAAGTACAAAATAAATAGACTTTTATCTTTAGATGTATAATTGGCACTGGTTGTTTGTTTTTCCATTACCATATAGGTTAGGGGATAGACTCAACCTTGAGTTTCCAGCAATCTCACCCTCAAAAATCATTTTATTTAATTAAATCATACCCTCTGCATACCTAGATATTTATAAATGCAACACTAATTTCAGCAGTTGAACAAGAATGCATTCACATTGCAGAGCAGCTTCCTAAGGTTTGTTGTAACATGTTTATAACCAGTTGCAAACCTAGGTGTTGCATCATTGCTAAGCCTCAGTGGAACATTTTGGACCTGTTTTATGATTTGCTGATTTGTGCTGTGAACCCATCAGTCTGTTTGCAGTGGGGAGGAAGTGGGTGGGAGGGGTTGGAAGATGGAAAAAGGGAGGATCATTTTGTTTGATGTGTTGGTGGAGGGAGGGAGGGAACTTGGTCATGAAGTTTAAACTAAGATGCACCTAAAGGGTTCCATTTTGACCCTTGCACAAAATCAGCTGCAATAAATAGATGCTACTCATAAGCAGGTTTTCAGTGATCATATTGTTGTTTTTTTTTCTTGTTTATATTTTTTTCTCAGGGGAAATCTCTCACGTCAAAGAGGTTAACAAGCCTCGTTCAGTCTTATTAAAAGGATCATCTTGTAGCATGAAAGTGAACTGGAGTCATTGCATATACTTTGTAGTTCTTTGTTGTTACCTGCAGCAGAGGACATTAGACCAAGATGTTGCATGAGCAAAGGACCTGAATTGTTCTTTCTTTGTGTACATTAAGGCACTGCCATCTCCAAGGGACTCTACCATCTCGATGCCTCCATTTCAAAATGTCTGCTAACTTCCTCCTTGTACTAAGCTGGATCTGTGTCTTTTCCTTTTTTAACGATTCAAGTGAAGTAAATCTTTTTCCCCCCTTTCTCTCAATCTTAAAGCTTCTTCTAGACACACACAGTTCACTAAAAATTCAATCACAAACTGGAAGAATTGTAAAAGGAAAAAAAGCATATATCAATAAGTATACATACAGCTTCACATTTATTAAATAAATTAGCACAGAAAGTTTCATTTCACCAATATATCACAGTCAGAAACAAGCTTATGTCTTTGTCTGTTGTCTGTATATTCTTGGTTAATGTTTCTCGCATTTATTTTTATACCATATTTAAATGAAACACCTTTTACTCCAAATGTATTAAAGTTGATCCCTTCTCTGTAAATTTGTGAATGTTTATATTGTTGTTTTATCTTTCATTAAAAGATGCATAATCTCGTTGCTTTTGTAACTTTTGACTTCTGTGCTAATTGAAAATGAAAATGCTGAGAAAGCATCAACAAATGTAGTCACAATGTAAGCTCTCACCCTGGAAGTTTATTTCAGGGTTTCAAGACAAGCTTGGATGGTGCAGCAACCAGGAGCAGACTGAAAGTGATTCATCTGGGAGCTCACCCAGGATCAGGTAGATGCTTTTGCTCCCCTGGAAAAGAACACAAATTGGCCTTCCACATTTTCAGAGCTATTTATGAGGTCTTTCTAATTATGAATATGCATCTTTATGTTTTACAAATGCATATTTTATTAGAATTGTGTTTTAGTGAGACTTTTCAACTCAGGAACAGATTCTTTTAAGTATAATTCTAAAATGCCTAGATCAGTGGCTCTTAACTCTGGTGGTTACAAATTCCTTTGAGAACATGATGGTAATGACTAACAATTAGTGAGTGCTTACTAAGTACCTACCACTGTATTATGGGCTTCACATGCCCATAAAATCCTCACATTTAATCCACACAGCAGGCCTATAAGATTATTTCTGCAATTTTGAGAATATTGAAGCAGAGAAAGGTTAAGTAACTTGTTCAGAGTCACACAGCCTAGTGGTGGGTTGGGATACAAATCCAGATGATCTGACTCTAGAGCCCACTGTACTACGCTGATCCACTATACCACACAAATTCTTTTGGTAAAAGTTAAGTGAAAATCCATACACACTCTCACATAGGAAATATTTGCACTGAATTTTAAGACATTCATTGAATACCCTCTGAAATTCATCCAAGGATCCCAGGTAAGAAACCTGACTGCCTTTGAAGGTTGGATCAGTGACACAGAAGGTCACCCAGCCAAAAGACAGACCTAATCTGTTTGCTTTTGCATCCACCAAAGTATTGCAGAATCTGGTTATTTAAAAAAGAAAAAGAGGGGCTTCCCTGGTGGCGCAGTTGTTGAGAGTCCGCCAGCCGATGCAGGGGACATGGTTCGTGCCCCGGTCCAGGAAGATCCCACATGCGACGGAGCTGCTGGGCCTGTGAACCATGACCGCTGAGCCTGCACGTCCGGAGCCTGTGCTCCACAACGGGAGAGGCCACAACAGTGAGAGGCCCACATACCACAAAAAAAAAAAAAAAAAAAAAAAAAAAGAAAAAGATCGAG
>NC_041217.1:58524991-58542188 GCF_002837175.3 Physeter macrocephalus
AACAGAGGGAGGCCCGCATACCACAAAAAAAAAAAAAAACAAAGAAAAAACACTTAAGTCAGGACAGCTTTGGGCACTGAAGCTAAATTGAAACCCTATCTAAAGGAAACATTGTTTGAAAGAAAACAATAACCCTTTTAGAAGAACATGATGCATAAACAATAAGCCTTGCACAAATATGATCAGTCATTTTGGAGACTATTTTTCAAAACCTTTCTTACTAATTCCAAATCATGGAATTGGATTTATACAGAAATGAAAGGCATATGAATGACAATAGAGGGCAAAGAAGTGAAACCCTCAGTCAAGTATCCCTAAGTCAGGAGCTCCCAGTAAAATTGTGAGTCAATTTCTAGGTTCAAGTACATAAAAGTTTTAAGTGGCCTAATGACTCATTTTAATATGGTTTAGACAAGACTCAGGATACAAAACAGTGGTATTTCAGGAAAAGCACTTGGAAAAGTTATGGAATTCCTTGCACCTAACTCAAATAAGCATGGGGCAACTGTCTCCCACCCCACCTTGGGACAATTTTATCTATAAGGCATAGAATAAAAATCTCTCTAGTTTCTAATGAATAAAATGGTTTCTAAGAAGTCTTTTTCTACCTTAAAGCGATTTTAAAAGTTATTCACCAAAGCAGTGACCCAGAGTTCCTACACTTACACTGCAAAACTATGTAATATAGCCTCTAAATTGCATTGACTGCTTCCTTCCTTTGCCGTGTATGTTACAGTAATGTTTTTGGTGGATCTCCAAAGGAATTTCTGCTTGAATCAGAGTAATAGAAAGGTAGTCATCAACCTTAACTAAGCCGTCTCCTGTCAGATACCAGGAAAATAAATGAAGGCAGAAACCTTCCCTCTTCATTATTGCAAGTGTGTGAGTTGATCTTGCTACTTAGGAGTAAAGTTCTCACTTCTCTTTGTAGATATACGATGGTTCATTAATAATTTTGGTCTTTGGGGAAAGGCAACTCTTGGCTACTAGCATGAATTTAGTCCAGCTACATGCACTGATCATCACACGTATGATTTTTGTGTTCTTAGATATATACTTGAAAGAGCACATTGAAATATTACATGGTTTTACTATTCCCGTGACTATCTCTCCTAGCTGGACGGAGACCAAAGCCAAGTGCTGAATCAGGATACCAGAGACCAAGGGAAAGGTGTAAAGAGCAGTCAGGTGTGATGGTGGGTTGAGAACCAATCAGATAAAGTCAATGAAGAATTAGGACCAAATGGGTGACCAAAAACTGCAATCAGTAAGTCAAGGAGACTATGTCTTGAACAAGTGGATTCTGGAAATTATAGCTCTGCAATATAGAAATGGGGCTTTTCAGAGAGCATCAATGGCCTCACCTGTGTATAGAAAAGAAACTTTTGAGGCAACCTAGCCAGTATGAGCTAGAGGTGGTTGATGGTTATTATAGTGTAGCAGAGATTAAATTATCTGTCTTTCCCAGTTCAGGGTATTCAAAGGAATCTTTTTCTGGCCCCAAAATACAAGAATAAAAACTTCTCCCTCTCTCACACTCTAAATTTCCAGAGGTCTCCTGGGATAACACAGGGAAGTGGGTATTTAGTAACTAAAATATTCAGTTTTGTTATTATTTTATAGAAAATACACATTTAGTTAACTAATTTTTTAATAATTTCTTTGCTTACCATTAATCCTTCTTTTTTGCATATATTCTTCAAACTTCTTTTTTTTCTCTTGATAGAGACCATTCTCTATCACGAAGTAAACTTGGAAGTTGAAAAGTAGAAGGGAGTAGAAGGAAACAAAATATTTTAACTTTGTCTTATTTTTGAGAACTGAAGTACAAAATAGCTTTATATTTACCTAGAAAAAATACATTTAAAATTTTAACTATGTACTTATACAATATGAATATTGAAATGAAAAATACCACTTCTAAAATATATGATAGGGAAATGATGAAAAAAGGAAACTAGATCTATACAATTGGAAATAAGAAAGGGGAAGGGAAGTAAGAGCATATTAAATGGCAAACACAAAATAATGTGGAAGAAATAAATTCAAATATATTAGTAATTAAAATGCAGGAGATGATTTAAAATCATCTCTTAGAAATTCTCAGATTAAACTAAAAGTGCATCTGGGCATAGTTTATAAGAGACACCTAAAACAATACTACCCAAAGTTCTAATCCAAGGTGGCAGTGTGGGAAGATTCTGAACTCACCTTTTCTCATGGATGCAACATATCAACCTCTGCATGTAAAGAAATTCTTCCTGAAGAAGAACTGACAGCTAACTGAACAGCATCTGTACAACAAAAATGATAGAGACGTTTGTAGGAGGGGGGTACCCATAGAGATGGGTAAGAGAAATGGAGACACAGTATGTTTTGCCAAAAGTTTTACTTTCGTTTTAGGTTTGAAGGATTCATTAACAAAAAGACACCACTCATCACACAAATGACAAATTCAACTTAATTTTAATCGAAAATCATTAAAAATAAAGAAATAGAAATGAAAAGGGAAAGAAAAGTAAAAGCATGTACACCACCAAATTGGGCCAACACCTACACCCAGACTCCAACAGAGCTGGGAAGTCCCAAAAACAGTAATCTGGAGTCCCAATTGGGGAAAGTCCGAGGCAGTGTGTCCACTCTGCAGGTGAGACTTCAAAATGCAGTTTAGAGGAGTCCCGCTTATAATACCAGGCTGCAAAGTGATATCATCAGTTTGCGTGCAAATATGCAGCTCTGGGTTTCTTCAACAATGCTGTTTATCTCATTTTGTGTATTATAAGAAGTTCTAGATCCCCGGGAACTTGCAAGGTCCCCAAGGCTCAAGAAATTCCATGATCCACTCCCATCTTTTTTTTAAAAATTTATTTATTTTAATTTATTTATTTTTGGCTGCTATGGGTCTTCATTGCTGTGCAGGCTTTCTCTAGCTGTGGAGAGTGGGGGTTACTCTTCATTGCAGAGTGCATGCTTCTCATTGTGGTGGTTTCTCTTGTTGCAGAGCATGGGCTCTAGGCATGCGGGCTTCAGTAGTTGAGGCATGCGGGCTTCAGTAGTTGTGGCATGCAGGCTCAGTAGTTGTGACACATGGGCTCAGTTGCTCTGAGGCATGTGGGATACTCCCAAACCAGGGATTGAACCCGTGTCTCCTGCATTGGAAGGCAGATTCCCAACCACTGCGCCACCAGGGAAGTACCCCTTCTTTATCTTAAGTGCCTCCAGACTTGCTGGTGGCAGCTCACAAGCAGGCACGTAGTCCAGGCAAGATCACTAATCAGTTAGAGGCCTAATGTTGCCTCTGAAGCCTGAACAAGTCTACTTCCATTTCAAACCTCCTAACACGGTATTGACAGGAACCCCACCCCCAACACTGTGACATGCAGTAGGGAAGCATATCACTGAAGGGCAGGTGCATAGACTTGCTTGCCCTGGGGCACAATGGAAAAACACTGGTTAAAGGGCACCTAGACTATATGTGAGGGAAATTCATTTACCAACCCTAGAACTTCTGCCAAACGGGAAGGACACTGCTGAAACTCTCTCCAAGGTCAGAGGTGCAAGCCAGTATGATTTTTTGTATTCCCTTTTCACCTTGATATCACAGGTGGGAACATGATCCAGGGCTCTAAGTCAGCCTGCCAAGGCCAGCTCAGTGTGCCCCAGACCCCAGTCCACACTATCTCAAGCCATCCCCCCAAGGCAGTGCTGGTGCACTGCATATCAGGTTCCCCTGACTGTATGCACTCCAGCTCCAGCTGTCCCACCAAGTCATCTTGGTGCAGCATGCACCAGGACCACCCCCAGCCCATGACTGCTCCAGTTGTCCGCCAAGGCAGCTCCTGCATGGCATGCCCCAGTGCCTCCACCTGCCCTGATCCATGCCCACTTCAGCTGCAGATGGCCTACCAAAGTCACTCAGCACATGAAGATTACACAGGAGATCCAGAGGAATATGTTCCAAACAAAAGAACAAGATAAAACCCCAGGAAAAAAAAAAAACCTAATGAAACAAAATAAGCAATTTACCACATAACGAGTAAAAAGTAATGGTCATGAAGATGCTCACTGAACTCAGGAGAAGAATGGAGAATCACAGTGAGAGTGAGAACTTCAACAAAGAGAAAATATGAGAAAGAATAATCAGAGCTGAAGAACACAAGAACTAAAATGAAAAATATACTAGAGGGAATAAACAGTGGATTAGATGATACAGCAGAAAACCAGTGATCTGGAGGACAGAATAGTGGAAATCATGAAATCAGAACAGCAAAAAGAAAAACAAATTTAAAAAATGAAAACAGTTTAAGGACTCTTTAGGACAACATTAAACATACTAACATTTGCATTATAGTAGTCCCAGAAGGAGAAAAGAGATAAAAGGGGACAGAAAAAGATATTTGAAGAAATAATAGCTGAAAAATTCCCCAACCTGGAAAAAGAAACATATCTAGGTCCAGGAAACACAGAGGGTCCCACACAAGATGAACCCAAAGAGATCCACACAAAGACATATCATAATTAAAATGGAAAAAGTGAAAGATAAAGAGAAAATCTTAAAGGAAGCAAGAGAAAAACAATTAGTCACATACAAGGAAACCTCCATAAGACTATCAGCTAATTTTTCAGCAGAAACTTTGCAGGCCAGAAGAGTGACATGATATATTTAAAGTATGAAAAATAAAAAACTTACACCCAAGAATACTCTACCCAGTAAGGTTATCATTCAGTATTGAAGGAGAGATAGTTTCTCAGACAAGCAAAAGCTAAAGGACTTCATCAGCACTAAACCAGCCTTATAATAAACATTAAAGTGTCTTCTTTAAGGAGAAAAGAAAAGGTCATGACTAGAGATAAGAAAATAAATAAAAGGAAAGTCTCATTGGTAAAAGCAGTCGATAAGCCACTTTAAAGGCTAGTATAAAGGCTAAAAGGCAAAAATAACTATAACTACAAAAGGTAGTTAAGGGATACACAAAATTTTTAAATGTAAAATATGACATCAAAAACATAAAATGTAGACAGTAAGGGATTAAAAATGTAGTGCTTTTAAAATATGTTTGAACCTAAGCAACTATCAGCTTAAAATAAGCCACTGTACATATAGGACAATATATATGAACCTTATGGTAATCACAAACCAAAAACCTACATTAGATACAGGAAAAAAAGAGAAAGGACTCAAGCATGGCACTAAAGAAAATCATCAAACCACAAGAGAAGAGATCAAGAAAAGAAGAAAGGAACAGAAAAGAACTACAAAAAAAAAACCCAGAAAACAAAAAAATGGCAATAAGTACATACTTATTAATATTTGCTCTAAATGTAAATGGACTAAATGCTCTAATAAAAAAGACATATCTAAAGACACACAGACTGAAAGTAAAGGGATGGAAAAAAGATATTATAGGCAAATGGAAACAGAAAGCAAGGGTAACAATGTGTATATTAGACAAAATAGACTTTAAAATAAAAACTCTAACAAAAGAAAAAGTTGGTCATTACATAATGCAAGAAGAGGACATAACATTCATAAATATTTAGCACCCAACAATAGAAGCACATAACTATATAAAGCAAATATAAACAAACATAAAAGGAGAAATTGACAGCAATATAATAATAGGAGGGGACTAACACCCACTTACGTCAAGGGACAGATCATCCAGACAGAAAGTCAATAAGGAAATATTGGCCTTAAACAACATGTTAGATCAGATAGAATTAATAGATATATACAGAAACTCTTTGCAAATGGTATGACAAATAATGGGTTAATATCCAAAACATTTAAACAACTCACACAACTGTCTCAAAAAAGCAAAAAAAAAAAAAAAGATCTTTTAAAAATAGAGAACCTGAATAGATATTTTTCCAAAGAAGACATAAAGATGGCCAACAGGCACATGAAAAGATGCTCAACATCTTTAATCGCCAGGGAAATGCAAATTAAAACCACAGTGAGATATCACCTCACATCTGTCAGGCTATATCAAAAAGATAACAAATATCAAGTGTTGACAAGGATGTAGAGAAAAGGGAATCCCTGTGCACTGCTGTGGGAATTGTTACAGCCACTATGAAAAACAGTATGGAGTTTACTCAAAAAATTAATGATAGAACTATTATATGATCCAGCAGTTCCACTCTGGGTATTTACCTGAAGAAAATGAAAACACTAATTTGAAAAGATATATGCACCCCAATGTTTATTGCAACATTATTTAAAATAGCCAAGAAATGGAAGCAACCTAAGTGTCTATCATTATATGAACGGATAGAGAAGATGTGATATATATTTATAATGGAATATTACTCAGCCATACAAAAGAATTAAATATTGTCATCTGTGACAACATAGATAGATCTAAAGGATATTATACTAAGTGCAGTAAGTCAGAGAAAGACAAATACCATGTGATTTCACTTATATGTGTGAAATCTAAAAAACAAAACAAATGAACAAACAAAACAGAAACAGATCAATAGATACAGAGAACAAACTAGTGTTTGCTAGAGGGGAGGAGTATGGTCCCCTCCAAGGAGGGATGGTTAAAATAGGTGAAGGGCATTAAGAGTTGCAAACTTCCAATTGTAAAATATATGTCATGGGGATGTAATGTGTAGCATAGGGAATATAGTCAATAATATTTTAATAACTTTGTATGATTACTAGACTTTTTGTGGTGATAACTAATGTATAAAAATATCAAATCACTATGTTGTACATCTGAAACTAATATAAGTCAATTATGTGTCAGTGAAAAAAATACTACCCCAAAAAATGGAACATAAAAATTTTGAGAATATCCAAAAAAACAATTCAATGTGAAAAGCATTAACTGAAATCAAGAGGTACGTTCATATAGATAAATAATCAATAATCCATAAAGAATTTAAAACAATCATAAACCTACATTAACCTAATAATACAGCCTCAAAATTTAAACAAAACTGCCAAATTGGACAAATACATAATCATAGTGGGAAACTAAAATACTGCTTGCAAAAACTAAGTGTAACAGTTATTAAAGATATAGAATATTTGAGTAATATAACTAACACACATGCATTTGCACACACAGACAAACACACACAACAGAGAGGGTACTGACTTTGTTTTCCAACACTCTCAAAACATTTAGAAATACTGACCAGATATTATGTGCAAAATAGGCTCAATAAATTTTTGAAATAGGATCAATAAATTATTTGTATTATTTGCTAAGATACAATAAAAATAGAAATCAACAATAAAATAATAAACAGGTAAACTTTCTTTAATACAAGTAGAATATGAAAAGCGAACTACAATATTCTTGAATTAAAAAGGAAATCTGAATAATGCTGGGAAAATAGATCTATCTGATCAAGAAACTAAAGATGTTACTCTAAAAAAACAAGTAAAATGATAAGATCTCCAGATTAACCATGAAAATAAAAGATGTAGCAAAATTAATAATATTCAAATTAACATTTTCAATATTCTTTTTTTCTCCCTCTTCTTTTTCCTTTCCTTCTCCAACTATTCAAAGCACACATCATTAGGTGGGGCTTGGCAAGGTGACTGGCTATGCAATGTGGGTGCTTGGGGAGAGTCATAGAGGCTCAACATAAGGAGACAGAGACCAAGCAGGGAGATGAGGTGGTCCTCACAGGGAAGGCAACCTAATATGGCCTATGAAAGACTGGGCAGGGTGACGAGAGTGTTCATAAGGAAAGCACACAAAGCAACAGCCCAGGGACAACCAGGGTATCAGAAACCAAGCAAAGTGAGGGGGGCATCCCCAGGGCTGAGGGTATAGGTTTTTGGAGATTGAGAAGAGGGAAGAGGACCTCTATATAGGGGGACATCCAGAGCAGGGCCCACAGGAGGCCAGAGGGCATCCACCTGGGGGTTAGAAGGTAGTTGGTCCAGCAGCATGGGATGTTAGATCTACCATATGCTGAGGAAGGAATCCTTGCATAGAGGGGGTGGCAGCAGCAGCAGCCAAGAGCAGGACATTGGAACCTGAGCAGGGTAAGGAGGATGTTCACAGGAGGCCAGCACAAGATGTCAGAGCCAGAAAAAGTTGAGAATGTGTCTATCTAGGAGGAAGGCTCAGCACAGAATCCAGAGGATTAAGCATATTATAGTCCACGTTGTGAGTGGACTGGTACAGCATGTCAGAGTCCAAAAGGATAGAAGAGGGCTATCATGCAGGGAGTGACTCAGCCCAAGGAGGATGAATAGGGCATTCAATTGGAATGGGGAGAGGTCGGTGCAATGTTGGAGCCCAAAAGAGGTAAAGAAGGCATTCTTACACAGTACCAAGTATGGGAGAGGAGGTAAGGAGGAAAAAGGCAATGGCAGTCCAGAGAGGAATAATGGCAGCCAGCCTTCTAAGTGTTGGAGAAGGGGTTTAGAAATATGAAAAGGGAAACAACTAGAAAGAACCCTAAGATGTTTGATTAGCATTAGAGATGCCACTGTGAACTTGTTTTCATTACATAGCAATGGATATAGATATAATGTATACATACATACATATACATAGGTCAAATAAATAGATGTAATGTGTACATACATACACATAGGTCAAACAAATTCCCTATGTCCACTGAGAGAAACTAGGAGCAGCTGCATCTCAATGACTAGAAGCAATCCAAGCTCCCAGATCACAGCTTCTAAGTGATGCTCCTGGGCAAAAGGAACCATAGCTTCTTGGAGAAAACAGAAAATTCCTGGACTGGGGCAGGGAAAGCAATATATGAGGGTAAAACATCTGGATAAAACACCTGAAACTAAGGAAGTACACAGAGACTGATGGGGAAATATCTAAAGGACATAGAAGTCAACTTGAAGGAGCTCTCACTGGCCAGTTTGAGTATCAAAATAAGTAATGAAATTAACAGATTATCTAATGATTAAATAATAATCTAGTGAATAAAATAGTAATCACTGAATCTAAATTATTAATACAAATGAATGAATGAATAGAATATTTGATTAGGATGGGGTATTTACATTGTTTCAGAGTAGCTCCCCATAAATCATATCAATTACAAAAGAGAAATGAGTAACTTTACAAGGAAGAAGACTGGAAGGCACCACGTTAATCAAGTCCCAGTAATGGGACAAATCCAAATTAAACACCCACTTTCAAGGATGCAATGAGAAGAATAAGCATCATTTCAGCGATATTCCTGCCAAAGATGCACAACTTTAATCATGTGGAAACATCAAACTCAAATTGAGGAACATTCTGCAAATTACTGACATAATGTTCAAAACTGTCAGCATCAAAAAAAAGTCAAAGTGGGACTGAGAAAGTATTCCAAATGGAAGAAGACTAAAGCAACATAGCAGCTAAATGCAATGCATGGCTCTGGACTGGATCCTTTTGCTATAAAGCATATTTATGGGCAATTGGCAAAGCTTGAACTGGCTTTGTCGAATAGACTGCAGTAATAAGTCATTGATAATTTCCTAATGTTGATAGTTGGATTGTTCATACATAGAAGAATGTCCTTGTTTGTAGGAAATACACACTAAGGATTTGGGGGGTGTCAAGATGGTGGAGTGGGAGGACATGGAATTCACATCTCCCCACAGCTAGGGTACCTACCAGATGCTGTTGGGGGACCTCGACACCCAAGGAGATGGGAGGAACCCCCGAGCAACCAGGTAGGACATTGGGGTTAGTGAGCGGGGAGGAGAAGTGGAGGCCAGAGAGGACCAGTGCCCCTGAGGGGTGGCTGGGAGAGGGGAGGGGATTCCATACCTGGAGGGACCCTCGGGGGCTTAGAGTATAAAAGGGGAATACACCTAGCGTTTCTCCTGCCTACTCGGCCCTGGGGAGCCTGCTGGGATCCCAGGCTGGATCCTCAGCCTTCCAAGGGCCCCTCTGACCACATTGGTCTTAGGGGCTTAGGAGGGAAAGGGGGTGAGAAGAGGAGAGGTGGATGGGGAAGGGCCCTCCAGGATCCGAGGATCAGGGGGGAACGTGCCTAATGTTTCCCCTGCCCACTCGGCCCTGGGGAGCCTGCTGGGCTCCCAGGGCTGGTCCTCTGCCCTCTGAGGGCCCCTACGGCTGCATCGGTCCTAGGGGCATAGGAAGAGGAGGAGAGGTGGATAGGGTGACGTTCCAAGACCGGAAGATCAGGGGAAGTGCAGCTGGCATTTCCCCCACCGACTTGAGCCCCAGAAAGCCTGCTGGACTTCCAGACTGGGTCCTCCACCTTCTAAGGCCTCCTCTGGTCTTGTGGGTCCTAGGGGCATAGGAGGGAGGGAGGAGGGGGGAAGAGTAGGAGAGACAGACAAAGAGGGGGACCCTCTGAGGCCAGGGGATAAGGAGAGGCGCAGCTGGGGTTTCCACCACCTATTCAGGCCCTGGGAAGCATGCTGGGTCCCAGGCTGGGTCCTCCACCTTCCAAGGCCCTCTCCAGCCGCATGGATACTAAAGGCATGGGAGGGAGGGAGGAGAGGAGAACAGGAGGAGAGGCAGGCAGTTGTCGGGGGGAGACTCTGGGATCAGAGTATCAGGGGAGATGCGGCTAGTTTCCCACCTGCTCAAGCCCCAGGAAGCCTGCTGAGCTTCCGGGCCTAATCCCCTGCCTTCTGGGGTCCCCTCTGTCCATATGGGTCCTAGGAGCCTGCTCAGGGAGAAGAAGAGGAGAGGTGAACAGGGAAGGACCCTCCAGGATCAGAGGTTCAGGGAGAATGCACCTAATATCTCCCCTGACAACTCAGGCCCCGGGGAGCCTGCTGGGGTCCTGGGCCTGGTCCTCCACCCTCCGATGCCACAGGCACTCCTGGGCCCCACCAGCTGCACTGAGCCTAAACCCCACCCTGACCCCCCCCAACCATGGGCCCCTTCCAGCTGCATGGGTCCTAAGCCTAGGTCCTGGACCCCACCTAAACCATGTCCCTGTCTAAGCCCCACCTCCCACAGCCAAAGCCTTTTCCAGCTTTTTTTTTCCCCTCTTTTTTGCTATTGTAGTTATGTTATACCTTACAGTCATTGTTTCACCTATAAATTTTATTATTTCTAATATATCTGTTGGTTTTCTAATCTTATTTTACTTTTTATTCTTTCTTATTGTCCTGCTCCTTTTTTTCTTTTTTCTTTTTCTTTCTTTCTTTTTTTTTTTTTTTTTTTTTGCCACCCCATGCAGCTTGCTGGATTTTGGTTCATGAACCAGAAGTCGGGCCTGAGTTCCTGTGATGGGAGATCCAAGACCGAACCACTGGACTAACAGAGAATCTCAGACCCCAGGGAATATTCATCAGTGTGAGGTCTCCAGGAGGTGCTCATCTCAGCACCAAGAGCCGGCTCTACCTAATAGCCTACAAACTCCAGTGCTAGAAGCCTCAGGCCAAACAGGAAGATAGGAACACAACCGTATGCTAACACATATATATGGAATCTAAAAATATATGATTCTGATGAAGTAAGGGTAGGACAGGAATAAAGATGCAGATGTAGAGAATGGACTTGAGGACATGGGGAGGGGGAAGGGTAAGCTGGGACGAAGTGAGAGAATAGCACTGACATATATACACTACTGAATGTAAAATAGATAGCTAGTGGGAAGCAGCTGCATAGCACAGGGAAATCACCTTGATACTTTGTGACCACCTAAAGGGGTACAATATGGAGCATGGAAGGGAGGCACAAGAGGGAAGGGATATGGGGTAAAAACCTACAAGGCCAAATAAATGATGAGGAAATAGGCAACCTACCTAAAAAGGAACTCAGAGTAATGATAGTAAAGATGATCCAAAATCTTGGAAATAGAATGAATACATGGATTGCAAAAATACAAGAAATGTTTAATAAAGATTTAGAAGAAGTAAAGAACAAACAAACAGAGATGAACTACACAATAAATGAAATGAAAAATACACTAGAAGGAATCAATAACAGAATAACTGAGGCAGAAGAATGAATAAGTGAGCTGGAAGACAGAATGGTGGAAATAACTGTCAAGGAGCAGAATAAAGAAAGAAGAATACAAAGAATTGAAGACAATTTCAGAGACCTCTGGGACAACATTAAATGCACCAACATTCGAATTATAGGGGTCCCAGAAGAAGATGAGAAAAAGAAAGAGTATGAGAAAATATTCGAGGAGATTAGAGTCAAAAACTTTCCTAACATGGGAAAGAAAATAGCCACCCAAGGCCAGGAAACACAGAAAGTCCCATACAGGATAAACCCTAGGAGAAACACACCAAGACACAAATTAATCAAACTAACAAAAATTAAATTCAGAGAAAAAAAATAAAAGCAGCAAGGGAAAAACAAAAAATAACATACAAGGGGGCTTCCCTGGTGGTGCAGTGGTTGAGAGTCTGCCTGCCGATGCAGAGGACGTGGGTTCGTGCCCCGGTCCGGGAAGATCCCACATGCCGCGGAGCGGCTGGGCCTGTGAGCCATGGCCACTGAGCCTGCGCGTCCGGAGCCTGCGCTCCGCAACGGGAGAGGCCACAACAGTGAGAGGCCTGCGTACCGCAAAAAAATAAATAAATAAATAAATAAAAATAAAAATAAATAACATACAAGGGAAGTTGATTCCTTTGGCAGGGAATACTTAAAGTGATGAAAGGGAAAAAACTACAACCAATATTACTCTACCCAGCAAGGATCTCATTCATATTCAACAGAGAAATCAAAAGCTTTATAGACAAGCAAAAGCTAAGAGAATTCAGTACCACCAAACCAACTTTACAACAAATGCTAAAGGAACTTCTCTAGGCAGGAAACACAACAGAAGAAAAAGACCCACAAAAACAAAAACAAAACAATTAAGAAAATGGTAATAGGAACATACATATTGATAATTACATTGAATGTAAATGGTTTAAATGTTCCAACCAAATGACACAGACTGGCTGAATGGATACAAAAACAAGACCCATATATGTGCTGTCTACAAAAGACCCACTTACAAGAGACCCATTTCAGACCTAGGGACACATACAAACTGAAAGTGAAGGGATGGAAAAAGATATTCCATGTGAACAGAAATCAAGAGAAAGCTGAAGTAGAAATACTTGTATCAGGTAAAAGACTTTAAAATAAAGACTCTTACAAGAGACAACGGAGACTACATTGAATGTAAATGGTTTAAATGTTCCAACCAAATGACACAGACTGGCTGAATGGATACAAAAACAAGACCCATATATATGCTGTCTACAAGAGACCCACTTCAGACCTGGGGACACATACAGACTGAAAGTGAAGGGATGGAAAAAGATATTCCATGTGAACAGAAATCAAGAGAAAGCTGAAGTAGAAATACTTGTATCAGGTAAAAGACTTTAAAATAAAGACTCTTACAAGAGACAACGGAGACTACATAATGATCGAGGGATCAATCCAAGAAGAAGATATAACAATTATAAATATTTATGCATCCAACATAGGAGCACCTCAATATATAAGACAATGCTAACAACCATAAAAGGGGAAATTGACAGTAACACAATAATAGTGGGGGACTTTAACACCACACTTACACCAATGGACAGATCACCCAAAAGGAAAATAAATAAGAAAACACAATCTTTAAATGACACAATAGACCAGATGTATTTAATTGATATTTATAGGACATTCCACTTGAAAGTGGCAGAATACACTTTCTTCTCAAGTGCACATGGAACATTCTCCAGGACAGATCACATCTTGGGTCGCAAATGAAGCCTCAGAAAATTAAAGAAAATTGAAATCGTATCAAGCATCTTATTCCACCACACTGTTATGAGATTAGAAATCAATTACAGGAAAAAAAACTGTAAAAAACACAAATACATGGAGGCTAAACAGTGCACTACTAAATAAACAGGAGATCACTGAAGATATCAAAGAGGAAAAAAAATACATAGAAACAAATGACAATGAAAACACAATGACACAAAACCTATGGGATGCAGCAAAAGCAGTTCCACGAGGGAAGTTTATAGAAATTCAATCTCACCTCAAGAAACAAGAAAAATCTCAAATAAACAATCTAACCTTATACGTAAAGCAACCAGAGAGAGAAGAACAAACAGAACCCAAAGTTAGTAGAAGGAAAGAAATCATAAAGATCAGAGCAAAAATAAATGAAATAGAAATGAAAACAGCAGTAGCAAAGATCAATAAAACTAAAAGCTGGTTCTCTGAGAAGATAAACAAACTGATAAACCTTTAGAGAGACTCATGAAGAAAAAAAGGCAGAGAACTCAAATCACTAAAATTAGGAATGAAAATGGAGAAATTACAACTGACTCCACAGAAATACATAGGCTCATAAGTGATGACTACAAGCAACTATATGCCAACAAGATGGACAACCTGGAAGAAAGGGACAAATTCTTGGAAAGTTACAACTTTCCAAGACTGAACCAAGAAGAATTAGAAAATATAAACAGACCAATCATAAATAATGAAATTGAAACTGTAATTTAAAATCTTCCAACAAGCAAAAGTACAGGACCAGATGGCTTCACAGGTGAATTCTATCAAATGTTTAGAGAAGAGCTAATAATTATCCTTTTCAAACTCTTCCCAAAAAGTTGCAGAGGAAGGAACTCTCCCAAACTCATTCTACAAGGCCACCATCACCCTGATAAATCAGACAAATATATCACCAAAAAAGAAAATTACAGACCAATATCAGTGATGAACATAGAAGCAAAAATCCTCAACAAAATACTAGCAAACAGAATCCAATAACACATTAAAAGGATCATACACCATGATGAAGTGAGATTTATTCAAGAATTCTTTTTCCGTTTATTTATTTATTTATTTATTTATTTATGGCTGCGTTGGGCCTTTGTTGCTGTGCACAGGCTTTCTCTAGTTGAGGCAAGAGGGAGTTACTCTTCATTACAGTGCACAGGCTTCTCACTGCAGTGGCTTCTCTTTTTATGGAGCATGGGCTCTAGGTGCATGGGCTTCACTAGTTGTGGCACGTAGCCTCAGTAGTTGTGGCTCACTGGCTCTAGAGTACAGGCTCAGTAGTTGTGGCACATGGGGTAGTTGCTCCGCAGGATGTTGGATCTTCCTGAACCAGGGCTCGAACCTGTGTACTGTGCATTAGCAGGTGGATTCTTAACAACTGCTCCACTAGGGAAGTCCCAGGATTCTTCAATATATGCAAATCAATCAATGTGATACACCATGTTAACAAAAGAATTAAGGAATAAAAACCATATGGTCATCTCAATAGATTCAGAAAAAGCTTTTGACAAAATTCAACACCAATTTATGATAAAAACTCTTCAGAAAGTGAGCATAGAGGAAAAATACTTCAACATAATAAAGGCCATATATGACAAACCCACAACTAACATCATTCTCAATGGTGAAAAACTGAAAGCATTTCCTCTAAGATCAGGAACAAAACAAGGATGTCCACTCTCACCAGTTTTATTTAACATGGATTTGGAAGTCCTAGCTAAGGCAATCAGCAAAGAAAAGAAATAAACGGAATCCAAATTGGAAAAGAAGACATAAAACTGTCACTGTTTGCAGATGACATGATACTATAAAAAGAAAATCCTAAAGATGTTACCAGAAACTACTAGAGCTCATCAATTAATTTGGTAAAGTTGCAGGATACAAAATTAACACACAGAAATCTCTTGCATTCTTATTCACTAAAAAAGAAAATCAGGAAGAGAAATTAAGGAAACAATCCCATTTAGCATCCCATCAAAAAGAATAAACTACCTAGAAATAAACCTACGCAAGGAGGCAAAAGACCTGAACCCAGAAAACTATAAGATACTGATGAAAGAAACCAAAGATGACAAAAACAGATGGAATGATATCCCATGTTCTTGGACTGGAAGAATCAATATTGTGAAAATGACTCTACTACTAGAATTAAGGAATAAAAACCATATGGTCATCTCAATAGATTCAGAAAAAGCTTTTGACAAAATTCAACACCAATTTATGATAAAAACTCTTCAGAAAGTGAGCATAGAGGAAAAATACTTCAACATAATAAAGGCCATATATGACAAACCCACAACTAACATCATTCTCAATGGTGAAAAACTGAAAGCATTTCCTCTAAGATCAGGAACAAAACAAGGATGTCCACTCTCACCAGTTTTATTTAACATGGATTTGGAAGTCCTAGCTAAGGCAATCAGCAAAGAAAAGAAATAAACGGAATCCAAATTGGAAAAGAAGACATAAAACTGTCACTGTTTGCAGATGACATGATACTATAAAAAGAAAATCCTAAAGATGTTACCAGAAACTACTAGAGCTCATCAATTAATTTGGTAAAGTTGCAGGATACAAAATTAACACACAGAAATCTCTTGCATTCTTATTCACTAAAAAAGAAAATCAGGAAGAGAAATTAAGGAAACAATCCCATTTAGCATCCCATCAAAAAGAATAAACTACCTAGAAATAAACCTACGCAAGGAGGCAAAAGACCTGAACCCAGAAAACTATAAGATACTGATGAAAGAAACCAAAGATGACAAAAACAGATGGAATGATATCCCATGTTCTTGGACTGGAAGAATCAATATTGTGAAAATGACTCTACTACTCAAAGCAATCTACAGATTCAATGCAATCCCTATCAAATTACCCGTGGCATTCTTCACAGAATTAGAACAAAAAATTTTACAATTTGTATGGAAACACAAAACGCCCTGAATAGCCAAAGATATCTGGAGAAAGAAAAATAGAGCTGGTGGAATCAGGCTCCCGGACTTCAAGCTATATTACAAAGCTACAGTAATCAAGACAGTATGGTACTGGCACAAAAACAGCAATATAGATAAATGGTAGAGGATAGAAAGCCCAGAGATAAACTCATGCACATATGGTCACCTAATTTATGACAACGAGGCAAGAACACACAGTGGAGCAAAGACAGTCTCTTCAATAAGTGGTGCTGGGAAAACTGGACAGTTACATGTAAAAGAATGAAATTAGAACACTCCCTGACACCATAAATAAAAATAAAGTCAAAATGGATTAAAGACCGAAATGTAAGGCCAGACACTATAAAACTTTTAGAGAAAAACATAGGCAGAACACTTTTTGACATAAATCACAGCAAGACCTTTTTTGACCCACTTCCTATAGTAATAAGAATAAAAACAAAAATAAACAAATGGGACCTAATGAAACTTAAAAGCTTTTACACAGCAAAGGAAACCATAAACAAGATGAAAAGACAACCCTCA
>NC_041217.1:58542343-58597076 GCF_002837175.3 Physeter macrocephalus
ACATTTCACCAAAGAAGACATACAGATGGCCAAGAGGCACATGAAAAGATGTTCAACATCACTAATTATTAGAGAAAGGCAAATCAAAACTACAGTGAGCTATCACCTCACACTGGTTAGAATGGCCATCATCAAAAAATCTACAAACAATAAATGCTGGAGAGGGTGTGGAGAAAAGGAAACCCTCTTGCACTGTTGGTGGGAATGTAAATTGCTACAGCCACTGTGGAGAACAGTATGGAGGTTCTTGAAAAACTAAAAATAGAACTACCATATGACCTAGCAATCCCACTGCTGGGCATATACCCTGAGAAAAGCATGCTTCAAAAGGACACATGTACCCCAATATTCACTGCAGCACTATTTACAATAGCCAGGACATGGAAATAACCTAAATGTCCATCGACAGACGAATGGATAAGGAAGATGTGGTACATATATACAATGGAATATTACTCAGCCACAAAAAGAATGAAATTGGGTCATTTGTAGAGATGTGGGTAGACCTAGAGTCTGTCATACTGAGTGAAGTAAGCCAGAAAGAGAAAAACAAATATTGTATATTAGTGCATATATGTGGAATCTAGAAAAATGATACAGATGAACCTATTTGCAGGGCAGGAATAGAGACATAGATGTAGAGAATGGACATGTGAACACAGTGGCGGAAGGGGAGGGTCAGACAAATTTGGAAATTAAGATTGACAAATATACACTACTACGCATAAAACAGATAGCTAGTGGGAACATGTTATAAAGCACAGGAAGCTCAGCTTGGTGTTCTGTGATGACCTAGATGCGTGGGATGGGGGCGGGGCATGGAAGGGAGGTCCAAGAGGGAGGGGATATAGGTATATATATAGCTGATTCACTTCATTGTACAGCAGAAACTATTAACTCCAACAAAAAATAAATAAATAAATAAGGATTTGGGGGTGATGGGGCCTTATGTCAGTACCTTACTATCAAATTATTCTTGTGGGGGGAATATTTTTTGTACTTATTTGCAACAGTTTGAAGTTGCTTCAAAAAGAAAAAGAAAAAGTTTAAAGATAATTGTTTCAAATAGAGATAAATGTTTTATTTCACTTTTAGAAAAATATGGGAAACCCCTGAGTAACTTTAATACCTGGATGAAGTGGATAAATTTCTAGAATATAATTTAGAGTATTCAGGTAAGTCATATAATAACAAACTCTCCTATAATGGAGTACCTAAAAATACTGGATAACATTTTTTAAAATTATTTTAAATGCATAACTAAGTTCACAAGAAGGTGGATTATCCTCAGAGGAAAAAGAAAGTAGAAATATAATATAGGGTTAGCATAAGATTGTAAGCATAAGAACATTCAAAAATGTCAATGAACAAACTATCATAATAGATTTCAGCGAGTTTCTCATATGTATCTTAGACACATTGCTGATGGAAGGATCCATATGTGAAACACAACATATTCTAAATAAGAGTAATGACTAATAAGAAAAAGTGAGGTTAAATACTCCATTCAAAATAATTTTTAAATATAAAGAAGTTAAGAATAATTTTAACAAAGTGGATGAACCTCATAAAGAAAATAATACATTTTGTTGAAGAACATAAAACATCTAAAAAATGGAGAATGAGAATTTTCAATAATATTACACACATATCGATTTTTTCAAATAATTTAGAAATTCAGTGCAGTCTCAATCAAATGTAAATAGAAATATTTGTAGAACTTTTCAAATTAATTATAAATTTATACAGAAGCATAAACAAGCAAGAATAAATGAGGCAAAAAATAAAATGAACAAGGTAAGGCCACTTAATCTGCAATTTAGCAAGAAATTCTATAAAGTTATAGTAAATTTAGAATGGTGAAATTGGCCCAGGAATAAATCTATAGATAAATGCAATAGAAAAGAGCCCCCTTAGAAGCATACACAGAATAATTGTATGATGGGGAGGCATCATGAATCAGTGGGGGAGAATTTGGACTATTTAACACATCTTGCTGAAACAATTACATATCTCTATGTAAATAATAAAATCATGAAATACAAAATAAAGTCCAGATGGATCAGAAACATAAATATTTTAAAAACTGAACTATTTGAGTCAAAAAGAAGACTAACTTTATGACCTTAGGTTAGAAAGATATTAATTAAATTATCCCAATAACACACATAGAACAGAAAAACATTAACGAATGTGGCTATAATCAGAATTTTATACTTCTTCTTAATGAGAAACAACATTTACAAGGATAAGACAAACAACATATAAGCAGAAGAACACATAAAACCAAGAATTATTTTTAAAGCTATGTAACCAAGAGAACTCCAAAATTTAAGAAGACAACAGAAAATGCGTGCAAAATGCATCAATAGATAACTTGTGGAATCCAAATAGCCAAACAAACATATGAAAAGATGGTAAAAATCACCCATTATTAGGAAAGTGTAAATTAAAATAATATTATGTTTCATCTATCAGATAGGCCAAATTTTAGGATCTAACAGTATTGCATATTGATGACTGTATGAAAAACAAGTTCTCAGGCACACCACTGATGGGAGTAAAAATAATTACAACCATTCTGGAAGGCAATTTGATGCATCTATTAAATATGAAAATGTACATACCCTATTTCTCCACAATTCTACTTTCAGGTCTCTGGATTAAATAAATATATATGGATAAGGAGATACATACAAAGGTAAGTATTGCACCCACTTAATTATAGAAAAGTAAAAGAAAATATCCACATGGTCCAATAGGGGAATGAAATAAAGTGAAATGAAATATCATGGATTATTATTCAGTTGTTATGAGAATGAATTATATTTGTATTTATCAATATAGATAGCTCTTAAAAATATGGTTGAATAAACAAGTAAGCTCTTAAATAATATGTACAACTATTTAATGTTTTAAAAACTCAGATAAATAATGTTTGTGTGTGTGCATGTGTCTAAATGTACATAAGAGAACTCTGATAAAAATAATTGTCTGCTTGGAGGCTTAGTCAATATGGGTCATGATAGAGGTCAAGTTCCAAATGGAAGTTTATTTCTAAATATAACATTGTAATTTTTAAAGAAATGATCATATATTCATATATAACTTGTGTATGTTTTCAAACCTTGAGAATAATAAAGGCCAGAAGTATATGTAATATATGATATCCAGGCAACAAAATAAATTGAACAGAGACTAGAAGATGTGATGCTTGCTGGGAGCATATGTGCTGGCAATTATCTTATGGGCTTCTTAGGTCTTACTAATATGAAATCTACAAGGGAGAAAAAGTATGTATTCTTTCTATACTGTAATTAGAAAGACTTCATTTTCCCCTTGTATCTATCATTAACATCCACCATATATTTAAGAACAAGTTTCTAATCTTGTCAGAAAATGAGGACCATTAAATCACCTGATGCACATGAATTGCTGCATGCCCTCAGCATGAACAGAACTTTATCAATTTGCTGACTTTAAGACGACTTCAAGATTCAAAGCTCTGATCCATAGTCTCCACTATCAAAGATGCCTCAAGGAGAAAGACAAGCTGCATCATCCATAACAACCAGTCGGTGGCTTACTTGGTCTTGTCTGTCTCAGAGAGGCTTATTCCCATCTCAAGTTCACTGACTGTTTTCATTACATAAGTTCTTTTGAGGTTCTGACCTGAAGCAAGTACAAGTGGAAAGACTCAAACATTTAAAGGTGAAGTGAAAGTTCGGTCTTTAACTCCTAGGTCCAAAATTTTCTTCTGTGACCACACATGAGGGTATTGCAAATTTAAAACCTGACTACATGCCTCTCTATCATTCAGGCCACTGTAAGATTAAATGTGACACAATTGATTCAGAGAAATATTAATAACTGGATTTTTTTCACCTTAGCTTCCTAAGCTCCCAAAGAAGTTTCATCACAAGACTCATTCTCCCCTCCAGAGCTTTGAAAAACATAGATTGTATAATGTATATGGAAATTGTATAATGTAAATGGAAAGCTTTCTGTTAAGAATTAATGACTAATACAAGAAGAAGCTCCTATCAACTCTCTAGAATCACAGTTTTCAGAAGAATGATAGTAGAGAAAATGGCTAAAGTCCTAAGTTAGAGGACAGACAATCTAAATCCAAACCCAAACCATGGGACTTACATATTCCACATGGCTATAGGGAGAGTTGGGTCTGCAAAGCAGACTCTGGGATTTCTTCTCTAGCCAGGCTCTAAGAGCTCAGATTACTTCCCACAGTAGATAAAACAGAAACAACGAAGCTCTTATTTCCTGAGAAGAGGATATGCCCATATGAGCTTATCACAGGTGGATAGAAAGGAGAGGAGGAGCCCTGGTCCTTGGTTTTGAGCCAAAGTAATGTCTGCCAAGACTTCCAGTCTCTCTCGTTACCCTGAAACTTTTCTTCCCAGAGGACAAGAAGAAGCTAACAAGATCTGTCAGAAGCTGAAATTAATTGGTCCTTTTGGAGCAATTGAATCTATAAAAATATTCACTGGTACTGGTAAGTGAATTTATAGATAAAAGATCTATACATAAAGACAAATTGAATTGAAAGCATTTTCAGAATGGTAAAGACTTCCAGAAGTCTGATCCTCCATAAAAGCAATGAGAATGCTAGCAAAAATGAACAAAATCAATTTTTTTCAGAAATCTAGAAATTAACTAAAGGCTTGTAATAATTGGAAAAGCATTTATTCAAGAAAGCCAGCTGAATTTTGGTAAGAACAGTGAGTCTTTGGTGTTTTAACTCATCTTTTCCCCATCCCCCTTTTCCTAGCTTCATGGTAACTTTGAAAGCCAAAAACCTCACAACTACAGTGAAAGCCATCAGCCTAACAGCCAGTGGACAGAAGAAAGTGGGTTCAGATCTCCACAACAGCCCCACCCCAAAAGATTCGTCACTCTTGGACCTGTCTGGCAGCTTCCTGAAAGGCTCTATTCTCAGGTCTTCTCTTCATTTGATCTGACTTAGAACTTGCACTGTGAGAAGAGCCCTATCACTAGGGTGTTGGCTAAAAAAACAATCAGTAGCAATTGTTTAACATCACAGCTACCTGAGGCAATGATACCAGTTGGGGATTATAAGAGGCTGACTTAAAAACATAAAAGGAAAAACTGAGGAATGATAAAGCTATGATATATTCCAAGGAATCTAGAAGGTCACACACAGGTACAGTTCTGGGCATATGACCAAGAAAACCCTGAGAAGGCCCTAATCTTTCACTCCAACTAATCTTAAGCCTCTATGAAAACAGGAAGTGAAGGCTAAGGCAGAATTGTAAACTCCCTGCTGGAGCATTGAAAATATGAGCAATTTACATACAGAGCCTCTCAGTGAATGTTTGGAAATTTATTGATTCAAGGTATTTAAAGAAATTTCTGTCTAATTTTTAGTTGACCACTAAGGTACCTGAGCAGACAATTAAGTGACTGCACATGACAAAAATTAGACTTAACAGGATTAGTCCAGGGAAGTCTTGAAACAAAGAGCAAAAACAATGACAAGAACAAACAACAATAACAAACATTTGGGGAAGGGAGGGTGGCACCAATCTAATTTCTAGAATTACCACATTGTATTATCTAAAATGTACAGTTTTCACCAACAAATTACAAGATGTGCACCCAGGCAGGCAAGTATGGCCCATACACAAGGGGAAAAAAGCAATCAATAAAAACTGTTCCTGCAGAAGCACAGATGTTGAATTTATTGAACAAAGATTTTAAATCAGCTATTATAAATATGGCCAACAATGAAAGGAAATCAGGTCTAAACAATTAGAGGAGAATAGAGATATTATCTCACCAAATAGAGAAAGAAATATCCAAAATTAAAAGATACATAGAAACAGAAATTAGATTACTGGTTGCCATGGGCTAGGGTAAAGGGGGAATATTGAGTGACCAGTAATTTGTTTCTTTTCTGAGTGATGAAATGTTTTAAAATTAGATAGTAGTAATGGGTGTACAACTCTGTGAATATTCTAAAAACCACTAATTTGTACAATTTAAAAGGATAAATGTTATGATGTGTGAATTGTATCTCAATAAAGTTGTAATAATAAATCAATTGTATTTCTATATAGAAGCAACAAACAATCAGAAATTAAACTTAAAAAATACTATTTGCAATGGCACCATAAACATGAAATACTTAGGGATAAATTTAACAAGATATTTGAAAGATCAGTACATTGAAACTTCAAGCATTACTGAGGGAAGTTAAGGAAGACCTAATTTAATGGTGAAGTACATTCTGTACATGGATTGGAAAAAATCAACTCACATATACTGACAAGTGATTTTTGACAAAGGTAACAAGATAATTCAGTGGAGAAAAGATCATCTTTTCAACAAATGATGCTGGTACAATTAGATATCCATAGGGAAAAAATTGAACTTCATTCCATACACAAAAATTAACTCAAAGTGGTCATAAACCTAAATATAAAACTAACACAATAAAACTTCTATAACTAAACATATGGGAAAATTTTTGTGACCTTCAGTTAGTCAAAGATTTCTAAGATATGACACCAAAAACACGATCCATAAAAAGATAAATTAATAAATTAGATCTCATCAAAATTTTAAAGTTTTCTTCAAAAGAAACTGTTAAGAAAATGAAAAGTCACAGAGTGGGAGAAAATATTGTTAGTTTTATTAGCTACCTGGTAAATCCATCTTCACAGCTAGCAGTTGGTAGAATCTGGAATTCAAACTCAAGAGTGTCTGACTGCAAATCCCATGTTCTTCACCAAATCAGATAGGTCTCCTCCTACGGCAATAACACTATACCTGGCCCATGCTTTACGCTTAGTAGATAATTGTTGCATGAATGATACCAATTAAGTAGGTGGGAACTCACTTGTATGTGTATTGTCAAATGAAAAAAATTCACAACCTATAAGCTGAGAATTATGTTTTTATTCGGTGAACAAAACTGAGGACTTAAGCCCAAGACACAGCATCTCAGATAACTGAGAGATGGCTCTGAAGAAGTAGAAGAGCCAGGATACATAGGAGTTTTTGCAACAAAGACCAGGTAGTCGGAATTTTAAAAGATTGCTGTTAATTAAAGAAAATCAGATATCTTAAGTTAAGGAATTTAGCACTTTCTGTGTATGGGAAGATGCAAGAGACTGGGCTCACTGGAATCATTCCTTTGATATGCACCTCAGCTATCTGGGGCCAGTATCCTATGCTTTCTCATGGCGGGGCTCCTCAGGGTGCACTGTTGGGGGTGGCTGCAGTGGTTGACTGCTAGATAGCTGGCATCCTGTTTCTATCTTGAGTTCCCTCAAGTCTCATTGTCAGGGCAGCTGTAATGTGACGACTTGATGGCTGCAACATCCTTTGTTTACTGATATGACAGGCAACATTTTTTTTCATTGATATTCCCTCCCTTTGGTCATAAATTCAACCAACGTTTGGGAGACACTTCATGACCAATTTTTGTACCATGTTGCTAGGAAGGCTCATTCCTAAATCAGGCAAAGATTCTGTTGATATGCCACTCAAGGTGCTAATTTCTGGATAAGCCCTGTTGATAATTTAAAATTCTGTGGATCCCCTGTCATACTATTTTTTTATGATCCAGAAAATGTTTCCCTTGTTGCTTCTTCCCATACCTATCACACTATTACAATTATTTTATGTGTAGTTATGAATGTAATCTATTTCCTCAAGATGTTTAGCCATCATTGATTTTGTTGGAGGCCAGGTTACACTTTCGGTAATGTAAGAGACAAGAATCCTATAAAATAGACAGGATATAAGTAATACAACTAATAACATTGACAAAGTCACAGTGCAGCAGGGAGACACAAAGCATAAGTAATTTGGAAATAAAGAACAAATTAAAACAATGATTAATATAACTAGTTGTAATCTAGTTGCAATAAATCACCAGACAGACAGCTGGAGAAGCCAAATTCTGAAAGGATCAGATAGAGAGAAAAGATGCATGTTTCATCTTTGTTTACAAAGGTATACTTTATCAACTTGTTGCAGTCCATAGCATAAGAAGAAAGGTTTTTCTGGAAAACAAAGATTAAAAGCCAGTATATTTCAAAAAAAGTCATAAAGTTATAAATCATATTTATCAGTTCCTCAGTCCCACATAATTAATTAATTCCTGTTGATTTGGATGAAGTCATCAGGTTTTCCTATTTAAGTGATGTGATCTAAAAATTATCAGAAACTTATATCTGTCAAAAAAGTCCTTTTATGAATTTTGTTGAAGAGCTCCATTTTATAAAAGCATCAGTGTAAAATAATGATTGTCTATAAAGGACACAACTTAAAACGGCATGGTTAAAGATTTGATTACAATGCAGTTGGCAAGAAACTTGGACTTTTCTGTGACGTATAACACTTTAAGATAATAACTAGAATTAGAACCAATAACATTATACCAGGACATATCAGACTTCAGGAATTCTATATAAAGTTTGGAATATCTATATTAATGACATTTATTCATACAATACAACCTAAGGTTTATGTCCAACCACTTGATAATGTTTCTTAAGTAATTTAACCTACCAAATAAGACTACTTGGTTTAATATTACTCTCTGAGATATCTCAGGGATCCTTGGAAGCATCCCAGAATTAGCTGAAGGTTAAAAGATCTTTATTTATAATTTGATATTTGGGAAGTTTTTTAAAAATATCAAAAGATTTTAAAACACAAGGTCACTGTGAAACAATACTTATTCGGGAGGGGATATAGGTATATATATAGCTGATTCACTTCATTGTACAGCAGAAACTATTAACTCCAACAAAAAATAAATAAATAAATAAGGATTTGGGGGTGATGGGGCCTTATGTCAGTACCTTACTATCAAATTATTCTTGTGGGGGGAATATTTTTTGTACTTATTTGCAACAGTTTGAAGTTGCTTCAAAAAGAAAAAGAAAAAGTTTAAAGATAATTGTTTCAAATAGAGATAAATGTTTTATTTCACTTTTAGAAAAATATGGGAAACCCCTGAGTAACTTTAATACCTGGATGAAGTGGATAAATTTCTAGAATATAATTTAGAGTATTCAGGTAAGTCATATAATAACAAACTCTCCTATAATGGAGTACCTAAAAATACTGGATAACATTTTTTAAAATTATTTTAAATGCATAACTAAGTTCACAAGAAGGTGGATTATCCTCAGAGGAAAAAGAAAGTAGAAATATAATATAGGGTTAGCATAAGATTGTAAGCATAAGAACATTCAAAAATGTCAATGAACAAACTATCATAATAGATTTCAGCGAGTTTCTCATATGTATCTTAGACACATTGCTGATGGAAGGATCCATATGTGAAACACAACATATTCTAAATAAGAGTAATGACTAATAAGAAAAAGTGAGGTTAAATACTCCATTCAAAATAATTTTTAAATATAAAGAAGTTAAGAATAATTTTAACAAAGTGGATGAACCTCATAAAGAAAATAATACATTTTGTTGAAGAACATAAAACATCTAAAAAATGGAGAATGAGAATTTTCAATAATATTACACACATATCGATTTTTTCAAATAATTTAGAAATTCAGTGCAGTCTCAATCAAATGTAAATAGAAATATTTGTAGAACTTTTCAAATTAATTATAAATTTATACAGAAGCATAAACAAGCAAGAATAAATGAGGCAAAAAATAAAATGAACAAGGTAAGGCCACTTAATCTGCAATTTAGCAAGAAATTCTATAAAGTTATAGTAAATTTAGAATGGTGAAATTGGCCCAGGAATAAATCTATAGATAAATGCAATAGAAAAGAGCCCCCTTAGAAGCATACACAGAATAATTGTATGATGGGGAGGCATCATGAATCAGTGGGGGAGAATTTGGACTATTTAACACATCTTGCTGAAACAATTACATATCTCTATGTAAATAATAAAATCATGAAATACAAAATAAAGTCCAGATGGATCAGAAACATAAATATTTTAAAAACTGAACTATTTGAGTCAAAAAGAAGACTAACTTTATGACCTTAGGTTAGAAAGATATTAATTAAATTATCCCAATAACACACATAGAACAGAAAAACATTAACGAATGTGGCTATAATCAGAATTTTATACTTCTTCTTAATGAGAAACAACATTTACAAGGATAAGACAAACAACATATAAGCAGAAGAACACATAAAACCAAGAATTATTTTTAAAGCTATGTAACCAAGAGAACTCCAAAATTTAAGAAGACAACAGAAAATGCGTGCAAAATGCATCAATAGATAACTTGTGGAATCCAAATAGCCAAACAAACATATGAAAAGATGGTAAAAATCACCCATTATTAGGAAAGTGTAAATTAAAATAATATTATGTTTCATCTATCAGATAGGCCAAATTTTAGGATCTAACAGTATTGCATATTGATGACTGTATGAAAAACAAGTTCTCAGGCACACCACTGATGGGAGTAAAAATAATTACAACCATTCTGGAAGGCAATTTGATGCATCTATTAAATATGAAAATGTACATACCCTATTTCTCCACAATTCTACTTTCAGGTCTCTGGATTAAATAAATATATATGGATAAGGAGATACATACAAAGGTAAGTATTGCACCCACTTAATTATAGAAAAGTAAAAGAAAATATCCACATGGTCCAATAGGGGAATGAAATAAAGTGAAATGAAATATCATGGATTATTATTCAGTTGTTATGAGAATGAATTATATTTGTATTTATCAATATAGATAGCTCTTAAAAATATGGTTGAATAAACAAGTAAGCTCTTAAATAATATGTACAACTATTTAATGTTTTAAAAACTCAGATAAATAATGTTTGTGTGTGTGCATGTGTCTAAATGTACATAAGAGAACTCTGATAAAAATAATTGTCTGCTTGGAGGCTTAGTCAATATGGGTCATGATAGAGGTCAAGTTCCAAATGGAAGTTTATTTCTAAATATAACATTGTAATTTTTAAAGAAATGATCATATATTCATATATAACTTGTGTATGTTTTCAAACCTTGAGAATAATAAAGGCCAGAAGTATATGTAATATATGATATCCAGGCAACAAAATAAATTGAACAGAGACTAGAAGATGTGATGCTTGCTGGGAGCATATGTGCTGGCAATTATCTTATGGGCTTCTTAGGTCTTACTAATATGAAATCTACAAGGGAGAAAAAGTATGTATTCTTTCTATACTGTAATTAGAAAGACTTCATTTTCCCCTTGTATCTATCATTAACATCCACCATATATTTAAGAACAAGTTTCTAATCTTGTCAGAAAATGAGGACCATTAAATCACCTGATGCACATGAATTGCTGCATGCCCTCAGCATGAACAGAACTTTATCAATTTGCTGACTTTAAGACGACTTCAAGATTCAAAGCTCTGATCCATAGTCTCCACTATCAAAGATGCCTCAAGGAGAAAGACAAGCTGCATCATCCATAACAACCAGTCGGTGGCTTACTTGGTCTTGTCTGTCTCAGAGAGGCTTATTCCCATCTCAAGTTCACTGACTGTTTTCATTACATAAGTTCTTTTGAGGTTCTGACCTGAAGCAAGTACAAGTGGAAAGACTCAAACATTTAAAGGTGAAGTGAAAGTTCGGTCTTTAACTCCTAGGTCCAAAATTTTCTTCTGTGACCACACATGAGGGTATTGCAAATTTAAAACCTGACTACATGCCTCTCTATCATTCAGGCCACTGTAAGATTAAATGTGACACAATTGATTCAGAGAAATATTAATAACTGGATTTTTTTCACCTTAGCTTCCTAAGCTCCCAAAGAAGTTTCATCACAAGACTCATTCTCCCCTCCAGAGCTTTGAAAAACATAGATTGTATAATGTATATGGAAATTGTATAATGTAAATGGAAAGCTTTCTGTTAAGAATTAATGACTAATACAAGAAGAAGCTCCTATCAACTCTCTAGAATCACAGTTTTCAGAAGAATGATAGTAGAGAAAATGGCTAAAGTCCTAAGTTAGAGGACAGACAATCTAAATCCAAACCCAAACCATGGGACTTACATATTCCACATGGCTATAGGGAGAGTTGGGTCTGCAAAGCAGACTCTGGGATTTCTTCTCTAGCCAGGCTCTAAGAGCTCAGATTACTTCCCACAGTAGATAAAACAGAAACAACGAAGCTCTTATTTCCTGAGAAGAGGATATGCCCATATGAGCTTATCACAGGTGGATAGAAAGGAGAGGAGGAGCCCTGGTCCTTGGTTTTGAGCCAAAGTAATGTCTGCCAAGACTTCCAGTCTCTCTCGTTACCCTGAAACTTTTCTTCCCAGAGGACAAGAAGAAGCTAACAAGATCTGTCAGAAGCTGAAATTAATTGGTCCTTTTGGAGCAATTGAATCTATAAAAATATTCACTGGTACTGGTAAGTGAATTTATAGATAAAAGATCTATACATAAAGACAAATTGAATTGAAAGCATTTTCAGAATGGTAAAGACTTCCAGAAGTCTGATCCTCCATAAAAGCAATGAGAATGCTAGCAAAAATGAACAAAATCAATTTTTTTCAGAAATCTAGAAATTAACTAAAGGCTTGTAATAATTGGAAAAGCATTTATTCAAGAAAGCCAGCTGAATTTTGGTAAGAACAGTGAGTCTTTGGTGTTTTAACTCATCTTTTCCCCATCCCCCTTTTCCTAGCTTCATGGTAACTTTGAAAGCCAAAAACCTCACAACTACAGTGAAAGCCATCAGCCTAACAGCCAGTGGACAGAAGAAAGTGGGTTCAGATCTCCACAACAGCCCCACCCCAAAAGATTCGTCACTCTTGGACCTGTCTGGCAGCTTCCTGAAAGGCTCTATTCTCAGGTCTTCTCTTCATTTGATCTGACTTAGAACTTGCACTGTGAGAAGAGCCCTATCACTAGGGTGTTGGCTAAAAAAACAATCAGTAGCAATTGTTTAACATCACAGCTACCTGAGGCAATGATACCAGTTGGGGATTATAAGAGGCTGACTTAAAAACATAAAAGGAAAAACTGAGGAATGATAAAGCTATGATATATTCCAAGGAATCTAGAAGGTCACACACAGGTACAGTTCTGGGCATATGACCAAGAAAACCCTGAGAAGGCCCTAATCTTTCACTCCAACTAATCTTAAGCCTCTATGAAAACAGGAAGTGAAGGCTAAGGCAGAATTGTAAACTCCCTGCTGGAGCATTGAAAATATGAGCAATTTACATACAGAGCCTCTCAGTGAATGTTTGGAAATTTATTGATTCAAGGTATTTAAAGAAATTTCTGTCTAATTTTTAGTTGACCACTAAGGTACCTGAGCAGACAATTAAGTGACTGCACATGACAAAAATTAGACTTAACAGGATTAGTCCAGGGAAGTCTTGAAACAAAGAGCAAAAACAATGACAAGAACAAACAACAATAACAAACATTTGGGGAAGGGAGGGTGGCACCAATCTAATTTCTAGAATTACCACATTGTATTATCTAAAATGTACAGTTTTCACCAACAAATTACAAGATGTGCACCCAGGCAGGCAAGTATGGCCCATACACAAGGGGAAAAAAGCAATCAATAAAAACTGTTCCTGCAGAAGCACAGATGTTGAATTTATTGAACAAAGATTTTAAATCAGCTATTATAAATATGGCCAACAATGAAAGGAAATCAGGTCTAAACAATTAGAGGAGAATAGAGATATTATCTCACCAAATAGAGAAAGAAATATCCAAAATTAAAAGATACATAGAAACAGAAATTAGATTACTGGTTGCCATGGGCTAGGGTAAAGGGGGAATATTGAGTGACCAGTAATTTGTTTCTTTTCTGAGTGATGAAATGTTTTAAAATTAGATAGTAGTAATGGGTGTACAACTCTGTGAATATTCTAAAAACCACTAATTTGTACAATTTAAAAGGATAAATGTTATGATGTGTGAATTGTATCTCAATAAAGTTGTAATAATAAATCAATTGTATTTCTATATAGAAGCAACAAACAATCAGAAATTAAACTTAAAAAATACTATTTGCAATGGCACCATAAACATGAAATACTTAGGGATAAATTTAACAAGATATTTGAAAGATCAGTACATTGAAACTTCAAGCATTACTGAGGGAAGTTAAGGAAGACCTAATTTAATGGTGAAGTACATTCTGTACATGGATTGGAAAAAATCAACTCACATATACTGACAAGTGATTTTTGACAAAGGTAACAAGATAATTCAGTGGAGAAAAGATCATCTTTTCAACAAATGATGCTGGTACAATTAGATATCCATAGGGAAAAAATTGAACTTCATTCCATACACAAAAATTAACTCAAAGTGGTCATAAACCTAAATATAAAACTAACACAATAAAACTTCTATAACTAAACATATGGGAAAATTTTTGTGACCTTCAGTTAGTCAAAGATTTCTAAGATATGACACCAAAAACACGATCCATAAAAAGATAAATTAATAAATTAGATCTCATCAAAATTTTAAAGTTTTCTTCAAAAGAAACTGTTAAGAAAATGAAAAGTCACAGAGTGGGAGAAAATATTGTTAGTTTTATTAGCTACCTGGTAAATCCATCTTCACAGCTAGCAGTTGGTAGAATCTGGAATTCAAACTCAAGAGTGTCTGACTGCAAATCCCATGTTCTTCACCAAATCAGATAGGTCTCCTCCTACGGCAATAACACTATACCTGGCCCATGCTTTACGCTTAGTAGATAATTGTTGCATGAATGATACCAATTAAGTAGGTGGGAACTCACTTGTATGTGTATTGTCAAATGAAAAAAATTCACAACCTATAAGCTGAGAATTATGTTTTTATTCGGTGAACAAAACTGAGGACTTAAGCCCAAGACACAGCATCTCAGATAACTGAGAGATGGCTCTGAAGAAGTAGAAGAGCCAGGATACATAGGAGTTTTTGCAACAAAGACCAGGTAGTCGGAATTTTAAAAGATTGCTGTTAATTAAAGAAAATCAGATATCTTAAGTTAAGGAATTTAGCACTTTCTGTGTATGGGAAGATGCAAGAGACTGGGCTCACTGGAATCATTCCTTTGATATGCACCTCAGCTATCTGGGGCCAGTATCCTATGCTTTCTCATGGCGGGGCTCCTCAGGGTGCACTGTTGGGGGTGGCTGCAGTGGTTGACTGCTAGATAGCTGGCATCCTGTTTCTATCTTGAGTTCCCTCAAGTCTCATTGTCAGGGCAGCTGTAATGTGACGACTTGATGGCTGCAACATCCTTTGTTTACTGATATGACAGGCAACATTTTTTTTCATTGATATTCCCTCCCTTTGGTCATAAATTCAACCAACGTTTGGGAGACACTTCATGACCAATTTTTGTACCATGTTGCTAGGAAGGCTCATTCCTAAATCAGGCAAAGATTCTGTTGATATGCCACTCAAGGTGCTAATTTCTGGATAAGCCCTGTTGATAATTTAAAATTCTGTGGATCCCCTGTCATACTATTTTTTTATGATCCAGAAAATGTTTCCCTTGTTGCTTCTTCCCATACCTATCACACTATTACAATTATTTTATGTGTAGTTATGAATGTAATCTATTTCCTCAAGATGTTTAGCCATCATTGATTTTGTTGGAGGCCAGGTTACACTTTCGGTAATGTAAGAGACAAGAATCCTATAAAATAGACAGGATATAAGTAATACAACTAATAACATTGACAAAGTCACAGTGCAGCAGGGAGACACAAAGCATAAGTAATTTGGAAATAAAGAACAAATTAAAACAATGATTAATATAACTAGTTGTAATCTAGTTGCAATAAATCACCAGACAGACAGCTGGAGAAGCCAAATTCTGAAAGGATCAGATAGAGAGAAAAGATGCATGTTTCATCTTTGTTTACAAAGGTATACTTTATCAACTTGTTGCAGTCCATAGCATAAGAAGAAAGGTTTTTCTGGAAAACAAAGATTAAAAGCCAGTATATTTCAAAAAAAGTCATAAAGTTATAAATCATATTTATCAGTTCCTCAGTCCCACATAATTAATTAATTCCTGTTGATTTGGATGAAGTCATCAGGTTTTCCTATTTAAGTGATGTGATCTAAAAATTATCAGAAACTTATATCTGTCAAAAAAGTCCTTTTATGAATTTTGTTGAAGAGCTCCATTTTATAAAAGCATCAGTGTAAAATAATGATTGTCTATAAAGGACACAACTTAAAACGGCATGGTTAAAGATTTGATTACAATGCAGTTGGCAAGAAACTTGGACTTTTCTGTGACGTATAACACTTTAAGATAATAACTAGAATTAGAACCAATAACATTATACCAGGACATATCAGACTTCAGGAATTCTATATAAAGTTTGGAATATCTATATTAATGACATTTATTCATACAATACAACCTAAGGTTTATGTCCAACCACTTGATAATGTTTCTTAAGTAATTTAACCTACCAAATAAGACTACTTGGTTTAATATTACTCTCTGAGATATCTCAGGGATCCTTGGAAGCATCCCAGAATTAGCTGAAGGTTAAAAGATCTTTATTTATAATTTGATATTTGGGAAGTTTTTTAAAAATATCAAAAGATTTTAAAACACAAGGTCACTGTGAAACAATACTTATTCACTTAACCAAAGTCACAAAAAGATTAAAAAAAAAAAACTACAGATCACTTGAGGGCACAGAAACTTGAACAATCTGTTATCAAAAGCAGACCTCCAAGAAAATTTGTTCTCTTAACAGAGAGAAAATCAAACTCCAGTCTTGTACTAGCTTACTTTTAAAAACAAAATCCATTTACTTAATTAAATTTAATCTAAATTTAGCTAATCCTGATCATGCATCAAACTCTTTTCTTGGGGTTCCTTTTCCACAACCTCTCATCACTTTCTGTCTCCATATTAGTTTGTCCCTTATGTTTCCATCCAAAAACAACCAGCTCTAAGACAAAATTAATCTTTTCCCCTTAACAAAATATATTGCCACTCCTCATGCCTTCTTTTGCTGAAAACACACATTCTACTTTTCTTGCATACTGAAAGATTTCCTTTATTATTCCTAGTAGCTTTAATTACATATTACAAATTTAACCTTTAAAAAACTTAATCCCAGGATTTCCGTGGTGGCACAGTGGTTAAGAATCTACCTGCCAATGCAGGGGACACGGGTTCGATACCTGGTCCAGGAAGATCCCACATGCTGTGGAGCAACTAAGCCCATGCACCACAAATACTGAGCCCGTGTGCTGCAACTACTGAAGCCCGTGTGCCTAGAGCCCGTGCTCAGCAACAAGAGAAGCCACCACAATGAGAAGCCCATGTACCACAATGAAGAGTAGCCCCTGCTCGCTGCAACTAGAGAAAGCCTGTGCCCAGCAACAAAGACCCAACACAGCCAAAAATAAATAAAATAAATAAATTTATTTTAAAAAAAAACTTAATCCCTAGCTAAAACTGACAGTCATTAAGTGATTGTGAACTGTCTGTCATACCAGAATTTCCTAATTGGAATATCCCATAGCCTCATGAAACATATAACAATTGATTCAATGTGGTATAAAACATATCTAATAAACCCAAACATCTTTAGTTTCCCTCTCATAAGTAAGTAAATTTAGACCTGTTTAGCAATTTAATGTTCTAGCATCTTATTTTCTTTGGAAATGACCTAGCTATTCAACAAACTTCCATCATTTAACTTAATGTAGCACAACTCTAGAATTTCCAGTTAACAAATAACTGGAGAGGTAATTTTAAGTAGACATTTTAAAATATATAATTGTTTTTAAGGAGTTCACCCAAAAGCTCTTATCTCATTTGCATTCCATTTACTTATACGAATTTCATCATACCAAATTATTTATTTTTCTTGCTGACAAATTTGCAACAGATGTAACAAGATCTTATTTGACTTCTATTAAACCAAGGTACAATAAAAGTATTATACTTAATGTTGATGACTCTAAAGACGTGTATAAATTAGATCAACAAACTTGAACTAACCTTAATACCAGATGTCAATTTAATATTGACTATTTGCCAGTTCAAGTGAACCTGAAAGTCATTTGGGTTGGGTTTTTTTATATTTAGAAATATTCAGTTTGTAAGCACTTACTTTTAAGTCAATTAAATAGAGCTCTTTTATAAATTTAATTTTGATAATATTTTCCAGAGATAGAGACATCTCATATGTATATACACAGACATATAAACAGACAAGACTAGAGATCTCA
The DNA here is from genome assembly GCF_002837175.3 of Physeter macrocephalus. Taxonomy (NCBI): domain Eukaryota; kingdom Metazoa; phylum Chordata; class Mammalia; order Artiodactyla; family Physeteridae; genus Physeter; species Physeter macrocephalus. Next base: position 58,560,582 of record NC_041217.1, read on the forward strand.
AGGCTTCTCTTAAAAAAAAACAGTTATGAAACAGGTATTACAATATAAATTTACTAGTTTATATATTACCGTTGCGATAAATTAAAGCTGACTAAGGCTTTAGTGTTTGTGGAAAAGACTTTTAAGATTTGTATTTGTCCTTGATAAAATTCTAAGGATGCTAGATATTCAGCTGAGGGAGGCTTCCCAGCAGTTTGAGTTTAAAGCTGCCACTTTTTCCCCCTTGGTTTCAGGTTTTACCTGATTAAGAAATTAGGCTCAATCTCAGATCCTTGTAGCTGGTTTGTATTTCTGATTTGTAGCGATAAGCAAGACAAAAACAGTTGTTTTTAGCTCTCCCAAAGAACTGGTCTGTCACCTAAATGATATTAAAAGATTGATTTGCCCAACTATATTTTCTATATTGGTGAGAATATTTCTAACTAAACTGAAATTTAAGTGTTCTATTATCTAGAACTTCAGGGTTTAATTTATCATGCCTTCAAAATTTGTATAAGGCATTAACAAAGAACCTCTTTCTGAGTTCACAAGTTAAACCTGAAGCAAAATCACTAATTTTATTGTTATTAACCCCTGAATATTAGTTTCCAGTTTTACTTTATATTGTATGGTTCAGGTAACCCTATTGGTTTTCTTTGGTATGTGTAATTAATATTTTCTGAGGGACAGATGTATATGCCTTATCTTATAATACCATGTAAGGCAAGCATTTCCCCATGAAACATGCTTATCTCACAACATAATTAATCAAAAGAGATGTAACTATCTTATAAAAAGCCCATATACATATATATACACACACATATTAATTTTCATAAACTTTATCTTGATCCTATCAACTTTTATACCTTTGACTTTAGTTTTCATTAGGACCCAGTCAACAAGTTTTGATCTTACAGGAGGAGTCCTAGAAGTTTTTCTTTCTTTTTATTCCCTGTCCAGTTTATCTATTTTTAAATAAAAGGCTCTGGGATCCCCAGAGAGGGGTTGAGCCAAGGAACTCAGGTCCTTTTGTCAATCTTGATTAATTGGCCTGTTACCCCAAGTAATTAGTAGCTAGTAATTAGTAATTATTGGTCAGGTATCTCAGTGTAATTTTTTCAGCCCTTTAAATCTATCTATCGATCGATAGATAGATAGATAGGTTTTAAACTGGGGTTAATAGAGTGGATTTGTTTGGCTTTTAATGTTGGGGACCAGTAGGGTGTCCCTTCTGGTCCATTTAACCTTAGGTAGTGTTATATCAAAACCTTGTGTTTTAATCATAAATGTCTGTTTTGCTTATCCCATTTTAAATAACCATCTAAAGATTTCTTTATCCATTTGTGATAAGTCCCTTTAAAATTTCTACCTTGCTAGGAAAAAGTCTCTAGACTTTCCCCAAAGATATTTTCCTGTTAATCAACTTAGTTAACATTAATTATTCTAATGTTTTTGTTAGAATCTGTAAGACCCATTGAGGGGAAGCAGAGAATAATATAAGGCTTCCCAAATTGGTTTCTCTTGTTTGTTTTAAACTAAACAAGTTCCCACATATTTTTGCCCTTGGGGATCCTTCCCCATGAATCCTGTGCATTCTTTCATCTTAGCACCAGAGACAGATTATATCAGTGTTATTTATTTTGAGTACCTGTCTCTCTATTTGGAGTGCTTATAACCTGCCCTTATCCATCCAACAGTAAGCAGAGTACTTGGAATATAGCAAAGTTGGATGGAAGTATTTTAAACCTACTGATGAGCTGCAGTAGTCCTATATGCCTTTAAAATGAAACAGTCAAGTGTTGAGAGTATGTCTGTGCTCCCTTCTTCTTAGGATCTAAAGCGAACTGTAATTTCAAGTATACAAACCTTCTTTAAGTCCATTGAAAACAATCCTACATACTCATTCATTCATGTCTGCCAGACTCAGTGGCTTGCTGAAACCTGGCCCTGGTTAATAAGTAAAAAATCTCTAAGTAATCTTGATCTGCATTTAAATGTGTAAGATTAATTGTTCATGGGTTCATAATATATACTTTAGTCATTTGTTTAATATGCTGATCTGGATCTTGTATTCTGATCCCGTTTTCTTTTAAGGCAAAAAATATATAAAATAAAAATACATACATATAAAATGTAAAATATAAAAATAGGGTGCAGCAGTTTGGTATGATGAAGAAGAGATTGACTTGTTGGAACACTACTATATTTCATTACTTTAGAGACTCACCAATTATAAAATGAACAATTATATTATATACCACTATAAAAGGGCAAAAAATAGCCCACAAACCACTGTCAATTAAACCAGCACAATGCTTTTGTATCACTAAGAATTTTATTTTAAACTTATTGAAAGAGTTTTTTAAGAACTTATTCAAACATTCAGTCATATATCCCTCTTGTATATCCATAAAGAGAAAAAATATGAGAGAAATATATTGTTAAAGGATTCCAAAAGTTTCTTCTCTTTCGGAATCTGGTTTTTCAGAATGACTTTGCATCCCAGTTATTGATACCCTCATCCTTCCACAAAGTATTTTCATCTGTGTCATCAAGAGAACAGTGGTGTAGGACTTCTTAGGAGAGGACTACATCAGGAGCAAACTGCTGTACATTTTGATGCTGGCCTTTTCTTGATCTTACCAGAAGATGTCAGCGGAAGTTTTTTCAGACAACAATCCAATCCATTATTCCTCCCTCAAATGGCCCTTAAATGGTCTGTTGGTGAAAGTATTGAAGGCTATAGTTGCCCAGTCCTGCACCAGAAATAGTAACCAAGGGCTGAATACATAGGTAGTAACAGCTAAGACATGAGACAGTGACTGCGTGATGCTGTTGATTATAAGATGTATCCCAGTTTCAGAGAACTAAAATGTGCAAAAAAAAAAAAAAAAAAGTATGTCTTAGAGTCCTTGGATCTGTCACTTGCTATTTGTGCCATCTTGGGCAACAGGAAAAATGTTTAGAGCCCGGGATTTGGAGTGTTCTTTGCAGAACATTGTACTAGAATAGTTTTATCTTTAAAAGTACATCTTAATCTCATACACTTGAATGTTAAAATACAGCCCATTATGGAATATTGAAAAGTTAGAATATGGAAATTCTTTCTGTCCCTTTTTACACTATACTAGTGTTAGAATATCAGGACACATTTTATTAAAATGCTGTAAGGAATGGGTAGTTATATTATTAACATTACTTACCCATGTTAATGATATATCTCTTCATAAGATGATCCAGACTTTTGAGAGTTTTACTTTCTAAACTGATGGAGGAAACACAATTTAAATATACTTTGACAATAAAATTTAATTTCTGTTCACTTCAGTAGGTAGGAATTTTGGAATATTGGGGAGTATTGGGAGGGAACATATCCCCCATTATGCTAGCTGAAGTCGAGGTTGATATTCAGAGTAATTTTCTGTCTACAACAGAGAAAACACAGCAATATATATATATATATGAATCACTTAGTAATGTGCATGAAATAATATGAACTTATATTCATTGTTATATTTAAACAATGTCCTAAAATCTCAAGTAACTTAGAACATCAGTTCAGATTCTTCATTTGCAAGTAACAGTAACCCAGTTTAATTAACTAGTTAAAAAAGGAGATTCTGGGCTTCCCTGGTGGCGCAGTGGTTGAGAGTCTGCCTGCTGATGCAGGGGACACGGGTTCGTGTCCCTGTCCAGGAAGATCCCACATGCGACGGAGTGGCTGGGCCTGTGAGCCATGGCCGCTGAGCCTGCACGTCCGGAGCCTGTGCTCCACAACGGGAGAGGCCACAGCAGTGAGAGGCCCGCGTACCGCCAAAAAAAAAAAAAAAAAAAAAAAGGAGATTCTGGAGGCCTGTTGGGACTTACACAAGCTGATGGGAAGCTGGAGCATCAGGCTTGGAAATGAAGATACCTGGAAGCCTTGGCAGTGGGAACCTTGGCCATGCTGCTTGGGCCCACAGGACAATGAGAGAACTCTAGCCATTTTCCAGCTCTCTGCCCCTCTGAGTCATGATCCTAGTGGAAAATTTCCAATTGCTTGAGTGGAAGTCACAAGATTTCTGGGTGACAATTTGGGGGTTACTGAGAAGAAGTACTTCTTTGGGGTAATAGGCTTGGATTACTGTTTTTTGGAAATAAAGAGATCAGTGCCCTGGAGTGAGTGGCCCAGTTGAAGCTCTTGTACCAATCAGTCAAGGCTTCCCCAATTCTTCCCCAGCTGGGCTCCGCATACTGCTTCTGGGTCATCTCCTCTGATTGACATAGCCGAATAAGTGTGGGTGGGAGACTTCAAGAAACACCTAATCTGACTATATGACTTTACTAAGAAAAACCTCTTGCTGGCTTTTAGTTGCCTTCTGAGTAAAAATCCAAAGCTTTTATCTGGCTCTTCATAGTCTCTGGAGTCAGAATGTCTATGGCTCAAATCCAGGTTCCACCAGTTACCATCTCACTTTCTGTACCTCACTTTCATTGTCTGTGAAATGGACATAAGGGTTGCTGTGTGATTAAAAGAGTTTATACACATAATACAATCAGAGCAGGGTCTGGCACAGAGTAAGGGCTTTGTAGCCATGATTATTAATCTTGTCAATATTAGCTTTATCATCTGTCAATTTTTATCTTTATTATTGTCTAGTGAATAAGGTATTCAGCTTATTCTTGTTAATAGAATTGCAGGCACCTAAAGTCCCACTGTGAAACATTGTGTATGTAATGTGTATGAATTGTGAGGGAAATAATTCCCAAGGAGGGAGACTGGGATGCTGTTAAGAAGGAAAACTAAATATTGGATGGTGTATTAGTTCTCCAGAGAAATAGAACAAATAGGAGATCGATCTATTTATCTATCTATCTATCTATCATCTTATATGTACATATACATATATATATATGTATATATAGGAAGAGAGAGAGAGATTATAAGGAATTGGTGGAGGGTAGTGGCTAATCCCAAGACCTACAGGGTACATCAGCAAGCTGGAGACCCAAAAGAGGTGATGGTTTAGTTCCAGTGTGAAGGCCAGCAGACTCAAGACTCAAGAAGAACAGATGTTTCAGTTGATGTTTCAGTTCAAGTTTGAAGACAGGGGAAAAATGGTGTGCTGGTGGCTGGTATTCAGTCAGGAAAGAATTCTCTTACTTGGGGAAGGGGCAGCCTTTTTGTTCTATTCAGGCCTTCAACAGATTGGTTGAGGCCACATTAGGGAGTGGTCTTCTGATTTACTTAGTCTACCAATTAAAATGTTAATCTCATCCAAAAACATCCTTTCAGAAACACCCCAAATAATGTTTGACCAAATATCTGGGCACTCCATGGTCCAATCAAATTGACACCTAAAATTAACCATCACAGATGGCAAATCAATAAATAAACATACAGTAATTTGACTATAGTTACTTTGACAGAATATTGAAATTTATTTATATAACTCAAATTCATAAGCAGCATATAAGCGTTGAAATGTCATTGTTTAAGTAAATGGGTAGGGGAATGGAATTAAAAATACTAGCTGTATCAACACCTAGTATTTGGGTATATCATGGTTAGTTTCTCTTTGAGCTGCAATGTATACCAGTTTAAAGTTTATTTATTAGACAATTAGGGTCAGAAATCTTGAAGATCTAATTGTGCATTATTATGCATAGAGTTAATGAAGAGCACATTCCAAACTAAATTAGTAATGATGAAATTAACTAAATTAATAATTATGAAATTAATAAAAAAATAACAAAAAGCCAAAAGTGACTGGGACACTCATAAACCATATCTTTGTCCTGAATATTGCAGGGTCTCATAGGAAATGGTGCGTAGTGAAGCAGAGGTTTGTAGGATTGCCAAGAGGTAAATATAAACAAAACTCTCAACTCTACCATTATAATTATCTAAATCTAGTGGATTTTCAGTAACAGTGCTAAGTGCACATAAAGATAAAAATCTGTGTAACTTTATTTCCAACAAGAAACAAGGAGAGAACTTGCATTTTGGCATCAGTCTGAAGCTCATCAGAGATTATATTTTTGTCCACCAATGGGCAAAACAGATCTTCCACAAGCCTTCTACAGAGATTTGGGGAAGAGGTTATGAGTGGCTGAGTTGAACCCACTTTATGTTTCAATATATCATTAGGGTAATTAGTTCAAGTAATGGATAATTAGTTTGAGGACTTTTGATCCATTTATACTTTCCCCGGTATTTGCTGTTTTCATTGGTCATTAGCAAATCAAACCTGGAAGTGTGGGGGAGGTAGGTATGGGGGGGAAAAGAAGGAAAAGAAAAAACTGAAAAGGAAAAGAGAAAGGGAAAGGAAAGAGCAGGGGAGGAGAGGGAAAGAGAGAAGTGGAAAGGGGAGAGGAGGAAAAGGCGGGCAGGGCAGGAGGGCAGAGGGATTGATATAACTGCATTTATATCACTGACATTATGAAGATGCCCCATAGGAATCCTAATATTGCTGCTCCCCCAAGGAAGAATCTAAGTAGGACAAGCAAGAATCACCATGGTATCCACATAGGGCAGCTGCCAGACCTTCTCCATAGGGAGCCATCTGGCGGGGGCGGGCCACCCCCTGTGGGAAGTGGCCCACAGGTGTTTATGAGGATGCCTCCAGGCTCCCCGAAAACCTCACCCATTTACATCTTTTAGTGCAGGCCCAGCTCTGCTGGGTCCATGGAGCCCTTCTTGATTTCCTTCACTGAAATAATCATTTCCTCCTCAGAACACTAAAGTACATTTTTGTTCTTCTACTCTTAGACATATAATAACTATATTTTTAGAAATAAAACATAACCCAGAAATTTTTCCAGCATAGAAATGTGTTTATATGCAAATATATGTTGACTAATACAGTTAATTTTATTTTACTTGTGACTTGCTCCTATAAGCCATTTCAAATCCCTTAGGAAATGAGGTTTGTATAAATAAAATTAATCTACATACAAAAGAAATCTTACAGAGGTGTAATAATACTTTACATAAGTTTACATAAAGTTACTCATTTAATACATTTTGTTACCTGAAATGTGAGACTGTCCTGGAAAAAACAGAACATGATTCCCCAAATTATCTATGTTGCCACGTTTTATACTGCGTGAGTTGTGTTCAGGTCTATTTTTCCCTTCCAGATTCTCAGGAAATTACCTTTAATCCTGACCATTATAATAGGAGGTTAAACGGGCAGTTTTGACCTTAACAATTGACTTGCTTGACACTCAGAGAATCAGCTCAAGGCTAATTGACAAGTCAGGTAGGATTTTAACCCAAGCCATCTATCCCAAGCCCTGTGTTTATTCCACTAACCTACAAAGTTTTGCTTGAGTGACTTTGAGAAGGTATAAAGTTAAGAGCCTCCTTTGTCACCAGTGAAGGAATTAACCTTTGAGTGAGAGCATGGTCTTGGGGAATTGAGTCTGCCAACTGTTTTCAAATTCTGAGGATGTCCCCTTGGCCATTGTGATTAAGATATATTGTGCTATATCATATCAGGAAAGTCTCCCTCTCCTGCCTGCTTTGCAAAACATTGAAGAATGCTTGTCTTGTCTGATCAAATTGTTCATAAGACATAAAGGGACCCACAAAATTATCTTGCCCTGACTAGACATAGGCTCTTAAGCAGTTAATTACCTACAAGTATGTATTTCCTTCTCCTGAAAATGTAGGTAATTGAAATAGATATTTTTAAGATTCTTTCATCAGAACACAAGAAAAGTGTTTCCTAGAATTACTTTCTGGAGTTTTGAGAACAAGGGTCAAATATGAAGATAGAATCATCAGAATAATATTGCCTTTTAAGAGACAACGGTATAGCTGCTTTGAAAGGTACTATGGGGGGTCTCATAGCGTAATGGCTAGCTCTGGACTATTAATTTGGGTATGACTGTCCAAAAATAAAAGTAAGTTATATTTTTAATTTACAGATTATAAACCTATGTAGGGAAGAAAATGAAGTAAAATGAATAAATTTCACATCAAATTTATTTTTTGTGTGTCTTGCTATACACTCTTTTAGACCCTAGGAACTTAATTTATAAAAAATAATATTCCGTGTGCCTTGGTACATTTATTCTTGCCACAAAGGTCTCTCCTCTATAGTTCATTCTCCTTTTTCTCTTTCCTCAGTCTTGTTATAGCTTATGTCTATTGTTATGTTCAGACAACATTTAGATGAATTTTTTTTTTTTTTTTTTTTTTTTTTTTTTTTGCGGTACGCGGGCCTCTCACTGTTGTGGCCTCTCCCATTGCGGAGCACAGGCTCCAGACGCACAGGCTCAGTAGCCATGGCTCACGGGCCCAGCCGCTCCACAGCATGTGGGATCTTCCCGGACAGAGGCACGAACCCGTGTCCCCTGCATCGGCAGGAGGATTCTCAACCACTTCGCCACCAGGGAAGCCCTAGATGAATTTTTGAACTAAGCACTTATGTAGGCTATCCTGTGAGCCAGTTCTTTAAATATCCCCTCCATGATTGCAAACTCACATGCCCACTGCTCTGGTTCAGGATCCCAGTGCAATTAAAGAAAAAGAAGAGACGTTTTATTCCAAAAGGCTTGATGTCTTTTGATGACTTTTTTTGATGACTTTTTTCTTTTGTATCATAATAGATATTTTCTTTTAGATGTAGCTTCTAACTGTCACTGTCATCAGACAGCTCTCTCAGTCTGGTTTTTCATCACCATTTGATTTATTTAGGGCTTTGCAGTTGTCTTTACTCCTCAATGTAACTTGGGTCCATGGACAAGTGTGTGTCAGCCACTCCCATCACGTGGGGTGCAAAGATAGCAGAATCTGCGCTTAAGTTTTATCTTTGAAGAAAACAAATTATACTGGCATGAAACACAGACTTGCAAACTCAAATAAAATTGATCCCTGATGGAAATGTGACCTTCACGAAACGGTTGTCAAAGTCACTGAAAACTTCTTCGTAAAAAGGTGAAGAAATAAATGTGGTTTCTGAGCAAGTCTGACATCTAGTGGTCAATTGATATTTCTAAGCTAGCTAAAGGAGCCAGCTCTGTTCAAGTGAATTGTGATGGAACTGTTGTATAGATATTGTAAGCCTACAGACTGATGGAGTCAGTGCAATAAATCTAAAAGGTAAGGAATGGAAAATCATGTAGGTTACTCAGATATTTGTTATACCTGTCTATGATCAGACAACTTAAGTGACTATGGACTCAGAGACATGAGTCCAGGCAATCACTTCACAAGGAAAAGAGGGACAGAGAAAGGAAAATGTGCATGGGATAGTATGTGTTTATTGATAAAAATAATAACTATTTTACATGATACCATATGACGTCTTATACAAAATGCTGCAAACATCACCGTCTTCCCAGAAACCTTGAAAAATAAGTAATATTATACTTATGGCTGATGAAATTGAGAGGTTCAGTGACTTGCTGAGTTACCCAAATTTTTATAACAAAAGTTAGTAGAGATAAATCCTTTGTCTAGGATTTATCGCTAGGATTTCCATCTAGGCTATAATAGCCTAGCACATCGTAACAGGCAGAGGAGATTAAGGGGTAATTATGGGGTAATAATATCATACTATTACTAAATATAAATAATACTGTTAATTAATATTGTTAAAATAAATAATAATAAACTATTATTATTATCCATAAATTGAAGACAAGTAAAAGAAAAAATAAACCTCTTCCTTAATACAGAGTTTTAAATTTTATTTATTAATCAATTAGCATATGTGTGTGAATTATTTTTAAGATTTGAACATTTTTTCCCCAGTTTTTTTTTTGAGATATGAATGACGTATAACATTGGATTAGTTTTAGTTGTACAACATGATGCTTTGATGTAAATATACAGTGAAATAATCACCACATGTGTTTTCCTTTAGGGTGTCATAATTTGCAGCTGGAGACTATGTTAGAAAAGAAAAGACAAGCAAAGAAATCCTTACTCGCTCCACATCTCCAGTTTTCTGACCAGAGAGCAACTTTCAACATGACATGATTGCTTGGCCTTTGAGTATCACCAGCCCTTCACCCTTTTAGAAGCCTTGGGTGGCTTCTTGCCATGCAATACGGTTGCCAAATAGGATGGTACTCTAGGTATTTTTCTGACCTAAGCCCAGCACTCAGGAAGCTCAGTGAGCCCCGAAGATTTAAATTAAAAAATTACAAGGCCCAGTCAGTAAGTATGGTTGGGCCTTAAATTGCTTTGCAGGCTGATTTTTTAGTCATTCTAAAAGACTTATGACATTATTCAGTTTGCAGCTCATAATTTCTAGAACTCCTCTCAATCCTCATGACATCTAAGAACCTAACCATGGCATAGAGCCCTTGTCTGAGTCAGAAAACCCTACTCTAAATGAGCTAGAGTGAGGCTTCTAGGGGCAACGTGATCCAAAAAGACACTGAGCATATAACTTAGAACATGTTCATAAGTGTGTAACAAGGGAGGGGTAGGTGGTGATGTGCAGAAAGGGGCTGGGGGTGGATGCCCAGACTCATTAAGCTGTGGCATTACCACTGCTCACAAGTTATTTGTTGTTTAATAGTGGGCTGCTGGCTGTGGAAAGAAATGTAAAGACAGGAAACTGGCAGGCCTGGGATCAGGAGAAGGAGAAATTTTCTCTCATCTCAAGCCAGGATGTTTCTTCACGAGAGAGGCTGACTATGGACTCTGGTCAACTACCTGACTTGGGGTGGTTCCTTGTGGATGACTGTGAAGCCTGTATGTTCAAAGAGGTGTGTGATCTGAAACCATGAGTGTCAAAGCCAGCCTGTTGCCAACAAACTAGTGAATACAACAAAAATGAAGCAGACTCACAGATGCAGAGAAAAAAAGAGTGGTTACAAGTGGGGAGAGGGAAGGGGGAGGGGCAATATGGGGGAGGGGAAGAAAAGGGGTTATTATGGGATTATATGAAATTATCTGTGTGAAACTTTTTTTAAAAATATCTTTATTGGAGTATAATTGCTTTACAATGGTGTGTTAGTTTCTGCTTTATAACAAAATGAATCAGCTATACATATATATATATCCCCATATCTCCTCTCTCTGGTGTCTCCCTCCCACCCTCCATATCCCACCACTCTAGGTGGTCACAAAGCACTGAGCTGATCTCCCTGTGCTATGCAGCTGCTTCCCACTAGCTAACTATTTTACATTTGGTAGTATATATAAGTCCATGCCACTCTCTCACTTCGTTGCAGCTTACCCTTACCCTTCCCCTCTCCCCAAGTCCATTCTCTATCTCTGCATTTTTTATTCCTGTCCTGCCACTCTGCCCCTAGGTTCTTCATAACCATTTTTTTTTTAGGTTCCATATATATGTGTTGGCATACGGTATTTGTTTTTCTCTTTCTGACTTACTTCACTCTGTATGACAGACTCTAGATCCATCCACCTTACTACAAATAACTCAGTTTCATTTCCTTTTATGGCTGAGTAATATTTTATTGTATATATGTGCCACATCTTCTTTATTCATTCATCTGTCGATGGACACTTAGGTTGCTTCCATGTCCTGGCTATTGTAAATAGAGCTGTAATGAACATTGTGGTACATGACTCTTTTTGAATTATGGTTTTCTCCTGGTATATGCCCAGTAGTGAGACTTCTGGGGCGTGTGGTAGTTCTACTTTTGGTTTTTTAAGGAACCTCCATACAGTTTTCCATAGTGGCTGTATCAATTTACATTCCCACCAACAGTGCAAGAGGGTTCCCTTTACTCCACACCCTCTCCAGCATTTATTGTTTGTAGACGTTTTGGTGATGGCCATTCTGACTAGTGTGAGGTGATACCTCATTGTAGTTTTGATTTGCATTTCTCTAATGATTAGTGATGTTGAGCATTCTTCCATGTGTTTGTGGGTAATCTGTATATCTTCTTTGAAGAAATGTCTATTTAGGTCTTCTGCCCATTTTTGGATTAGATTGCTTGTTTTTTTGATATTGAGCTGCATGAGCTGCTTATAAGTTTTGGAGATTAATCCTTGGTCAGTTGCTTCATTTGCAAATATTTTCTCCTATTCGGAGGGCTGTCTTTTCTTCTTGTTTATGGTTTCCTTTGCTGCTATTTAGGTCTTCTGCCCACTTTTGGATTAGATTGCTTGTTTTTTTGATATTGAGCTGCATGAGCTGCTTATAAGTTTTGGAGATTAATCCTTGGTCAGTTGCTTCATTTGCAAATATTTTCTCCTATTCGGAGGGCTGTCTTTTCTTCTTGTTTATGGTTTCCTTTGCTGTGCAAAAGCTTTAAGTTTCATTAGGTCCCATTTGTTTATTTTGGTTTTTATTTCCATTTCTCTAGGAGATGGGACAAAAAGGAGCTTGCTGTGATTTATGTCGTAGAGTGGTCTATGTTTTCCTCTAAGAGTTTGATGGTGTCTGGCCTTACATTTAGGTCTTTAATCCATTTTGAGTTTATTTTTGTGTACGGTGTTAGGGAGTGTTCTAATTTCATTCTTTTACATGTAGCTGTCCAGTTTTCCCAGCACCACTTATTGAATTTATTCCTAGGTATGTTATTCTTTTTGTTGCAATGGTAAATGGGAGTCTTTCTTTAATTTCACTTTCAGATTTTTCATCATTAGTGTATAGGAATGCAAGAGATTTCTGTGCATTAATATTGTATCCTGCTACTTTACCAAATTCATTGACTCGTTCAATAATTTTCTGGTAGAGTCTTTAGGATTCAATATGTATAATATCATGTCATCTGCAAACAGTGACAGTTTTACTTCTTCTTTTCCAATTTGGATTCCTTTTATTTCTTTTTCTTCTCTGATTGCTATGGCTAAAACTTCCAAAACTATGTTGAATTATAGTCGTGAGAGTGGGCAAACTTCTCTTGTTCCTGATCTTAGTAGAAATGGTTTCAGTTTTTCACTATTGAGGACGATGTTGGCTGTGGGTTTTTCATATATGGCCTTTATTATGTTGAGGTAAGTTCCCTCTCTGCCTACTTTCTGGAGGGTTTTTATCATAAATGGGTGTTGAATTTTCTCGAAAGCTTTTCTGCATCTATTGAGATGATCATAAGGTTTTTATCCTTCAGTTTGTTAAAATGGTGTATCACACTGATTGATTTGCATATATTGAAGAATCCTTGCATTCTTGGGATGAACACCACCTGATCATGGTGTATGATCTTTTTAATGTGCTGTTAGGTTCTGTTTGCTAGTATTTTGTTGAGGATTTCTGCCTCTATGTTCATCAGTGATATTGGCCTATAGTTTTCTTTCTTTGTGACATCTTTGCCTGGTTTTGTTATCAGGGTGATGGCAGTCTTGTAGAATGACTTTGGGAGTGTTCCTCACTCTGCTATATCTTGGAAGCATTTGAGAAGGATAGGTGTTAGCTCTTCTCTAAATGTTTGATAGAATTCACCTGTGAAGCCATCTGGTACTGGGCTTCTGTTTGTTGGAAGATTTTTAGTCACAGGCTCAATTTCAGTGCTTGTGATTGGTCGGTTTATATTTTCTATTTCTTCCTAGTTCAGTCTCAGATGGTTGTGCTTTTCTAAGAATTTTCCATTTCTTCCAGGTTGTCCAATATATTGGCATATAATTGCTTATAGTAATCTCTCATTATCCTTTGTATTTCTGCAGTGTCAGTTGTTACTTCTGCTTTTTCATTTCTAATTATATTGATTTGAGTCTTCTCCCTTTTTTTCTTGATGAGTCTGTCTAATGGTTTATCAATTTTTTTATCTTCTCAAAGAACCAGATTTTAGTTTCATTGATCTTTGCTATTGTTTTCTTCATTTCTTTTTCATTTATTTCTGACCTGATTTTTATGATTTCTTTCCTTCTGCTAACTTTGGGGATTTTTTGTTCTTCTTTCTCTAATTGCTTTAGTTGTAAAGTTAGGTTGTTTATTTGAGATTTTTCTTGTTTCTTGAGGTCGGATTGTATTGCTATAAACTTCCCTCTTAGAACTGCTTTTACTGCATCCCATAGGTTTTGGGTCATCATGTTTTCATTGTCTTTTGTTTCTAGGTATTTTCAAATTTCTTCCTTGATTTCTTCAGTGATCTCTGGTTATTTAGTAGTGTATTGTTTAGCCTCCATGTGTTTGTATTTTTTGCAGGTTTTTTCCTGTAATTGATATCTAGTCTCATAACGTTGTGATCAGAAAAGATACTTGATATGGTTTCAATTTTCTTAAATTTATCAAAGCTTGATTTGTGACTCAAGATATGATCTATCCTGGAGAATGTTCCATGAGCACTTGAGAAAAAAGTGTATTCTGTTGTTTTGGGATGGAATGTCATATAAATATCAATTAAGTCCATCTTGTTTAATGTATCATTTAAACCTTGTGTTTCCTTATTTATTTTCATTTTGGATGATCTGTCCATTGGTGAAAGTGGGTTCTTAACGTCCCCAACTATGTTCGTGTTACTGTCGATTTCCCCATTTATGACTGTTAGCATTTGCCTTATGCATTGAGGTGCTCCTATGTTGGGTGCATAAATAATTTTAGCCTCCATGTGTTTGTATTTTTTGCAGGTTTTTTCCTGTAATTGATATCTAGTCTCATAACGTTGTGATCAGAAAAGATACTTGATATGGTTTCAATTTTCTTAAATTTATCAAAGCTTGATTTGTGACTCAAGATATGATCTATCCTGGAGAATGTTCCATGAGCACTTGACAAGAAGGTGTATTCTGTTGTTTTTGGATGGAATGTCCTATAAATATCCATTAAGTCCATCTTGTGTAATGTATCATTTAAAGCTTGTGTTTCCTTATTTATTTTCATTTTGGATGATCTGTCCATTGGCGAAAGTGGGGTGTTAAAGTCCCCTACTATGATTGTGTTTATCTTTGTTTTGAAGTCTATTTTTTCTGATATGAGGTTTGCTACTTCAGCTTTCTTTTGATTTCCATTTGCATGGAATATTTTTTTCCATCCCCTCACTTTCAGTCAGTATGTGTCCCTAGGTCTGAAGTGGGTCTCTTGTAGACAGCATATATATGGGTCTTCTTTTTGTATCCATGCAGCCAGTCTATGTCTTTTCGTTGGAGCATTTAATCCATTACTTTTAAGGTAATTGTCAATATGTATGTTCCTATTACCATTTTCTTAATTATTTTGGCTTTGTTATTGTAGGTCTTTTCCTTCCCTTGTGTTTCCTGCCTAGAGAAGTTCCTTTAGCATTTTTTGTAAAACTGGTTTGGTGGTGCTGAATTCTCTTAGCTTTTGCTTCTCTTTAAAGGTTTTAATTTCTCTGTCGAATCTGAATGTGATCCTTGCTGTGTATAGTCATCTTGATTGTAGGTTTTTCCCTTTCAGCACTTTAAATATATCCTGCCACTTCCTTCTGGCTTGCAGAGTTTCTACTAAAAGATCAGCTGTTAACCTTATGGGGATTCCCCTGTATGTTTTTTGTTGTTTTTCCCTTGCTGCTTTTAATATTTTTTCTTTGTATTTAATTTTTGATAGTTTGATTAGTATGTGTTTTGGCATGTTTCTCCTTGGATTTATCCTGTATGGGACTCTCTGTGCTTCCTGGTCTTGATTAATTATTTCCTTTTGCATATTAGGGAAGTTTTTGACTATAATCTCTTCAAATATTTTCTCAGGCCCTTTCTTTTTCTCTTCTTCTTCTGGGACCCCTAAAATTCCAATGTTGGTGCATTTAATGTTGTCCCAGAGGTCTCTGATACTGTCTTCAATTCTTTTCATTCTTTTTTCTTTATTCTGCTCTGCAGTAGTTATTTCCACTATTTTCCCTTCCAGGTCACTTTTCCATTGTTCTACCTCAGTTATTCATCTATTGATTCCTTCTAGAGAATTTTTAATTTCATTTATTGTGTTCATCATTGTTTGCTTACTCTTTAGTTCTTCTAGGTCCTTGTTAAACGTTTCTTGTATTTTCTCCATTCTATTTCCAAGATTTAGATTATCTTTAGTATCATTACTCTCAATTCTTCTTCAGGTAGACTGCCTATTTCCTCTTCATTTGTTTGGTCTGGTGGGTTTTCACCTTTCTCCTTCGTCTGCTCTGTGTTTCTCTGTCTTCTCATTTTGCTTAACTGTGTTTGGGGTCTCCTTTTGGCAGGCTGCAGGTTCATAGTTCCCATTGTTTTTGGTGTCTGCCCCTAGGGGCTAAGGTTGGTTCAATGGGTTGTGTAGGCTTCCTGGTGGATGGGACTAGTGCCTGTGTTCTGGTGGATGAGGCTGGATCTTGTCTTTCTGGTGGGCAGGACCACATCTGGTAGTGTGTTTTGGGGTGTCTGTGACTTTATTATGATTTTAGGCAGCCTCTCTGCTAATGGGTGGGGTTGTGTTCCTGTCTTGCTAGTTGTTTGGCATAGGGTGTCCTGCACTCTAGCTTGATGGTCGTTGAGTGGAGTTGCGTCTTAGCGTTGAGATAGAGATCTCTCGGAGAGCTTTTGCCATTTGATATTATGTGGAGCCGGGAGGTCTTTTGTGGACCAATGTCCTGAACTCGCCTCTCCCACCTCAGAGGCACAGGCCTGACACCCAGCCAGAGCACCAAGAGTCTGTCAGCCACAAGGCTCAGAAAAAAAGGAGAAAAAAAGAAAGAAAGAAAGAAAAAAATAAGGTTATTAAAATAAAAGATTCAAAAATTATTAAAATTAAAATGTAATAAGAAAAAAGAAAAGAAGAAAGAAGAGAGCAACCAAACCAAAAAACAAATCCACTAATGATAACAAGGACTAAAAGTATACTGAAAAAAAAAAAGGACAGACAGAACCCTAAGAGAAATAGTAAAAGGAAAGCTATACAGACAATATCACACAAAGCAGCATACAGATAAATACTCTCAAAAAGAGGAAAAGGAAAAATATATACATATCGTTGATCCCAAAGTCCATTGCTTCAATTTTGGGATGATTCATTGTCTATTCAGGTATTTCACAGATGCAGGGTACATCAAGTTGATTGTGGAGATTTAATCCGCTGCTTCTGATGGTGCTGGGAGAGATTTCCCTTTCTCTTCTTTGTTCGCACAGCTCCTGGGGTTCAGCTTTGGATTTGACCCCGCCTCTGCCAGTAGGTCTCCTGAGGGCGTCTGTTCTTCGCTCTTTTGGGAAGTCTGAGGTCTTCTGCCAGTGTTCAGTAAGTGTTCTGTAGTTGTTCCACATGTAGATGTGTTTCTGATGTATTTGTGGGGAGGAAGGTGATCTCCACGTCTTACTCTTCCGCCATCTTTAAGATCTCCTCCTCTATGTGAAGCTTTTCAAAATTCTGAAGCAGTATAGAATATAAAGAATCTTTCATTCAATAAAAATTTTAAAAAAATTTTTTTTAATTAAAAAAAAAAAAAAAAAAAACAAGAAGGGGCTTCTTGATCCCTTACATGCTGAGAAATTATAGCTGACCCAACAGTGAAGGTCCAGGTCCATTGCTTCCAGCTGTATTCAGTCCTTTGTACCTCTGGGTTGCTAAATTTTGTGACATTGCAGTTAGGTCACATATGGGCTCACCCAGGGGACAATGACCACCAGACTGCCAGAGACGTTTTCAACAGCAAGACTGTGTGACAGCAATAGCTACAACAATAAAAAGCACCACCATTGCTCTGATAAAACAGGTAATATCTAGGGCTGATCTTTCTGGACTGAGAATTATCCATAAGGCTTTTGTTCTGACGATCATGGCAAGGTGGGGCTCTTAAGAGGAAGGAAGGCATTCTCAGGATAACAGGATAGCAGCTTAGATACATTTATTTTGAATATATAATTAGATGCAGCTTAATTTTATCCCTGAAGTAGGTGAAGTAGGATTATAGTTAGAATCCCAGTAGGTGCCCATTAAAAATCAATTACTTTGACATATCACCTCTGCAAACTTTATGTATTCATGCTCTCACTCAGAAGAGCTACAACTGAGAAGGTCCTTTCAATTCTAATTACCATTTAACTTCCTATTATTGGTGTGTCAGGAATTAAAACCCAGAGCCTGAAGATTTTCACTCTAATAACAATTTTAAAGAAATAAAAAATATATATTTCTCTAGGTGTATTGTCTTCCTTGGTGTTTTTTTAAAAGTGGCTTTCATTCCTTCAAAGTAGCAGGAATATACCTTTATTCTTGAAGTATGTGCCTCTGTCCATGGTCTGTGCCCTGACTAGATGTTGAAAAGACTTACTTTGAATAAAATTAAGATAAAGTAAAATATTCCCCTGTGGTGTTGTCAAATTTTTAATAATTACTATGATAGTACACTATAAATGAAATCATCTGGATCTTTGTTGCCAATATTCTGCTGTTCCTCCCTCTCTTACCTAGCTTTCCCTCTCTTCTACAAAGGGCCTTACCACTTGCTTTTTTATTTCATGTTTTATTCTTCATGGTTCCTTTTATAAATTCTAAGTTCTTTCAATTTCCTACTTTTGCTATCTAATATTTAAAATATGTAGAATTGAGGTACTTTGAATCTTAATCTAAGAGCTTTATATGCTTTGGTAAGGAAAGTAAATATATCATTGAAAACATGCAAATTAGTGAATAAACTTACACTGAACTTGGACTTAACCTCATCTCTTCTCCTCATTTCATTTCTAGATGATCTCCTCAATTTTTCTGCTTTGTTCTCTACTGTATCCTTAAGATACAGACCTAAAACCGTGCCTGACACTTAGTAGGTACTCAACTAATATTTACTGAATGAATGATTGAGCCATGAAGAAATATGAATAAATTCTTCAATGAAACAACTATGTTTATAGAACTTATACTGTAGATGTGTAAAGTTAAATCAATCTGTCAAGGTCTTGATTGAATTTTCCCACTTTGTAAAAATATCTCTAAACTTCATTGCTATAACCTTTATATTGATATTTAACTCTAATATTTTGTAGGTAAAGAGATCCAGACACAAACTATTCTATTTTTAATTTATTCAACAAACATGTAGTGTTTGCCCATTAGGGAGTGAGCATTAACCTGGTCAGTGACATAAGGTGCTGGCATATGCTGAGCACTCAGTGAAATGTAGCTGATATTATAATGGTTTAAGATCAGAAAACAAGTGAATTGTTCTGAAAAGTGAGAAAAGAACCCCTTGTGTGACCTTTTGAACCATGTTTCCTGCACTCAGCAGAGACCTGCAGGGGAAAAAGATTGGAATGCATTGCAAGTTCAGGATGTCTAGCCACATGGCTTGAAGACATAAGGTATACAAGAATAGGGAAAGTACTGCCCAGGTTTGGAGAAGAGTGAAAGTGGGAGATCAGAAAAATACTTGAGTGTTTTGAATTTTTTATTGTAATTGCGTTAAGAAGAGTAGAATTTCTGGAGTGCTATAGTTAAAAAAATTCACACTCAAAAAAAAAAAAGGTAAAATTATGTCAATGGAGAATTTGTTGTTCACATGACACAAGTTTTTACTGAGTGAGAAAATATCATCTTTCTTCAATTCCATTTCCCTTGAAAATTGTGGTTTCAATTAAGTGAGGAAAAAATCCTTGAAGAGCTTAAACTTCGGGAAATAGGATTTCTTTTTCAGAAGATAAAAATATACAAAGTGGTTTGATGAAATCAAACCCTTACCAGATTCTTTTTATCCCTGAAACAGATTTGATAGTTAATTGAATTGTTTATTAAACATATTCTTTTTATAAAACCCATTATGTGACACTTTATTTCAAAGTTTTGGAAGGAAACTATAAATAATATTTAATATTAAGCAAAATTAAACCAGCATAATTTCATTTGGAAATAAATACTTAGGAAAATTTCAAATTTCAACATTCAAAAAGGTAAAATCTATTATAGTCTGACAAAATTGTCCATAGCAAAATGGGAGCTTCAGGAAGAAAGATTACCTGTTGTCAAACTGGGAAAATACAATTAAACAACAGATGTCTCCCAGAGAAGAGAAAAATATTAGGAGTGAAGAAGTGAGGGAAAACAAATGATGTCACTTTAACAATAGGAAAGACAGATCCCTTTGTCAGAGACATGTTTTTTCAAATAGCCTGTTTCTTCCAGTGTAGATTTGCAAAACATGACAATTGAGCTCACCAAATCTCTAATGGTTGCCTTGGGAAAAGAAATGGAAATCATTCTCCCGCTAGCAAACCAGTTGAGCCCTCTTTTGCCTCCTTAACTACCACCTCAAATTCCCATCTGCCACATAGGAGAATAGGCTTATTAAAAATATGTATCAGATGAGGATTTCATACGCCTTCAGATGTCCTGGAATTTGTTCTACTGCTTTGACACATATTGTTAGTTGACCTCGCATATTTCACTACTTCTTTTAAGAATACATTCTAATAGTTTCCAGCTCCTAATATCAGGAAATTTGCTGAAGTGTTTACCATGATCTGGGGCTTCAAATAAATAACTTCTTCCTGCTCCAGCATTGGGAAGATAAAAAAGGAAACCTTAGCAGAGCCTCCTCAAATTCTATACCTTCATGTATGTTACCTGGCTTTCCTCAACCCCAGTCTCCATAGAGGTACTCATGTCCACATTTCCCTAAATCTTCATCATCATCATTGATCTCCTCCCAAGTCATTGTAATCCACTTTTGAAAAATTAATGCACTTTTTATTGTATATTGTACTAAAGGAACACAGGAAAGCCTAAGATGCCTAATATCAGCTCCTTAAAGGAGCTACTCATCCAGAGCCATAATAAGCACCTGAAGCACCTAAAATGATTTATTCCATATATACTCAGCAGAGTCTAAAGTAAATCTTTCTGTGGCCAAAATTAAATGCCCATGATTTACCAAGACAAAGCCATTTATTTGGATGTGGGTTTAGGGAGAGACAATGACTCGATTCTAAGGAACAAAGGATGTGTGTAGGTACACTTGTGATCCCATGTATGTGTGAGTGAATATTTGTGTGCTGCTAAGAGGGCTCCTAAGCCCTACTAAGAGTCAAATAACTCCTACAAAACAATATTTTGATGAGTTAAATATAAGTGAATTAGAAACCTACGATTAAATTTCCCTTAATGCACATGGATTTAAAAATTACGGGGGAAAAAAAACAAACAAACAAAAAAAACAAACAAAAAAAATTACGGGGAGAATGCTTGGCAAAGCCAATTTTGGCTTTTGCCAACCCCAAAGCTTTAGAAAAAGAGTTGGAGATGTTCAACAATACAACTCAGGAAAATGTGGCCCACTTCCCCTCTCCTTTTCATAAAACCTTTGTTTGTTCACATACGTGGTAACAGAAAGGTCAACGGAGACATTTCTATTGGAGATGCCTGGTTCTAAGAAAAGACATTATGAGAAAATCCCTTGTTCATCTGGGGAAGTTGCCATGCATTTGCATTTATGGTGCATAATTAATTTGGGAATCTTCTGAAGAAGTAGGGCCCTTCCTTAGCCCTCAGGAGAAAAAGAGCAGCATTCACTGCTGTCTGCCTGTGTGCTACTGTCTGTCTCTACACATTAAATATACTTCCAAAGGAATCTCAACAGAAAATACCTTCTCTTAATTCTCTCCAGATATTGTTCTTAGTAGGGATGATTTTTCTGACTGAGTATCCCCTAAATCCGGCTGGGTAATTCTGCACACGGTCATGGTTAACACAAATATGAGACTAATTCCAGATGTAGAAGTAATCAAAGTGACCTACAGATCTAAGGCCATACCCTGGAGAAAATATGAGGGCTGTTGTGAGGTTATAGCAATTAAAGAGGGCCACACTGAAAAGTTTGGGAATTGTGGGGCAGGGGAGAGAGTGAGCAGGGGTTGAGGGGTTAAGAAAGTAAATCCCTCATATTTGAGAGTTACCCCTCCTGAATCAGAGAACCGGGATAGGTAAAGAAGGAGGAATAAAAAACCTTTATAATCTAGTTATTATTATTTGAGTAGATATCCTCTATATGTGTTCTGAAGGCAAAATGACTAATTTTCTCTCTTCTATCCATTAAGTAGTGCTTGGTATAATTGTTTGATTGAAAACCACTTGACAACTGTATAGAGATATATATTATAGAATAGGAGGACATAGAAAGTTGGAAAAATCTTACTTATCCATGAAAGAGAGAAACACAGCAAGAATGTCTAGGTGGTGTGGGGTGGCAGAAAGTGGATTTGGAATGGGAAAACCCTGTATGCAAATGAGACAACAACAACTAGAGTACATAATTCATTTTTTTTCTCACCTGTAAAGTGGTGATAATACCACATATCTCAGATATTTGGATTAATGGAAAAGATGTTCTATTTCTAATGTTTCCTTGGCAAAAAGTGCCAGAATATAACTGATTGGGGGGCAAAAATGAAGTTGTCATGAGTATTTTATATAATTTTATCTTTCTTAAATATATTATACTTATTTATTACATATGTGGTTCAAATATCATATATTCAAATCAAGCAATATAGAAGTATATAGAGTACACCTAAGAGACTCCCTTCTTTCCAATTCTTCTCTCTTACCACTCACATAAGCAAAACTAGTGGTTTAATATGCATCTTTCCATATGTATGTAAATATATGCATGTATCAGGGTACTGAAAATGAAAATAAGGTCATACTATATATATATATAAAATTTTGCAACCTGCTTTTCTTGCATCTAATATAGTAGAAGAAAAAGACATTTTAATTTTATTCCAATTTTAAGAATTATACATTATTTATAAACATAGATGCAAACATCTGAATTAAATACTATAATAAAAGAATAATGTAAGTATAATTTAATAAAAATGCAATGATAGTTCAATATAAATATATTACTAATTTTCATTGCATCAATAAGTCAAACAGACAAACCTTATGCTCACTTTGAAGGATGGCAAACATTCTTTCGATAAAATTTAATATCATTTTATAATTTAACAATATCTCTTCATAAACCATGAACAGAAGAATATTTTCTTAACAAGATAAGCCTACCGGTATCAAATAATAGGTAATCTCTTATTAAATGTAAAAAAACAATGGAGCTGATCTAAACACATAAGGAAGAAAATAATAATTTTTGCTACTATACTTTAACATTTTTCTGAAAGCAGTCTACAATACAATGAGAAAAAATGAAAATATTCATATATAAAAGGAGATGAAATGTAAGCAAGAAAAATCAGCTGAAATACCATTATAACAAATAATAGAGAGTTTGGAAACCTGACTAATTACAAAAAGTATACAAAAATCTCAGTGTCTTTTAAAAAATCTGCTACAATAAGAAAATAGAAAGTATAAGAAGTGATGCAATTCATAATAATACCAAGACATACAAAATTCTTATGAATAAATTTAATAAAAATATATGAAACTTTTAGAAATAACAAAGCAATACTAAGGGATTGAAAGATGACTTTAATAAATTAAGAGACATGCTATGTACTAAATGGGATGAATTAATATTGGAAATATGTTGGTTCTTCCCTAATCAATCTATAAATTAATACATCTAGTACTATAAAATTCTGACTGGTTTTTTAAAATTAATTTTCCCCAAATCCTAGAACAATAAAATTCCTGAAGATAATGAAGACAACTTAAAAAATGGAAGATTGGCATGTATTTAAATACATAATAAAGCCATAATTATGAAAATGATATTCAATATTTGATTCAAATATAGGTAGAAATTAAAGGAATGGCACAGATAGTTCAGAAACAAATCTATGTATATTTAATATTATGTTAAATGACAAAGGTGACATTTCTAATCAGCAGAAAAATTATGTATTATTCAATAATTAACTGTGTAAATTACTGATTAACTATCAGAGAAGAAGAAAAGAAGGAAGGAAAAAAGGAAGAGAAAGAAAGAAAGAAAAAAGGAAAGAACGAAATATTAAATACACATATTCTATTTAACTATTATTTAACTACAATCTGAAATATATGTATATTTTATGGCAGAAGTCCATCCAAAAAATGTGTTTCAAGATGTTGTGATTACTCAGTGTCTTTTTCTTTTATATTTTATCCAAAATCTCTAGAATGAACATGTATTATTTTAAGCAGTTAAATATATTAATAAACATGATTTTAAAATAATCTGTTCGCATTACATGAGAACATGAGTCCCTGATTACCGGTTTCTCCAAGATACATTATACCTGGACTTAACTGAAAGCCAAACCCAATTTTCAGAGTTTAAGAAAAATTCCTCCCAAGACCCCTTCATGTAAACACACACACACACACACACACACTAGTAATGCCAATGTAATGTATTGGGTGTGTCTCAGAAGAACAAGAAATTTCCTGTTTTCTCTCAATTTTCTTTTACTGTTTGATTACTTTTTAAAAAATTGAAGTATAGTTGATCTACAATGTTACATTAGTTTCAAGTATATGACACCGTGATTCAACATTTAAATACATTATGATATGACCTCCCCAATAAGTCTAGTAAATATCTATCATCATATGAAATTGTAACAGTATCATTGACTATATTCCTTATGCTGTAAATTACATCCTGGGTCTTTTTTATTTTATAACTAGAAGTTTGTACTTTTTAATGCCCTTCACCTATTTTGCCCAACCCCTCACCCTCCTCCCCTCTGGAGACCATTTCTTCTCTGTATCTATGATTCTGTTTCTGTTTCATTATATTTGTTTGTCTTTTGTTTTTTAGATTCCACATATAAGTGATAATATACAGTATTTGTCTTTCTCTCTCTGACCTATTTCACTTAGCATAATACACTCTAGGCTGAACCACACTGTTTCAAATAGTAATATTTCAATCTTTTTTATGGCTGAGTAATATTCCATTGTGTGTGTGTGTGTGTGTGTGTGTATCACATTTTCTTTATCCATTCATCTATTGATGAATGCTTAGGTTGCTTCCATATCTTGGTTATTGTTGATAATGCTGCAGTGTACATTGTGGTTCTTATATCTTTTTGAATTCGTGTTTTCATTTTCTTTGAATAGATAACCAGTAGTGGAATTGCTAGGTCATATGGCAGTTCTATTTTTAATTTTTTTGAGGAACCTCCATTCTATTTCTACAATGGTTATACCAATTTTTATTTCCATCAACAGTGCACAAGGGTTCCCTTTTCTCCACATCCTTGCAGTTATTTACATTTACATTTAAAGTAATTATTGCTAGGTATGTACTTAATTGCCATTTTATTGATTGTTTTCTAGTTCTCTTCTCTGTTCCTTTGTCCTTCTCTTGCTCTCTTCCCTTGTTTTTTGGTGACTTTATTATGTTTGTATTCCTTTTTAAAGATTATTTTGTGCATGTATTATCAGTTTTTGGTTTGTGGGTACCATGAAATTCCTACATAACAAACTACGTATATAGCCGTCTATTTTAACTTGATGGTTACTTAAGTTTGTCTGTTTGTTTCTTTTTTTAAATTTTGATTGGGTGATTTACACTAGCCTTTTGTTCAGATTGTTGATCAGTTCTTCTGCATCATAAACTTAAACTTAAGCAAACTGCCTCCATTTTTATGTTTTTGACATGATATTTTGCATCTTTTTATTTTGGGCATTCCTTAATGATTATAGGTATAAACAATTTTACTACTTCTTTTAACCTTCATACTAGGTTTGTAGGTGATGATCCACTACCTTTACTGTATGTTTACCTTTACCAGTGAGATTTAATTTCAGGATTTTTGTATTTCTAGTTATGGCATTTTCTTTTCTTTGAAGAAGTCCCTTTAACATTTATGGTTGGTTGGTTTAGTGGTGATAAACCCCTTACTTTTCTTGTCTGGGAAACTCTTTATCTCTCCTTTAATTCTGAATGAAAACTCTTGCTTTCCCCTTTAATTCTAAGAGAATTCTAACCTACTGGCTAGAGTATTCTTGGTTGTAATTTTTTTTCTTTTAGCATTTTGAACACGTCATGCCACTCTCTTCTGGCCCATAAAATTTCTGCTGAAAAGTCAGCTGATAGTCTTGTGGGAGCTCCTTTATATGTAACTAGTTGCTTTTCTCTTGTTGCTTTTAAGATTCTCTCTTTATCTTAAATTTTGACATTTTAATTATAATGTGTCTTTGTGTCATCTTCTTTGGGACTTTCTGTGCTTCTGACTTGGATGTCTGTTTCTTTTACCAGGTTAGTTTTCAGCCATTATCTTCAAATAGGTTTTCTGTCTCTTTCTCCTCCTTCTGGGACCTCTATAATGTGAAGGTTAGTATACCTGATACTGTCTCAGAAGTCCCTTAAACTATTCTAATTTGTTTGTTTGTTTGCTTCTTTTTTGTTATTCTGATTGGGTGATTTACACTAGCCTTTCTTTCAGATTGTTGATCAGTTCTTCTGCATCATCAAATCTACTCTTGTTTCCCCCTCGTATATTTTTCATTTCAGTTATTGTATTCTTTGTCTCTGATTGATTGTCTTTTATATTTTCTATCTCCTTGTTGAAAATGTTATTGTGCTCCTCCATTCTTCTCCTGACTTTGGTGAGTATCTTTATGACCATTAATTTGAACTCTTCATATGGAAGCTTGCTTGTCTCCATTTCATTTAGTTCTTTTTCTGAGGTTTTGTCTTGTTCTTTCATTTGGAATGTATTCCTTTGTTTCCCCATTTTGTCTAACTCTCTGTTTCTGTGTATTAAGTAGATCAACTACATCTTCTGGCCTTGAAGGAGTGGCTTTATGTAGAAGGTGTCCTGTGGGGCCCAGTAGCATGGTCCACTCTGGTTGCCAAAGCCAGGTGCTCCAGGAGTGTCCCCTATGTAGGCTGTATGCACCCTCCTATTGTGGCTGGGCTGCAATTGCTGCAGCATTCTGGTGTGGAGGGCTGGCCTCTCTCTTTGGGAGCCGTTTGGGGGGAGGGGACAGCAGTCCCAGCAGAAGGAACCTGCCAAATATGGCAAGATGGGGTGTTTTCTCTCAACAATTTTTGCTCTATTCCTCCTACCCAACTCAAGCGGGAAAAATTTTTTTTTTTTAGGTTTCTGAACTCTTTGTTTATTTATCTATAGGAAGGCAAATTGCTACAATTCTGGGGGTTAGTTTGGTAACATAAACCAATAAGCTATTCCATAGAGTTGATGGGAAAGAAGAAAAGAAGACTTTATGTAGTTGCCATGGTTGGAACACAGAGTATAGGGGCCTCATCCTCTACAATCCATAATTAGTTTTGTCTTGGAGACATTAAGTGGAAACCACCTCACAAGTAGGTGGTGAAAAAGCTAATTATACCTTCTTTTACCCCCTGGATCTCAGGAAGACTGTTTCAGAGTTGGTACTTACCTCCCTCCTGTTATATAGAAAGGAAGGGGTTAAAGAATCTGCCTCATAACTATTAAATATTTATTAAGTAAGCAATGAAATGAGCATGTAAAAATAAGCTCCTTTCTCTCCTGGTGACTGAAGTGCTCTACGCTTTGAAAAATTTTAATGTTTTCTACTTGCATAAAAATTTTACATCCCAAAGCAGTCTGCATTTATAAAACTTTTTTTTTGAAATGCCAAGTTGAACTTGCCATCTATTTAATAACACGTAGAGAAAGGAAATACTACTACTACTACTAATAATAATAATAACAGCAATAATAATAATACATGCCTGGCCACACAGCAGAATGTGAGATTAGGAAAGGTTCTAGATTTTTCTTCCCCTGAGGAAAACAGAGCAAAATTCTCATTAGAGTCAGTGAAATTTTATTCATTCAGTGAAAATTTGAAGCTTTCAAATTATTTTCCCCAGTACCTCCATCTACACCTGGCTGGAGAGGAAAATTCCAGGAAATGTGACATCAACTTGAAGAATCTCAGAACATTGGAGCTGAAAAGGATACTAACATGTGGGCTCATTCTATATTTTTAGAAGGGGAAATTGACACCAGTGAGAAGTCAATTGTACAAACCACCCAATGAGCTAGTGTCCTATTGAGCTCTTGAACACAGGTCTCTTTATTTTTCTATTTATTGCATCTTCTACTGGTCTTTTCTCCACTTTGTTTCACCCCTGAGCTATTTCACTGCCAGAGCAATCACAGCATCACTACCCTGGCAGCCTTTCTTTCATTTAAATTCTCAACACAGCACTCTGAGGTACTGTTATTTCTTCTTTCATGGATGAGCAAGCTGAGCCTCAAAGAAGTGTTGGGACTTGGACACAATTGTGGACTAAGAATGCTACCTGCTATATCAGTAAAGAATGTTGCTGCCATAAAGCCATCAGCCATTACAACCCCCCCTGCCACCCCCCGCCATGGGGAGCCCTGAGTGAACTCAGGATGGAAACAGGATGCTGGTCATCAAGCAGTCAGCCACTGCAGCCACCCCAAACGGTGCATCCTGAGGAGACTCAGGATACTGGCCCTAGATAGCAGAGGTGCATATCAAAGGAATGATTTCAGTGAGCCCAGAATTTTGTATCTTCACATACATAGAAAAGAGCTAAATTCATTAACTTGAGATGTCTGGTTTTCTTTAATTAAATTTCAACTTTTAGGTTGTGCTTTTTTTTTTTCAGTTGACACAGTTGAGAAACCAGTTCTGTTTAATTCCCAAACTGAGGATCCTGACTATTCCAGTTGGCTGCAAGCATTTCTATCATGCTTCCTCCCCAACTTGCCTGTTATCTACTGTTAACTGAAAAAAAAAAAATGCACAACTTAAAAGTTGAGAATTATATTTTATTTGGCGGACTTTCTGAGGACATCAAGCACAGGAAGCAGCCTCTCAGAGCCAGGATATATAGGAGTTTTTGCAACAAAGACCAGGTAGTCAGAATATCGAAAGATTACTGTTAATTAAAGAAAACCAGATATCTCAAGTTAATAAATTTAGTGCTTTTCTATGTGTGGGAAGATGCAAGAGTCTGGATTCATTGAAATCATTCTTTCAATATGCACCTTAGCTATCTAGGGCCTGCATCCTGTTCTTTCCCATCCTGAGTCCCCTTGGTGCTGAAACACAGTCTCTGTGCACCAGCACCAAACTGAATCTCAGAGACAGAGTTTTCGGTAAATTAGAACAGAATAGCTTTATTACTTTACCAGGCAAAGGGAGCCACAGCTGGCTAATGCCGTGAAAACTTTGTGTCCCATTCCTGAAAACTGTGTGTCCCAACCCAGGGGGATTTGTGAGGAGTCTTATAGTCAAGGGTCAGGGTTGTTGATAAGGATCAGGGTGTGTACAGGGCCTGAATTCCTTCAATCCAGAGATCATCTGGCTTCAGGTGGTATGGAACTGTGACCTCTCTAGAAATAAGAATGCTTCATCAAGTAGTTAACATCTTCCATTTGGTGGGGGCTTTAGTTCTGCAGAAGAGTTCAAGGATATTGTTATGTATATCCCTTGAGGAGGTACCAAGTACCTTGCCCTAAAGCTGCACTATTGTTTCTTGAATGCTCCTCCCTTGTCTCCACATCCCCTCCCTTCCCTGATTAGCAACTCTTTGAGCCTGCACTTTGGAACTCAGGGAATGTCATGGAGGCTGAATGAAGCCTATTTCATACAAACAAGAAATGGGGGGCACAGAAAGGCTTTTAAGCCCAGTAGCCCCACAGGGGCCTGCTCGGTTTCACCCTCAGTATTCCCCCTTGGGGGTGGCTGCAGTGGCTGAGGACCTGGCAAGGGACAGCCCATATGTCTCTATCCTGAGTCCCCTCAGGGCTCACCATTGGGGTCAGCTGTAGTGGCTTGATGGTTGCAACGTCCTTTGTTTACTGATATTACAGGCAACATTTTTCATTCACACTACCCACTGGATTACCTGGAATAAGGTATTTTTTTTTTAAGGTTACATATGATCACACAGTCCATGCTTTGGAAAGGAAACTTAATTTTTATCTTTTTATTCCTTTTTCTATGTATATATTTTTTTAAGGCATGTGGTAATATTTCCACCCATATCTAGAGAGTGAATAAGCCTAGTTCACACACACACACACAAACACACACACACACATGCTTTTCAGATTCTCAAAGCTCTCTTTTACTGAGAGCCTGCTATATATCATGAAATGTAAATATACTATCTCTAATCTGCACAGCACCCCTTAAAGTTAGAGTTGACATCACTTACTTCTTTTGTCTTTTTCCCCCTAAAAGCTAGCTCAGTTACAAGTGCCTAATAGTCTCAGTATCACATAATGGCCTTACTTGAATTGGCACTAGTTTCCCTAGAGACCACAGAGCACCTTCAAATTCTTAATTCCTGGATCTCACCGTTAATCCCTGGCTTTGGTAACTACAGAAGGGAAGAACAAAAGTCCAACCAAAATGTGCAAAGTACCATCTCAAAGCAGCAGAGTGCAGCTCCACCTGGCTCTCTGTTGTTTACCAGGCTGTGGAATCTCATCATCCATCACAGAGGAACCAGCACTGTTTCCTCTCCAGCTCTGAAATATGTCACTTCTCTGCATGCACTGGTATCCTACACAGAGGCAGCCTTGCTTCTGACAGCTTCCCCTTGGAAATAGACAGGCTTGGAGACTGCCTGCTGTGTTTGGGGTTGTTTTGACTCCAACCCTAAGCCAACTTTAGAAAGAGGAGTGAATAAGGTAGTGGGGGAGGAGGCAGAAGCAAAGGGGAAGAAAATATGTTGAAGGTGAAAAAGCTGTAAATAACTCTGTTTAGAAGGATATGGGGGGGGAAACTATTTCTCTGTTAACCTTGAAACACAGAGACAGAGGGCCCCGAGGGTACTGACCCCTGTGGAGTTGAGGCCTATTGCCCTTTTCATTCTCCTTTCAGTCTTTTGCTCAAGGCAGTGAGGAGTACAGAAAAATGTGAGGGCTCAGCAGTTCTGTCAGCCTTTTTGTGTCACAAGAGAATGATGTGCCTTGAGGACATTCACAGCCCTAAGTGACTTAAAAGAATTTTTTCCCCCTCTAGGAAAATGCTTTCTCCATTCTAGGAGGCATGATATTTCCAAGGAAGAGATATCATCTCTTGCTGTGTTTTGGCTGCTGTTGTTGGTAGTTTTGCTTTAATAAAATGTTTCATCATCCCAACCACATCATCCTCTTTCTACTCCACAGGATGATTGAGTACAAATCTATCCATGATTTACTGGATATGGCACAGTGTAAAGAAAAATGAATATAATCCCATTCAATGGAAACTAAGGTAATAATGCATGTAAAATCACCTAGCACAGTGCCTGGCACTTAGTTTTTCAAGATATGTTATATCATCTCTTCCAGCTATGGAGATACGGTAACTTAAGACAAGGCACTGATACGGAAACAGATGAGACCACTATGATCTCTATGAACAGATCACCAAGCAAAATAAATAAATTCTACACTTAAATTATATCTAAACAAAAGATTTTATGGAAAGAAAAAAGAAGAAAGTTTAAAACATACTGAGACAGAATGAAATTGTGTCTTGTTCTGTTTTGGCTGCTATAACAGAATACTACAAATGTAAATTGATACAGCCACTATGGAGAACAGTATGGAGGTTCCTTAAAAAACTACAAATAGAACTACCATACCACCCAGCAATCCCACTACTGAGCATATACCCTGAGAAAAAGATAATTCAAAAAAAGTCATGTACCAAAATGTTCATTGCAACACTATTTACAATAGCCAGGACATGGAAGCAACCTAAGTGTCCATCAACAGATGAATGGATAAAGAAGATGTGGCACATACATACAATGGAATATTACTCAGCCATAAAAAGAAATGAAACTGAGTTATTTGTAATGAGGTGCATAGACCTGGAGTCTGTCGTACAGAGTGAAGTAAGTCAGAAGGAGAAAAACAAATACCGTATGCTAACACATATATATGGAATCTAAGAAAAAAAAATGTCAAGAAGAGATTAGTGTGGGCTTCCCTGGTGGCGCAGTGGTTGGGAGTCCGCCTGCCGATGCAGGGGACACGGGTTTGTGCCCTGGTCCAGGACGATCCCACATGCCGCGGAGCAGCTGGGCCCGTGAGCCATGGCTGCTGAGCCTGCGCGTCTGGAGCCTGTGCTCCGCAACGGGAGAGGCCACAACAGTGAGAGGCCCGCATACTAAAAAATAAAGTATATGTATAACTGATTCACTTTGTTGTAAAGCAGAAACTAACACACCATTGTAAAGCAATTATACTCCAATAAAGATGTTTAAAAAAAAAAAGAATACTACAGACTAGGTAGCTTGTGAACACCAGAAAGTTATTTCTCACAGGTCTGGAGGCAGGAAGTTCAAAGATCAAGGTGTTGGCAGATTCAGTGTCTGGTGAGGATTTGTTCCTTGGTTCACAGGCAGCTGTCTTTTCACTGTGTCCTCACATGGCAGAAGGGGCAAGGGAGTTTTCTGGACTCTATATGGCACAATTCCACTAATGAGGGCTCCTCCCTCATGACTTAATCACCTCCCAAAGGCCCCACTTCCAAATACTTTCATATTGGGGATTGGATTTCAACATTTGAATTTGTGGGGGAGACCCAAACATTCAGTCTGTAATAAATTACATGAGAGCAAGTATTACATATTTTTATTTAGCCTGAAAATTTCCCAGAGGTTTGGATTCAGAAGCTGTTTGGAAGATGAAAGGAAGTGCTAAAGCAAGCTTGGAATAAAAGTTGGTTAAACAGCAGCTTGTACATAGGTCCTATAGTGTAGGTTTTTGGAGGACCAAGAAGAACATGTGAGAGAGGAGTGTTCTCCGAGAAGATGCTCTCTCTTCCTTCAGTTTTCCAGAAGAATTAGGAACCTACTGGGGAAGGTGGGAAATCAGGATGACTTCAAGATGGTATTTGTACATAAATTAAATAGTATAGACTGCCAATTAATAGGAGAATCGATGTGATTTGAAGAAAGGCAGTGAGATTTGTTATTGGATTAAAATATCTCTGTAAACAAGATAATGCTGTGATTCCAGCCAAAGTCAAATTGATGTTGACACAATATTCTGATGTCATCCAAGTTATCCAGAGATAAGTTGGAAAATCTAGATCCAGTAAGTTCTCCTTTATCAAAATAATCACAGTTGAGGATGTAGAGTTGCTTAGCACACTGGCAGTTGGCACCATGCATGACTTTCTTTCAATCCTACAGTGAGAATAATCCTCAAATGCCCTTGTGCCTGCTCTCTGTGTGAGGAGGCATTTCTGTAATTCCTCAAAAGCCCTGAGAGATGAGAGAATGCTGGAGGTGGAACTCCTGAACAAGCAACAGAAGAGTGTCATGTGCAGCAGATGTCTACAGATCAGTGATCATAACATAGGGGTGCAAATGGAAAGCAAATGGAGGAATGAAACAGAGAGAAAAGGTGAAGTGAGGGTGTGTAATTATGGAAACTACTGTTGGAGGTGGGATTTCTACTTCAAAAGATTACAACATGGAAAGTGTTCTAAAGACTAAGATTTGTTGCTATATCTCTGCATTCATGAATTAATTTATCCTAGAATTATCCTGAACATACAGTTCATCTCCTCAATATTTCTATTGTGCACATTTATGTTCTCTTTCCAACTGAATTGTCTTATTAAAGATGTTTTAGAAAATTACAGGGAAAGAGAAGTTAAAAAATTAGATTAGTCTAAAATTAGATTAGTCACCCACCATTGGGGGTGGCTGCAGTGATTGATGGCTTGATGGTCACAACATCCTTTGTTTACTGATATGGCAGGTGACTTATTTTGTCCACAGTCTATTTTTATTTGCTATTGCTCAGAGAAATTTGAGAATAGTGGAAAAATAAGGGCTTCATAGATCTCAGCTGAATGAGATTCAATCAATCAATTGACATTTAGAGTGTATATTATATACTTAGTACTGGAGAAAAAAAAAAAAACTATTCTGAAATCAACAGGGCTCTTAAAACCCAACTAGGATGACAAACATGTAAATGACCAGAACAGAGAAAATTACCAGAACACAGAAAAAAGTATTGACATCGAGTAAATTATAAGAGAAAAGGATAAATAACAAATGCAAAATAAGTAAGGGAAAGGAGCCATCAGAACCAAATCTGTTTCTTAGAAAAGGATCTGGGAAGAGATAATGCAGGGCTAAACCTTACAGCATTGGTGGTTCAAGGAAAGGCATGAGCAAGAGTGTGCATGTGAGTGTGTCCTGGATACGTGGAAGAACATGGTATAGGGACTGGCAAGAGGAGTGAAGGTGCTCAATAGCATAGGAGGGAGTATAAAGAATCTTTACATCCTGATTTGATGCAATTCAAAGTAAAGAGGGAAGAGATATGGGAACATATGTATATGTATAACTGATTCACTTTGTTGTGAAGCAGAAACTAACACACCATTATAAAGCAATTATACTCCAATAAAGATGTTAAAAAAAAAGTAAGTAGCCATTGTTCAGTGTTGATTTATCTGATTAAGAATGAAAGTGAAGAATGGTTGGAGGCAAGGTTCCAGAATGGAATAAAAAGGCAATATTTTAGGCATGAAATGATGAAAGCCTGACCCTACACAGATATGTAGTCATAGCTGTAGAGAAAAGATTCAGTTGTTATTTCTTAGGAACAGCTAGTTCACTGGAATTTCTTACAGAATGGAAATTCTAATAGCATCTAAATATTATTTCTTTTAAGTATAGTATTTGGCCATGGCTGTATTTTAATCATGCAAGACATTTGATTGGTTAGCTAAGCTGTAGGACTGTTATTGTTATTTTTGTATCCAGTAATTCATTTTTTATCAGTAAGTTTCTGTGTTATATTGCTTCTGGTTTAGTGGGAAAAATGTACTATTTAACCTTCTTCAGTAAGAAAGATAAAAAGAGAGACAGAGAGGAGACAGATAGTTGTTTATGTTAAATTCTGAAGTTTAGAAAACTAAGGCTGATGCCTCCATGATCAATATTTTTAGTAAAAGCCTGTATGGAAAAATGGAATGGAAATTTTGCCTTTTCAAGTTATATTTGGTTTTTGTTTGTTTTATTCAAGACACAATCAAGTGAAGCTTTTCTTGTATGTTTGTTCTAAGGATAGAAAAACTTCCAAAAAAGAAGAAACACTTTCTCCCAGATAACATCTTTCTTCTGGAAATTGCTTTACTTGTTCACTCAGAGAATTTTCTAATCCTGTGAACCTAATTCATTTTAGCCTTGTAAATAGGGAATCTGCTTCTCAGTATATGACAACTAGCAGTCCATGCCTGATGTTAATCTTTCTCAGTCAAGCTTTCACCAAAAGCTTCAACCCACAGGATTGACTCCTGAATCCACTAACGGGATGGCAATTGGCCAGGGAGCAGCAAGGAGTGTGTGAAGGCATCACTCATCTGTTCTCAGAACTTGTTATGTATTTCTAAGGAATAATCTAGCATCTTTATATTTAAACCCAGGCATATGTATGTGCTTGGTGATTCAATATTACTAGTCATTATCTCCATGCTAGAAAGTTGTAATTAACTTTCCAGGGAATAAGGGCAAGATTTTTTCACTGAAAGTCCACTGGCTTTGGTACTGTCGAGTTACTCAAGAATTTACTAAGAAAGTTCAGAGAGCCAAGAAAGATCCATATTTAAGGTATGTCTTTCCCTGGTGGGTTTAGTCTTTTTCATTTTGTCTGTTTGTTAAGAAGTCTGGGGACTAAGCTAAAATACCTCTTTAGTTGAGCATTCGCTCTATTGTTACCCCTCTGCTACATACTTTTTCATTTTTCTTCATGGTACTTACTGATTCTTGTCTCATTGCTCTATTGATTATTCCTCTAAAATACCTTCTCTTCTCCTTGACAATATGTCACATGTTTTATAAACCAATTAAAAATTTCCCCTATCCAATAGTCCTAGAATTATCATTTTCTCAACACCTAAATATTCACTGTGCATCTTAAAGAATGAGTAAGAGTTTCTCTGGAATACAGAGTTATGAACTGAAGTGTGTTGTTCCCCACCTCCACCCAACCCCGGACTACCAGCCAATTCACATGCTGAAGCCCTAACCTTCAGTGTGACTGTATGAAAAATTAGGGTCTTTAGGGAGGTAATTCAGATTAAATGAGATCAAAGGGTAGGAGCCTAATTTGAAAGGTGTCCTTACAGTTAGAGGAAGGGATACTAGAGACCTCTCTTTGCACATGCATAGAGGAAAAACCATGTGAAGACGTAGAGGTATAGGTATAGAGAAGATGCCTTCTGCAAGCTGAGAAGAGAGATCTCACTAGAAACCAACCCTGACAGTACCTTGATCTTGGGCTTCTAGCCTCCAGAACTCTGAGAAAATAAATGTCTGTTTTAAAGCCACTTGGTCTGTGATATTCTGTATGGAAGACTGAGCAAATTAATAAAAACAGAGTGTCGCAAGAAGAAACTTCTAGGAAGAATGAAGAGCTCTTGCAAATATCCAGAATGGATAAATGCATGTTATGTTGATCTGGCATGATCAGCGTCCAGGATACTTTGAAGGGATTGGCTGATTATGAGAATGGGAAGGTGGGTTCTAGAGAGACTGGAAAAGAACTTGTAAACTGTGCTAAGAATTTTATTACAGGCAGTGAGGGAGCCATTAGATAATTTCTAAAAGATACGCAGATTTTTATGATTGTAAATTCTAGCATCTGCCAAGATATATAGCCAATAAAATTGGCTGCCTAGTTTGGGTAGTAACAATAGCTCTTATTGATCCCTTCAGTGTTTTTTTCTCCATTCTTTTTTTTTTTTTTTTTTTTTTTTTTTTTTTTTTTTTTTGCGGTACGCGGGCCTCTCACTGTTGTGG
>NC_041217.1:58597361-58599382 GCF_002837175.3 Physeter macrocephalus
AACCCGTGTCCCCTGCATCGGCAGGCGGACTCTCAACCACTGCGCCACCAGGGAAGCCCTCCATTCTTGCTCAAAGAAACTTCAGTGGATAAATTTGAGTCTCTTACAACTTGGCCCTTTGTATCAATGTGAAAGTTCCTCAGGATTCTTCATGATTTCTGAAAGTTCAGCCTTCTCTTATTTGGTACACTGCTTGGAAGGTAACATACCAGACCTGACCTCAAACTAAATTTAGAAAGTGATAAATCAATTATGAGAAGCTGATAAGAAATTTGCTTAGAGTGGGAATACATTAAACTAAAAAGCTTCTTCACAGCAAAGAAAACCATCAACCAAGTGAAAAAGCAACCTACTGAATGGAAAAAAAAATTTGCAAATCATATATCTGATAAGGCGTTAATATCCAAAATATTTAAAGAACTCCCACAACTCTATAGCAAAAAAATCAAATAATCCAATTAAAAAATGGGCAGAGGATTTGAATAAACATTTTTCCAAAGAGGACATACAGATGCCCAATAGGTACATGAAAAAATGCTCACCATCACTAATCATCAGGGAAATGCAAATCAAAACCACAATGAGATATCACCTCACATCTGTCAGAATGGCCAGCACCAAAAAGGAAAGAAATAACAGGTGTTGTCAAGCATGTGGAGAAAGGGAACTCTTGTGCACTGTTGGTGGAAATATAAATTAGTGTAACAGAAAAGAGAAGTGACTAGGGCAGCATGGAAGGATTGTATGACTTTGCTGAGTGCCTGTTTCATGTTTGTGGTCTTAAATTTGCAATGGATCCAGTTAACCTGAGTGGGTGACTTTTCTCAGACTGTTTCAGTTGCTCTGGAGCAGGAGTAAGTAGATGTTAGGGAATTCCATGCAAGTGTGACTGTGGGAAAGAGGATGAGCAGGAAAAATGAGGTCTGTGAGGAAGTGGGGTTTTTTTTGCTTTTTTTTTTTGTTTTTTCTGTTTGTTTGTTTTGTGGTGCGCGGGCCTCTCACTGTTGTGGCCTCTCCCGTTGCGGAGCACAGGCTCTGGACGTGCAGGCTCAGCGGCCATGGCTCACGGGCCCAGCCGCTCCGCGGCGTGTGGGATCTTCCCGGACGGGGGCACGAACCCGTGTCCCCTGCATTGGCAGGCGGACTCTCAACCACTGGGCCACCAGGGAAGCCCCTAGGAAGTGGTTTTTGAGCTGATCATGGAAGCTAACCTTGTTAAGAAGGGGAGGAGGACATGTGCAGAGTGATAAACAGTGGGAAATGGTAGAGTGAGTGAACTGAAGGACTCAATGTGGATGAAGTTTTGTTATAGAATGAGTGGAAAGTGATGTTCACATATGAGATATTTAAAGTGGGGATATTACAAGTGGTAACAATAATAATAATAGTAACTGTTATTGCTTACTAACACTGTGCCAGGCAAAATACTAGGAGGTTTATAGTCATGAACTCATTCAAACTGTACAACAGTCTTCTGAGTTAAGAATCACAGATATACCCATTTTACAGAAGAAACTGCAGAACAAAACATTAACTTGTTCAAGTCACGTAGGTAGAAAGTCACTGGGCCACGTTACAAGATGATAACCACATCTAGGGTGTGACAATGGGAGTGGGTGGCTAGGGCAGAGTGAGAGAAAAGATTATTGGAGCAAAGGAGGATATGGACAGAAAAACCAGGGTAAAAGATAAATCTGTTTAGACTTTAAAGACAACAAGAATTATGAGAGACATAGTAGCAGTGGAAAGAAAGATAGTCGCATCTTGAAACTCACAAATACTGAGGGCAGGTAACCAAGAGGTTGACAAATGATAACACCAAGAGGAGTAATGGATGGAAACTTCTGATCACCTGTGTTTCAAGGCATCTGGAGGTTTTGAGGAATGAAGGAGAAATGGTTTAGAAACAGTAATGAGAAGCAAGGAAAGCCTAGTGCACCTCCAGACCCTGAAATATTTGGGAGCATTGTATTAACTGTCTTATTTTCTGTGTTCTTAATAGGCTAGGATCTGGGGTCTTA
>NC_041217.1:58599860-58619199 GCF_002837175.3 Physeter macrocephalus
GTTTTTTTTGCTTTTTTTTTTTTTTTTTTCTGTTTGTTTGTTTTGTGGTGCGCGGGCCTCTCACTGTTGTGGCCTCTCCCGTTGCGGAGCACAGGCTCTGGACGTGCAGGCTCAGCGGCCATGGCTCACGGGCCCAGCCGCTCCGCGGCGTGTGGGATCTTCCCGGACGGGGGCACGAACCCGTGTCCCCTGCATTGGCAGGCGGACTCTCAACCACTGGGCCACCAGGGAAGCCCCTAGGAAGTGGTTTTTGAGCTGATCATGGAAGCTAACCTTGTTAAGAAGGGGAGGAGGACATGTGCAGAGTGATAAACAGTGGGAAATGGTAGAGTGAGTGAACTGAAGGACTCAATGTGGATGAAGTTTTGTTATAGAATGAGTGGAAAGTGATGTTCACATATGAGATATTTAAAGTGGGGATATTACAAGTGGTAACAATAATAATAATAGTAACTGTTATTGCTTACTAACACTGTGCCAGGCAAAATACTAGGAGGTTTATAGTCATGAACTCATTCAAACTGTACAACAGTCTTCTGAGTTAAGAATCACAGATATACCCATTTTACAGAAGAAACTGCAGAACAAAACATTAACTTGTTCAAGTCACGTAGGTAGAAAGTCACTGGGCCACGTTACAAGATGATAACCACATCTAGGGTGTGACAATGGGAGTGGGTGGCTAGGGCAGAGTGAGAGAAAAGATTATTGGAGCAAAGGAGGATATGGACAGAAAAACCAGGGTAAAAGATAAATCTGTTTAGACTTTAAAGACAACAAGAATTATGAGAGACATAGTAGCAGTGGAAAGAAAGATAGTCGCATCTTGAAACTCACAAATACTGAGGGCAGGTAACCAAGAGGTTGACAAATGATAACACCAAGAGGAGTAATGGATGGAAACTTCTGATCACCTGTGTTTCAAGGCATCTGGAGGTTTTGAGGAATGAAGGAGAAATGGTTTAGAAACAGTAATGAGAAGCAAGGAAAGCCTAGTGCACCTCCAGACCCTGAAATATTTGGGAGCATTGTATTAACTGTCTTATTTTCTGTGTTCTTAATAGGCTAGGATCTGGGGTCTTAATGACTGGGGAAAGACTGCCCCTTCCAGGGCTAGCCAATTCCTAGAGACAGTTTGCTGGTTGCCAGAAGAGGGGGGAGATGGAGGTCAAATGAGTGAAGGGAGTCAAAAGGTATAAACTCCCAGGTATAAAATAAATAAGTTATGGGAATATAATATACAGCATGGCAACTATAGTTTATCATTATATTGTATTGCATATTTGAAAATTGCTGAGAGTAAATTTTTAAAGTTCTTATCACAAATAATTTGTAACTATGTATAGTGATGAATGATAACTAGACTTGTGGTAATCATTTCACAGTATGTATAAATATCAAATCATTATATTGTATACCTGAAACTAATAAAATGTGTGTCAATTATACCTCAATTTTTTAAAAAAAAGAAAGAAAGGGCTTTCCTGGTGGCGCAGTGGTTGAGAATCCGCCTGCCGACGCAGGGGACACGTGTTCGTGCCCCGGTCCGGGGAGATCCCACATGCCGAGGAGCGGCTGGACCCGTGAGCCATGGCTGCTTAGCCTGTGTGTCCGGAGCCTGTGCTCCGCAACG
The DNA here is from genome assembly GCF_002837175.3 of Physeter macrocephalus. Lineage (NCBI taxonomy): Eukaryota > Metazoa > Chordata > Mammalia > Artiodactyla > Physeteridae > Physeter > Physeter macrocephalus. Next base: position 58,601,494 of record NC_041217.1, read on the forward strand.
GGAGAGGCCACAACAGTGAGAGGCCCGCTTTCCACACACACAAAAGAAAAAGAATGAAAGAAAGAAAGAAATTTACTTAGGTTGGAAGTTAAATAAAACTGCATATGTATAGCTTTACAGACATAATATGCCTAAATGAACTAACATGAATTCTGTGAGATGAATATTTTTCTTGTCACAAAGGTAGGAAGTCTATAATCGCATAGAAATGGGGTGATTTAACCATGACCTTATGTTTAAGATTGACATAATATTGCCTACCTCTTCAGTATCACAGCATTTCTAGACAGATCCAATGATTAAAAGAACATGGAAAATTTTTCCTGTGGTTCATATCAAATTGCATTGTGATTCAGTATCAAATTTTTCTTCAGATTTTATTCATTTATTTACTCATTCATTTACTAATTCTTAGAATACAGCAATTCTTACTAAAGGATGACCAGCTTCCAGGCTGAAGTGTTAGATGCTGAAATTTTAGCATTAAACAAGTCACGGCATCTTATAATTCGATTGGAAAGTTCTACACTGAGTAAGTAATTGTAAGAATGGTGTGTATTACTAAGAAAATAGGGCATTAAGGAAGCATAAAACAGGTGGTCCTAACTTAACTAAGAGGGTTCAGAAAAGCTTTTTGGATAAACTTTAAGGTACTCTGTTATGTTAGTAACACAATGTTTAAATTTTTTTTTTTACCTCTAATCCTTGTTTTGAACCGGCTTTCATTGGTTTTCATATTCCTACCCAATTATTCTATTCTACTAGCTTTTCTTTCATGAATCCAATTTTCACTGGCTTTATTCCATTTCTCTTAGACATAATTTCTCCTCTCACAGAGCCAGGTTTCTTTGCTGTCTTTCATTATGCCATATTTTCTGGCATATTTCATATTTAACATGCCATTATGCCATATTATGCTGAATGCCATTATGCCATTCTTTCCTACCTTTCTTTTGCCATAACTATTTTGGTTTTTTCACGAATTTTCCCAGGATTCTGATTTTTCTCTATTTACTTCTTTCATTATTTTCTGGGTTTTCAGGTCTCGCTTTGTATCTCCTTCATATTAACTTGTTTGTTTGCTTTTACATTTTGAGCACATATAAATATTTTCCTATTTTCTACCTCTGTCCTATGCGTTATTTTATATATTCAAATTGATAGCAATTCCACTGAAAGAGAAAACACCAAGTCTGCCATCATTCGAGCCTACTTAGAAAGCATTGAAAAAAAAAAGAAAGCATTGAGATTTGGTAACCAGTGATTTCCAAGTCATTTTCACATTGAACAATTTATGTTTCAATATTATATGTATTTATTCATCTATATATGTATGCATAAATAATAAACACTTTCAAACACCTATTATGTAGTAGGAAATTTATAGATTTTCTCTTATCCTTTATCTCTGTTAATACTCACAACAGGATTTGAGGTATATAATCATTCCCCTCACAAGAATTAGAGCACAGAGTGATTAAAGAAAATTCCCAAGAACAGCAATCTCTTAAGCGGCAAAGCCTTTATGTCCACGTATCTTTTTACCTCTGTTCCTGTTCCTTATATTGTTATTGGCATCAGGTAATATATGAGGAAAAGCTTTATATAAGTTTAAAAAATGCTAAATAAATATTAGCAATAATATCAATAACTTCCTGAAGGAAAATTAATTCTTATTTGACTTATAATTGATGGTATGAATGTAAAGCATGTGTGTGTGGGAGAGGAACAAACATGCAGAAGGCTGAGGGTCCCCTCTAAGCCAACTTATGCTGTATCTCCTCACTGTTCATGAAAGGGAACATTAAGAAGAAAGACAACAGTAACTTTGAGTGTAAGTCATCCTTTGAATGCTGCACATCCTTTGGTTGCTCTTTCTGAACATCTCTGTAGGTGGGGGCTTCAGTCATAATGAGGCAGAAGTCATGTGTTTAGTGCACATGCCTTTTGTATCTTTTTGATACTGCACCCTCTGGTTCTGGACTAAGATCTTTCTTTGATATATTTTTTGGCTCCCTATCCCTTAGGGTGAACATACTACCTTTGCACATGAATTTTATTTGCTGTTCCTCCTCTTCTACTGCTTAACTCAACAGTACATCCCCCCTGGAATATCTTCTAAGGCTGACACACCTCCAATTCTTATCTTAGTTTGGTTCCAGAAAGTTGCCATGACAGCAAGAAATGTGGTAGAAAATAGGTAGATATTGAAGATTTTTGAGAGTATTAAGTCATAAATCACATCATCACAATCATAGTTAATTCTTTTGAGGCAGCTAATTTGTACCGGTCACTTATATTATCTTGTATCCTTCCTATACAAATGAAATATGGGTATTATTAAACAGTTGATGAACGAGAAAACTGAGTTTAAATATCACGCCCAAGTCAACCTAGTCCATGGTAGAACTGAGATTCAAACTGCTCAGGATGCAACCCATGAGTAAGATCTGTCCCCTTGTCTCCATCCAAGCGGCTCAGTCCTTCCCCATCACACCCACCAATCCCTTCTCCTTTGTTCCATCAGAAGTCCAAGACTCAGGTCATATATCATTACTTGGACGCCCCATCTGTCCACACACATCTGTAATTTCCCTAATCTGACCTTATCTTTCACACTTCCTAGTCTCCCAAAGTTTTCCTTGGTGCCTTATGAAACTCCCCAATATCCTCAAACTCTTCTACAAAATTTCCGTTCACTTTCTTGTACTAACTGAAACTTATTGCCCCCTGAGACAGGGTAAGCAGACTTAGGATTGTCTAGTTTGAATGATTACAGTTGGCTCTAGTGGGTGGAACTGTTCCATGATGTCTGGTACCTGGCCCTACCGTGATTAGAGCCAGGGACTAGTGGCCTGGAGAATAAGAGCCAGAGTGAGGGGTCGGGGAGCAGCCCCACTGGACGTGTTGGTTTGCATATGAAATGCACATCTCTGGGCAAGTTATTCTCCATCTCTAAGATTGGCTAGCCCTGGGAGGGGCAGTCTTTCCCCAGTCAGTAAGACCCCAGATCCTAGCCTATTAAGAACACAGAAAATAAGATAGTTAATACAATGCTCCCAAATATTTCAGGGTCTGGAGGTGCACTAGGCTTTCCTTGCTTCTCATTACTGTTTCTAAACCATTTCTCCTTCATTCCTCAAAACCTCCAGATGCCTTGAAACACAGGTGATCAGAAGTTTCCATCCATTACTCCTCTTGGTGTTATCATTTGTCAACCTCTTGGTTACCTGCCCTCAGTATTTGTGAGTTTCAAGATGCGACTATCTTTCTTTCCACTGCTACTATGTCTCTCATAATTCTTGTTGTCTTTAAAGTCTAAACAGATTTATCTTTTACCCTGGTTTTTCTGTCCATATCCTCCTTTGCTCCAATAATCTTTTCTCTCACTCTGCCCTAGCCACCCACTCCCATTGTCACACCCTAGATGTGGTTATCATCTTGTAACGTGGCCCAGTGACTTTCTACCTACGTGACTTGAACAAGTTAATGTTTTGTTCTGCAGTTTCTTCTGTAAAATGGGTATATCTGTGATTCTTAACTCAGAAGACTGTTGTACAGTTTGAATGAGTTCATGACTATAAACCTCCTAGTATTTTGCCTGGCACAGTGTTAGTAAGCAATAACAGTTACTATTATTATTATTGTTACCACTTGTAATATCCCCACTTTAAATATCTCATATGTGAACATCACTTTCCACTCATTCTATAACAAAACTTCATCCACATTGAGTCCTTCAGTTCACTCACTCTACCATTTCCCACTGTTTATCACTCTGCACATGTCCTCCTCCCCTTCTTAACAAGGTTAGCTTCCATGATCAGCTCAAAAACCACTTCCTAGGGGCTTCCCTGGTGGCCCAGTGGTTGAGAGTCCGCCTGCCAATGCAGGGGACACGGGTTCGTGCCCCCGTCCGGGAAGATCCCACACGCCGCGGAGCGGCTGGGCCCGTGAGCCATGGCCGCTGAGCCTGCACGTCCAGAGCCTGTGCTCCGCAACGGGAGAGGCCACAACAGTGAGAGGCCCGCGCACCACAAAACAAACAAACAGAAAAAACAAAAAAAAAAAGCAAAAAAAACCCCACTTCCTCACAGACCTCATTTTTCCTGCTCATCCTCTTTCCCACAGTCACACTTGCATGGAATTCCCTAACATCTACTTACTCCTGCTCCAGAGCAACTGAAACAGTCTGAGAAAAGTCACCCACTCAGGTTAACTGGATCCATTGCAAATTTAAGACCACAAACATGAAACAGGCACTCAGCAAAGTCATACAATCCTTCCATGCTGCCTTAGCCACTTCTCTTTTCTCTCTCTTCTCATATCTCCAGCACCTTGACTCCTCTTACAATCAGATGTTGACAACATCTCATGCTTCCTCCAGATATTCTTTATTGTTACATCATCCAGGGTCTTCACCCACACCTGCCTATCCTCCTGTCTCAGTGGAATAAGCACCCCTTCTCCTTCATAAGGCTAACCTCTCCACTCTGTGCCACAGCATGCTTTGTTACCATCCTAAGACCTATGTTATACACCTCTAGCTGTATCCTCCTAGATTGCTTAAGAATCACTTTCCCCAGATGTGCACACAGTTGTATTTTTCTCATCATTCGACTAAAAATTCAAATGTTAGCTCCTCAGAGAAGACTTTCCTTTTACCCTAAAGAGCTCCCTTCCTTGCTTTCCATCACGTTGCTTTATGTTCTTCATTGCACTTAGCACCAGAAATTATCTTAGCCATTTTTTACATTCTTTTTGTCTCTCTCCTTCCTCCATAAGGATAAGGGATGTATCTCACTCCACTGTAACCTTAGCACCTTAAACAGCCTCTGGAACACTGCAGGCACACGGTGAATATTCTCTGAATAACTGAATTAAGAGCCTGTGTTATTTCTACTACACGAGACTATCTTCTCACTGCACACAATCTTAAGGGGCGGAAATGATGAGCAATTTCTGGAGACACATAGACTGCTCTTACCTATGGTAGAGCCTGTCTGAGGAAACAAGGAAGCAAGAAATTGTCTCAGGGGTACTGTGATGCAAGATAAAAGAATGAATTCAACAAAACTTAGATGAACTGGAGAAAGAGGGCAGAGCCCAGAGGATTTTACTCGTAGATGGGCAGAGTTTGCATACAAATATAGTGTAGAAACAGTGTATAACCAAAGACAGTTTTAATAACATGAAAAATGTGCTCAGGTATATGATTCCTAAAGAGAGTATCACAATGTTGTAAAGCCAGTTTTTGTTTATATAACCAACTGAAATGTGGAGTGCCATGGTTAAGTATGTGTCTCAACAGAGTGATCATTGAGATTTTCATTAACAGTGCCTATTTCAAAATGTTAAAATAGGACAATTGAATAGAATGTTTCCTTTGGATTTGGACTTGGTAGAGAAAGGCATTGCCAGAAAATCAGTCCACCCAACATTTGAGTTGCGTAAGTGTCAAAATATGTTATTTGGAAGATGACATTTTCAGTTCATACAAGAAAACATTTTTGGGGATAATTTTTATAGAATACAGAATATGTAGTTAATTAGCTTTATTCCCAAGTCAGAAAAATAAGGCACATATGTGTCTTCTGCTCTGATGGCTAAACTCTCTAATTTTATAATATAATTCAGTTTTACAATTCTAAATATCCTGACTTTTAAAGATACTTATAACAAATACTGTAGCTGTCAAAGAGGTAAAAAAATTTAATCTACCAAGTTTTTGAAACGTGGAGCATCTTATTCTTTTTAGAAGTTTTAAAACATTGTCATTTGTTTTGGTTTGGTTCTAGGGAGAAGCATATTTCTTGTTCTTATTTTTATTCTCAGAATTTTAATGAAGGTAACTTAATTTAATTTAGCAATAAATCCCTATCAAGTGGATGTGAAAGAAATAAATAAATATGATAAAGAAAATATATTTAAATGTTTAACATAAAGTATAGGTGGTAGGTGTATGAGCGTTTATTATACAATTATTTGAGTATCTCTATTTACATTTTTTGTAATAAAATATCAAAAAGAAAATTTCAATGAAGCTAATCAGCATGACATACTTGATTATCAGCAGCAGTTTTCAGTTCTCTGATAATTATGCCTTGGTTCAGAGGTCATGAAATTGTTTAAACAAAAGTTATGGACAACTAAACCTTGAGAGAATATGTTTTCTAGTCAATGGAAACAGAATTTAATTATATTGCCTCTTGGTTGATATGGTTCTATAATTAGCCAGATTTTTAAGAGGAATAGTCTGCCCTAGGGCTTATGGGAATGGAGAAACTATCCTTTATCTGGAATTGATTAAATGTCAGATTCTGTGTTAATGGCTTTGTGTACATTCCCTTCTTTCACACACACACAGCAATAGAATTTGGCGAGCAGCTCACTATTTTGTAAGTGAGGAATCTGTGGCTCAGAAATTTTAAGCTACCCCAAATCACACAGGAAGTGGCAGAGCTGGGATTAGATCCAGGCTTGTGTGACTCAAAGTTGTATTCTTGAAAAGTACCTTCCTTATTAAATACTCCGTGTCATGTGGTACAGAATCTTAGAGCTAGTAGAATCCTCAGAAATCATCTAATTACCAACCCTCTCAGTATACAAAAAGGGAAATAATGTACAATCAGGTTAAGTAATGTATTCAAAATCATATAGCCTCTCAGTGGCAGAGCTAGAAAAGATTTAAATGGCCATACCATTGTATCATAATGCTATTTTAATATAAAATGCAAAATTAGAGGTATTGATTAAATTCATCTGATTGTTTTGTTAACTGCTACATTGAGTCTAAAATCAGCAAACTGTGTTTGCTATGGGATGCCTAGATTTCTTATATCCATTTCAACTTTGGTTTAGCTCTTTAACCTGGAATTCATTTAGCCAGTTTCTGCAAGCCAAATCCCTTTACCCCAAACATTTTGCTGGCATTATTCCCCTAAGGGATGGATAGAGAATAGCAGAAGAACAAACAAGGAAATAATGCTTTTTTACCCCATATCATGATTTTGCTATTTAAATACAGATGAAGTTATGTCATGCAAAATATTGACAATGGTATAGTTCAAGTTTTCTTGGGAATTATAATTTCCAATGGGCAGATTTAAATGAAGGAGAAATTGACAACATTGCCTGATGAAAGAATTCAGGGACACATTTCAAAGCAACCTCATGGTAAATATGGTATAGGATCTCAACTATATTAGAGAGAAATTCTGATATGTGTTTGAATACATTAGCACTGATGATAAATTTGCTAAACACTAATTCAAAATCCTATAAATATTGATTGATTGATCTTCTGCTAAGAAGACCTCTTGCTAAATGTGATATATTGGCAGTTTTGAAAAGGACAGGATAAAGGACAAAAAACAACCAGCTGGGCAAGCATCCCTCAGCAGAGGGGCAGCACCCTGGGCGGGGACTGGGCCTCCGCCATCTATGGCTCCTCCCCTCCAGCACCCAGGCTAGGTACTCTGTTACCAGCAGCCCAGAGGGCAGGAACAGAGCTCTGTCAGGCTGGCCTTCCCAGAGGGCAAGTGTAAGCAGCACAGCCAGGAATATGAGCGACAGGCTTTGCTGGGTTGTCGGGAAGGAGGGCGACGTCTGGCTTGGCACGGCCGGAGTCAGCGCTAGCCTCCCCTCGGCCACGGGCACTGGGCCCCCGGTCTCAGGCTCACACAGGCCTCCAAAGCCCTTCCCTTGGGATGGCGCTCAGACCCTCCACCCAGCGCACCCTCCCGCCCCAAACACCAGCAGGTCAAGCACCACTCAGAGAAGGGGGCCTTTAAAGGGCTTTAGAAAATCTTAGAATCCGGATATGGAAGCTACTATGTTTCACTTCTGGCTGAGAGCTCTGCTCCCAGAGCACAGGATGGCCGAGGGGGGCGAGATGGGAGGGTCTCGCTGTGACCCCCCAGGCACTGCTGGCCTTTTCAGCCACATGCCTGCATTCCTTGGAAATATATTTCATTAACAGCCAAACGGAACACCCTGAGAAACGGGAGGAATTACTGGTTCCTCTCAACCCTTAGCAACAGGGACTTTTCACAACCGTGTATTTCGTCTGCTCTCTGCGATGAGCTGGAACGTTGCTTTGGGCTACATGTGGCTCAGCAGTCCAGGGCACCCGACACACTTGGAGACTCCGCCTGACCCGGGAGCGCCCTGAGCCCCGGGGACAGGGTTCCTCCTTCCTGACCACCCCCTCGTGGGAGTGCTGAGACCGGTCAGCCCCCAGCCCTGGGGGCTCCGCGTCCCCTCGGAAGTGACTGCGAGTCAAGCTCCCCACCGACCCCCTCCCCACGGTCTTCCTCTCTCCAGGACCGCTTCGTGCGCGGTGCCAGTCGCCCCTCCTCAGGGGGGAGGAGACCCGGGCCGACTCCGCTCCACCGGAGCCACTTGGCTCCGGTACGTGGCCGAACAGCCGGTAGGTGTCGGGGAAGCCCCGAGGGCGGGCGGCGCCCTCCCGCACCCTCACGACGCGTGGAGCCCGCGGCCCGTGGGGCAAGAGGCGCGACGGCGGTGGGAAGGAGTCGGGGCCATGGGAAGCCCACCCCGGGCCGGGGAGCAGAGGCAGGAGGCGGCGAGGAGGGCCGGCCCAGCCGCGAAGCCCGTGCCTCCGCCCCGCCCGGGCCCGAGCGTCCCTCAGACTTCCCTGCCGGCCCCTGGGCTCAAGGTGGCTGACGGGCGCGCCGAAGAAGCCGTCCCGCTCGAGCCGTCTTAGAGGCCGGCCCAGGGGCTGTGCCTGTTCCAGGCGTGGGGTGAGAACCGTGACGTGAGGGTGTGGAGCCGTCTGGCCGCAGGTCACAGGCATTGCCTGTTGGAAGGGAGGGCTGCGATGGGGCTGTGCCGACGGAAGGGGAGGATGGAGCTGCCCACAGTCCCCGTTTGCAGGCAGAACTTCATCGCGGACCCTGTTCTCAGCAGCCTTGCGCAGCAGGGACACCCAGGCTTGGCGAGTCTGTGCCCCACCCAGGGCCGCTGGGTTCCTGCGCGGCAGCCCCGGCATCTCCTGCTGAGAAACCCCGGAGACCGTGCTCCTTCCCCCGAGCCCACCGCAGCGCTGCAGAGACCAAGGGGGCTGGGGGCTTCACCCCAAACTTGAGGAAACCACACCTGGGGGCCGAGGCACAAGCGTGGGTCCCACCTTCCCCGCAGGAGCAGACCCCGCCGAGGGTCTATCTTTTGGAAATAAATTTGGACTAACGGGTTTTACACACAGAATCTTAGAGCTGGGAAAAGTCCTTTGTGTCATTCATGCAGCTTCATAAGATTCTTTTTTTTTATGAGAGGATGGATTTCCTTGAGCAAGAGTCAATTTCCAGGAATGGGTCCCTTGACACCAAGGACTATTCTGGGAAAGAAAGACTAAAAGATTTTTTTTTTTTATGAGAGGATGGATTTCCTTGAGCAAGAGTCAATTTCCAGGAATGGGTCCCTTGACACCAAGGACTATTCTGGGAAAGAAAGACTAATCTATTCTGTGAACGCCTTATAGAACTTATTCTATATTGTAGTTCTCTCTGGAAACACATGTACCGTTGATCCTTGTAGCAACCCTTAACATCCTCAGTAGAAGCTCTTATTTCCCCATTAGTACTTGTTATAGACTGAATATTTGGGTCCCCCCCAGCATTCACATGTTGACACCCTACTTCCAATGTGATGGTATTAGAAGGTGGGTCTTTTGGGATTTGATGACGTCATCGGGATGGAGCCCTCATGATGAGATTCTTACCCTTGTGAGAGTCATGAGAGAGCTGGCTATTTCTCTCTACTCTCTGCCCTGTGAGGACACAATGAGAAGTGGACAGTCTGCAACCCGGAAGACAGTCCTCACCAGAAGGCAATGATCCCGGCACCTAGATCTCAGACTTCCAGCCTCCAGGACTGAGAATACATTTTTGTTGTTTACAAGCCCCCACCCTGCCCCGTTCGTGGTACTTTGTGACAGCAGCCCAAACTGACTTAGCACTCTTTTCTTCAAGTAAATGGAAGAATTTGTGGAGCCCATCCATTTTATGATACTCAAGTCAATCGAAGAATTTGTGGAGCCCATCCATTTTATGATACAATTTCCCAGATAACAAATAATGTGTCTATACATTCTGATTTCTCAACTTTTTTATTTATCAAAATTGTTAAAAAAAAGCTTCCATATTTTTTCCTAATACATTGTTTCCAATCCAAGTTGTCACTATAATGGTTCTATGATATTAATAATTTGAGCCCTAATACCCTGCTTAAAATAATCATTTATTTGTCTTATGAATAAGTTCAGGGTTCAAATGCAAAAGTTTTAAAAGGATATACTGTGTAAAACATCTATGTCATCCCTCTGAAGGAAAGAAAGAGGGAAGAAAGGAAGAAAGGAAGGAAGGAAGGAAGGAAGGAAAGAAGGAAGGAAGGAAGGAAAAAACATTGAATTTGCCCTTAGTTTAGCTGCCACTTCCTAAGTGAAGCCCTTCCCAACTCCAGACCCCCAGGCATCACAAATAAGCCCTCATGGGACACTGTCCATACTTTTGCAGGTCATGTTCCCTGAAAAGCTGATTCTGAGACAAGGACAGATTTTGAGGAAGTTTCTTGGGGTGTGTTTTTTGGGATAAACATAGAATTACTGTATGACTCAGCAATTCCACTCCTAAATCATTGAAAACAAACAAACCTATGCACACATATGTTTATAGCAGCACTATCCACAATAGAAAAATCATGGAAATAACCCAAATGTCCAGCAATAGATGAATGAATAAACAAATTGTGGTATATACCTACAGTGGAATAGTAATTCAGTCATAGAAAGGAGTGGAGCAATTAAATATCAAAGAGTTACACGGCCAAAACCATTTTTTAAGGAATGAAATACTAATACATATTACAGTGTGGATGACTCTCACAAACATCATGCTAAGTGAAAGATGCCAGACACAAAGGTCACACATTCTATGATTCCATTTATCTGAAATATCCAGAATAAGTAAATCCATAGAGAAAGAAAGCAGATTGGTGGTCTCCAGGGCCTGGTAGAGAGAGCGAAGTAGTATCTTCTTAATGGGTACAGAGTTTCCTTTTGGGGTGATAAAAATGTCTGTGGGGAAAAAAAATTTTAATTGGAAAATGATTGATTAAAAACAAAAGTCTGTGGGGTATTTCTTGGTACTGCCTTTCCCAATTTTGAGAGTAAATGGTCAAGTTTCTACACTATATTTGTATTCAAACTCTGCCCATCTACGAGTAAAATCCTCTGGGCTCTGCCCTCTTTCTCTAGATCATCTCAGTTTTGTTGAATTCATTCTTTTATCTTGCATCACAGCACCCCTGAGACCATTTCTTTCTCAAAAAGGACATGTGATTTAAGGGGAAAAAATAGGCTTCTATACTCCCTACACTTACACAGAAATTCTCTCCTGTATTTTATATTTGTTTCTTGCATTTAGTTTCATTTGCAACTTTTAGACTGACTAGAATTTGTGTATGCCGTGATGCAAATATCTAATTTTTGTTTAAATGAATTATCAATGCTTCAATCAATTAGACAAAAAGTCAAGTTAGACTTTAAAATTGTCTAAGTTAAAATACAATTCTCAAGTAAACAGGGACCAGTTTCTGGACTTTTCCACCGATCTGTCTTTCCCTCTGCCAGTGGCTTTATATGTTGTTAGTTCATATGTTAACATTACATTTTATTAAAGTTAACATATATGTTTAAAATGTTTCATCTATCCTTCTGCACTGACTTTTTATTTAGACATAACTGATCACAGTTCTGAACATGATCATTTCTAGTTTTTCCACTGATTCCTGCATTTGGAAAAAACAGTCATTATCATCTGTGATTTTTGTTGTTTCCTTAGCAAAGGCTCTGGAACCGCCCCCCCCCTCGACTCTCCCCATGTTCTTCTCCCGCCTGATCCCGCTTCCCCGCTGTACCTGACCCTAACCTGTCTGCGCTGCTGTAAAACACTGTCTGTTCACAGGGTTGTGTGGACAATAAAAGGTATTCATATCTGTAAAGCACCAAGAGCTCTGCATATTTTATTTTATTTGGGGATTGTCACTAGACACATCACATGCTTCCCTCTCTTTCCTAAGGCCTGCACCCCACATGAAAGGGAGAAAAGGTGACCTCGTATCTGGATATGGATTTTGTCACTTCAAGAGCTTTATCATATTAAAATTAATATCTAATACATATTAAACATTATGTGTCAGGAACATCCTAGGTGCATTCCATAAGAACCACAAATAATATTGACACCTAACCATTAAGGAAATAATTAACCATTAAGGAATAACCATTAAGGCTGTTTTAATCTTAGCACACCGGAAAATATAAGGGGTATAAGTTCTAGTAGCATTTAAAAAAAGAAAGAGTTACCAATTCTAATAGTAGCTTTCCCTTTTCGACCACTTTCCAAAATTATGGTTCTTTTTCTGTCTAGCAACTTTGGATGGTTCCTTCACTGATGGAGAAGTTATCCACTGGTACTGAGAGAGAAATGATAAATATGCCATTTAAGTTACAGGTAATTGAGGAGGGTTTGATCTTCATTGCAAATTAAGATATTTTAAGTTAATAAAATGTCTTCAATCTGCATTTCTGGGAAGCCTAAATTAAAGCATAACACAACATTTTCAAAAACAGAAAAGCCATTTCATTTGAATAAAAATTTAGTTTTAAGATGGCAGAAAATACCTTGATAATTTTCTTTTAAGAAGGAAAGATAAACAAGCCATTAAAGAGAAATTCCTCCGAGAGAATTAAAACATGTTATATACCTCTGACTTGGCACTCCTTCCATTCTGGAGACCTTTTTTCATAACTGCTTTCATCACAGAATGATTTAATGTAAAATAAATTGAAATTAGAGTAATTATTTCCCAATGAGTGGCTATTTCCATTTAAAACCAAAAGCCAACTAATTATTGCTTTTCCCATAAAATTAAATATGAAATCTACATTATGTAATTGTACACTTATTTTCCCTTTGTGTATTCTAATTTCTTCCTCAGAACCCTAAGATGCCATCTTGCAGACTGCCCACAGTGGCTACTATTTTGGCAGCAGCAAAGTTCAACTTTAAACATTTTGCATCTAAAGTGGCTTTGGGTACCTTTGGATAGAAAGTACAGTCTGAGCCATTTTACAAAATGTGCGGCCATTTTACAAAACAGCTTGACAGTTCCTGCAAGTATTAAACATAGAGTTACCCTATGACTCAGCAGTTCCACTACTAAATATATACCTAAGAGAAATAAAAACTTACACTGCACAAAAACTGCACAAAAGCTTGTATGTGAATGTTCATAGAAGCAAATTTCTAAAAACAAAAGGTGGAAAAAATTCAAATGTCAGTCTGACAAATGAATAAACAAAATGTGGAATATCAGTACAATAGAATAGCATTCAGCTATAAAAAGGAATGAAATATTGATACATGTTACAACATGGATGAACCATGAAAGCATTATGTAAAGTAAAAGCAGCCACTCTCAAAAGATCACATATTGTATGGTCTCATTTATATGAAATGCCCATAATAGCAAATCTGTAGAGACAGAAAGGAGATTAGTGGTTGCTTAGAGCTGAGAAGGTTGAGAGAATGAAAAAACATTGCTAATGTGTAATGGGTTTCTTTGTGGGGGGAGAGAAATCTAAAGTTGGATTGTTGTGATGGTTACACACGTCTTTTAGTGGTTACACTAAGAACCACTGAATTGTATACATGAAAGGGTTAAATTATGGTATGTAAATTACATCCCAATAAAGCTGTTAAAATTATAATTTTATATTTATAAATTTGAAAATTCATCCAAAAGTACAAATTCTTAAAACATGCAACCTAACAAGACTAACCCAAGAAAAGAAATATCTAAAAAAATCTATATCTACTCAAAAAGTTGTTTGTATAATTAAGTACCTTTACAGAAAATGATTTCCAGGGATAAATGGCTTTCCAAGTAAATTCTTCCAAATATTTAGGGAAGAAATATTGGTAATCTTACATAAAACCCTTCCAGGAAAGAGAAAATAATATACTGCTCAAAATTTTTATAAGGCCAACATAAGCTTCAGATCAAAAGTAAAAAGGATATTACAAGAAGAGAATCATAGGCCAGTTTGTCTTTTGAACATGCATGCAAAATTTGTAAACAAAAGCACAAACTGTATCCATGGTATGTAAAACAGTAATATATCACAATCAAAGTGGCTTTATTCTAGTAATGCAAGGTTGGTTTAATGTTCCCACATGAAACTGATCCCAGGAATGAATTACAGTGGGAAAAAAAGTCATTTAAAAAAGAAGTCTTGGGAATTCCTTGGTGATCCAGTGGTTAGGACTTGGCGCTTTCACTGTTGGGGGCCTGGGGTTCAATCCCTGGTCAGGGAACTAAGATCCTGCAAGCTATGAGGCAGGGCCCCCCAAAAAAAGAAAAAAAGAAGTTTTAACCAGGAGAAGCACAAGAGTGAATAAACATAACAGATAACGCCTTATGAAAAGTAGGTGAAGATTATGGAATATTTGAAACTTTTAAAACAAACAGAACTAGCTAAAGATTCAAGAGGATGTGACACACACACACACAAATCAATTAAAAAAAAGAGGATGTGACAAATGTTGTACATAGGCAAAAAATAAAATAAAATAAAATATACAAATGATGGGAGCCCCAAAATCCAGAAACCCAAGTTCCATCTCTGAAAATCCTCATTCAGTGGGATCTGCATTTCCTCTATGTTTAAAAACCTACAGGTGATTCTGATACGATTCATAGACACAGTGTAAAGCTTCTGCTTTACAGGGAATACTACCATATTATTTTGTTATTTTATAGTTATATTAACAGGTTGTACTCTTCACAGATAAGTCTGAGGTCAAAATGCACTCCCCACTAGGGTTAAAAAAGGAACTAGTACTCTCTACTGCTACTTGGTGGCAGCATGCATATATTGCAATGGCAATTATTGTAGGAATCCAAATTAATGGAACATTTTAGAATTGGAAGACTACATAGAGGTCACCTAGTCAAACTTCCGACTCTTATAGTTGTGAAAACTAAGACCCATATAAATGAAATGATTTATCTCCAAAGAGGGTTAGTGAAAGAGTACGAAATAAAACATATCTCTGAACTTTTAATTTAGAGCTATTTTTATTAATCTCAATATTAGCTCAAACTTCAGTGTGACAGATTTGGGATTGAATTCTTGCTTGAATTTAGTGGTTGCGTGCCTCTTAGTAAGTTACTAAAACGCTTTTAACTTCTCTTTTCACATATGTAAAATGGTGAGCCTTCACTTTTATAGAGTATGAGATAGCCTAGCACTGTTTTTAACACAAACAAGTACTTAAAAGATTTTGCCTCTCATCCCTCTTAAACAACCTCTATTCTCTTAACAATAAAAGTGTCTTTCAGCTAGCAAAAGCACCCCAGAGCTGACCACATTCTGGCAAGAGATATAGGATTCTTTTCCTTACTGGGGGGTTCTTTATACCTGATATTTGAACTGCACTGAAACATGAACACCTCTTGTTTATACTGTATTAATGGATTTGATAGATGAATTGTAAAAAGTAATATGCAGGAGTTAAGCTGCATTAGTCTCAAGAAATATAATTCGATAGTGGTGGCTAGGACGATAAACAGTGTTTGGACAGGAAGTCCATATTGGAGATGAACTACCTGTATTCCCATTCGTCTGTTAAGAATAAATAAAATCCTTTCAAAATCTGTTTTAAAGGGCAGTTATTTTCTTTTGCCTCACTTAAGTTACCTGCAAGAAAAAGACAGTCTCCTGAATCCTTGTTTAAAAGGTTTTTAATATGAAGCAGATAATTTTTTGCAACATTTCCCAAATTTTCATTATCAAATTAGCTGAGGCTTCTCAGCGATGATCATTTCACAACAATATCTCCATTTTCACCTTCTTTAAATGAATTGGCCTCATAGATGTGCCATTAAAACAGAGCTTCAGCCTTAACATATTTTAAAGTTTGTATTCAAACAGTATGAAGAAAACAGGATCAGGGAATTCAGCCATAAAAGTGAATGGATTACTGATACATGCTACATCATGGATGCAACTAAGTGAAAGCAATCAGACATGAAACACCACATATTGTATGGTTCCATTTATACGAAATGTCCAGCAGTGGCAAATCCATACACATGGAAAATATTATACATTAGTGGTTGCCAGGGGTTTGGAACAGAGGGAAATAGGGAATGACTGCTTAAAATGGGTGTACGTTTCCTTTTGGGGTGATGAAAATGTGTTGCAACTAGGCAGTGGTGACAGTTTCACAGCATTGTGACAGTACTAAATTCCACTGAATTGTACAGTATATTGTAAAATGATCAAAATGGTGAATTTTATGTTCTGTTCATTTTACTACAATAAAAAAGAGAAAGAAATAGGGAAAGACTTCGAGTTTGGGAAAGTAAGGTGAACTGGTCCAGAAAAAGACAGCTCTACTATTGAGTTTTCTCTCAGCTCTCCCAGTGCATTAATCCTCAGCAAAAAGTAGCCTGAACTTGTAGATGACACAGAGTCCAGGGAAAAGTAAATAAACTAAAACCCAACTATTCTTCTTTAGCACATCTATGACAGGTTACCTTCCTGCTCAGCCACATGGACATTCATGAGGACGTTTGAAGTTAGGTGTCCTCTACTCCAGTACTTTACTCACAGCTCATTCACACATGTAGGCAACAGCATTTCTTAATTTAATGGACTCTGCAGGGCTGGTTGTGATCAGTCTCATGAAAAGGGAAGGAGGAAAAAGCCTCCACATTGGCTTGGTGGTCTTGGGATGAAATGGATGCAGAAGACAGCTTGAATGTCAAACTGGAAACTTTTATTTTCCTTTTCCTCTTCTTTTTATCTTTCCTCTCAGGTCTTCTGTCCACTTCCCACCGCCTTCTTTCAAACAGGAAAGACACTAATTAGCTGCTGGATTTTTTTTGTGTGTGTGAAAACAACTATTGTTTTAGATTTCTTGTTGTTCACTGAATGTTATTGTTTTTACTGCCAAATGAGCTTCGGTTGTTGATGTAGGGGGTCTCTTGGGAACTTAACTTTTTCAAGTTTAAGTGGAAAAGCTTTTTTGTTTGAATTGGCTTTTACTGGGCGCTTCAAGATTTGCTCTTAACTCTTTGATGGGGGACTGAATAGCACTATGTTTCCTTTGAGGTCCCAGTAAATAAAGGATCCCATGTCCTCCTAGGCAATTTATCGTGATTTTGCTGTGTGTGCTCTCTAATAGCCAGATGCAAGTTCCAGGAAAATGACATATAAATGAATATAAATAATCTAATATTTTTAGAATTTGCTTTGGCCATACTCCTGGTCCCATTCTACTTCTTGTAGCACATGGCTTTAAAGAGCATTAGCTATGTATATATTAACTATAATATACATATACCAATATTAAATATCTTATGAAGCTGCATGAATGACATAAAGGACTTTTCCCAGCTCTAAGATTATGTATTATATTAACCTGTATTTTTGCATAGCATATATTGTACACAAAATATATGACTAATGCAATGTATTTATATGTTTAATATGTTCACAGTATTAATATGATATATCATGTAATAGGTGATAAAACAATTCTATCATAGCATATAAATATATAATTATTATCTGATATAATACATTATATTTAATGTATTCTATATAACACAATA
>NC_041217.1:58619401-58619642 GCF_002837175.3 Physeter macrocephalus
ACTGTTTCAATAACAGTTTATAGCTTTCTACTGTATGTGCTTCTATAATTGTTATGAACAATTCCCATTTGTTGAATGTTTAGTTGTTTTCATTTTTTGCCATTATTAATGAAGCTCTGAAGAATATGGTGGGCAAGATTACTTGAAAAACTCTCTTAAAAGAAAAGGGTTAAGTATGCTAGGTTAAATGTACACAACTTATTTTTAAGTGCATGTCTGATTTTTGAAGTGTGCAGTAGAA
>NC_041217.1:58620330-58626371 GCF_002837175.3 Physeter macrocephalus
CCATAGTTTAATGACACCCCTGCCCTGACATAGAGACTTCTTGTTAGAATGGCCATGACCACATGGGAGGCAGGAGCTAAGACTCCATCCCTCTAGATGGGAAGTTAGAGCTAAACCTATGTATCCCTAACTTCACCTTTAATGAAAGGGTGTGCCAGTAAAAGAAAATATCTGCTGGCAAAGGGAGACTAAGACCAAATTCTCTTGGCCTCTGCTCTGGGTAGGAAACAGGTAGGAAATCTTGAGAATTCTGAACCCCAGATCTGTGTTCACAGTGTTTGGGTTGCAAATTTATTTGTGGTCTTGCAAACAGAAGGTAAGAAAGTACCTTAAAATGCTCCCAGATGGGTGGTATTCCAAACACAGAACTAAACACTCTCTGGAGAGGGAGACCTTCAACTCAGGCCTATAGCGTTCCCACAGATAAAGTCTAGCTCAAGGTGAGCTCATGATCTAAATTTACACAATAATGAAGAAATCAGCTACAATGGGAGAGAATCAGCAAAAACAATCAATACCAGAATTAGAGTGCCAAAGCCATCCATTCAATGTTGGAATTATCAGGTGCAAGGCAGAAAATATACATAATAATAGAACTGAAACAAGGAACAGGATGTTTTAAAAGAGTGGGTAGGCTCTTTAAAACATTTTTAAAGTACATGTCATTGATAAAGCTAAAACCTGGAAGGTTGTGTAAAACAGCAGATTAATCATGGAGAAGAGTGAAATTATGCTGTTTTAAAAAATATGGCAAATCAGATTTTCTGCCTAATTCTATAAGTCGATTTATCTTTAAAAAATACACATATTTTAAAGACTTATTGGCTGTAAAATAACTAAAGGCTATTTCACAGGGCTTCTCTCCAAAGAAAAGTGACAAGTAGCAAAACACAGAAAGTCGAGGGGGAAAAATGTCAATATATACATTGCTATAGGGTGCACTAAGGCTTAGGCCAGCAACAATGTGGAGGTGCTGACCCTTAGATACTTACAACTAAGCTGGAATCTTCAAAAAGTTCAACTATTTATAACTAAAAAGATGTCTTAAAATTAATAACCAAGTGTTTTAATTGACCTCAGAAGAGCAAAACAGTAAACCCTGAGAACATAGATAAAATAGATAATAAAGATATGAGCAGAACTTAATAAAACAGAAAAAAGTATAAAATTGAGGTGATTTAGTAAGTCAAAAGAATATTCTTTGAAAAGATTTTAAAAACACACTTTGATTAAGCAAAACAAAAACAAAAGTAAATAATACACAGAAAGAATCAGGACAATGTTATAGCAGAGAGTACAAACAGAGAATGTATGAAATGCCAGTAAATTTGAACATTTCTGTAAAGTGGACAATTTCCTAGCTCCTAAAGTTTACCAAAGCTGCCACAAGAGGAAACACATAGCTGGAACTCTTTCACCAGTAAAGAAATAAAGTCAGTAGTTTACAATTTTTCACCAAGAAAATACCAGACCCACACAGATCATTTGGGTGGGGAATTCTATCAAACTACTATTGAACAGATAACATCAGTATTAATAAAGAAAAACTTCTAGAGAGTAGCAAAGGAAGAATGCTCCTTTATTCATCTTATGAAGTCTATATAATCCTAATACTGAAAATAGATTAGGTCTGTAAGGAAAAAGAAATTTACAGGTCAAATTTACTTGTAAATATAAAAGCAAAAATTTTAAACTATGATTGTAGCTACCCAAGTTCACTAGAGTAAGAAAAAGCATGAGCAAGTTAGGTCATCCAATGGATGAAAACGCAGTTTAATGTCACGAATATATATCAATAGATTGAAATCACCACGTTTTATTTCTTTCATCTGTCTCTTTAAAAAATTGATAAGTACTTATATTGATCTCTCTTGTACTAGGCACTGTGCTAAGTCACTTACAAATTTACTCCTTTAAACCTTCTGTCATCCCTGGGGGAAAGTTCTGTTTTGCTTCCATTTCTTAGCTAAGACTATCCCCCAGGAAAGTAAAGCAACATTTGTAAGTTTTTGTGGATGGTCAGTGATGGGACCAGTACAGGAACATCCTAAGTCTGTGCTTGGAAACAGTGCCGCACATTGACACTCACATTACAGATGAAAAGAAAGGAATCATGCACTTACAATACAGATTAACTCTCACATGACAGGTTAAAGGAAAGGAACCATGCACTTACGTTATAGATTAATAGCCATATAACAGGTTAAAGGAAAAAGAAACGTGCTTCTGCCAAAAGTTGTAAAGAAAGCATATCCATTTCTAAATATATTTCCCAATTTCTTTTGCTTGTTTTCTGACCTTTGTAGTGCACTTTGCCATGAGGACAATTTTAATTCTTATATAATTAAATGTATCCTTTTTTCTTTGTATCTTAGAAAGGTGTTCCTCATGAATAATTCATGTCAAGTCTCCCAGGTTTCTGAGACTTTTAGTTTCATTATTTTTTTACTTTTAACTAGTTGCTGTATCTAGAATTTGTTAATGATAGCCATATTTTCCCACTTTTGTTGAATAAGTTTTGCTACTGATCCAAAATGTCAATTTTACTTTAATCTCAAATCCCTTATGCTCTTGCATCTAATTTTAAGATGCTTCCTATTCCACTGGTTGTTTCGTCTATCTGAAACAAAATGCTACCTTCATTATAATGGAATTATGATATAATAAATGTAATTAGTAAACATAATGCCATATATAATTAATAGCATAATATAAAATAACAAATTATAATTTACCATATAGCAAGGTCAAAAGAGAACAAAACTATACAATCACTTGACATATCCATCCCCCAAAGATTTTTTATAAAATTCAATATTCATTTCTAATTTAAAAGAAATAGGAAAATAGGGATTGGTGAATGCTTCCACAGTAAGAAGAAATTATATATCTAAAAGAGAAAGAGGTAAATGATAAACTTTAGTAACACTGGCAATAAATGCAGAACAAGATGAAGATGCCTGATATAATGCTAAAGAAAAACTATTATGTAACACTGTCTTTGCAGCACTGATGAGTTCGGTGAAAAGAGAATCTCATAGAAAAGAGTATCTCGTTCTTCTTAATGTCTGTACACTTGTCCATTGCAGGAACATAACAGCTTATTTAACCGATATATTACTGATCTGCATCTGGATTTCTAGGTTTTCATGGAATTTTATTTTGCACAGTTGTTACAAACTCTAGGACTTCCTCTTATGTTTATATCTTTTGAAAGAAACAGTATCTCCACAGATGATTTATCTGGGCTGGCTGCTAGCCGACTAAGGCTACTTCTCAGTTCTTCCCTTTACATTCCTAGTCAATATGAAAACGGAAGGCAAGAAGGTCTTCTGTTTAGAGACTGTAAAGATAGGTCTTGGTGATAAAGTCTTGGTGGTAAAGGCTAAAAGTATCAACCCAGAATAAGTGTTTTTCCAGCTGTAACTATGTGTGATTCCCTTGGCTTGATTCTGTAGAGGATGTAAGACAGGACTGTAGGATCTGCCCTCAGAGTGCTTCCAGTAAGATGAGCTAAGTCAAGTATGGTGGCATATCTAATTCAAGACAAAATATAATGGCTCCTTTTCTCTCATAGCAGAACTTCGTGGAGTGAATGTAGAAGTCACTGTAGGCTCTTAATTAAAGGAACAGAATAAATCTTGTATTGGAAGGTGATTATTCTGGTCTCTTTGTGGAGATGAATTGGAAATTGTCTAGAGGAAGGAAAATTAGCTTAACCAAAGTTAAGCTCATAAATAATTGAGCATTAATTAAATATCTGTGGCCTGTGTTTCCCTTTGATTCATAATTTCTCCCAATTTATACACCTCTTTGATACCCGACTAATCATTGTCAAAGATGCAATTAACAATGATTATTACTGTGTATTAGGTTTTGCCTGGGCCCTGAAGAAACCATCCTAAATTACGAGCTATGATTGGCACTTGATTTTCTAACAAAGAACAGTCAGAACTCGTGGTCTTAAGTGGCTTGGGATGTGAAAGTAAGAAGTCTCTTAGCTACTCCTAGAGGACCCCACAGAGCCCTTTGGTGAAAGTTTGGAAAACACTGGGCTTCTTAAAATTAATTCTTGTAGTGTGTTACGAAAGATGACTGAACCAAAAGGATAACGGTGTTTCTGGTTCTGTTGTTAGCATTCTCCGTGGAAACATCGCAGAAGCTTCTGGACTCAGTTTCCTTCCCCATGTGTGAATGTCACTGAAAATATGCAACTCCGTTCTTTCCCCATATAACTTCAGAAACTAAGCAAAATGAAGACTCAAAATTCATTTCAAATAATGAAATGAAAATATACTGTAGAATGGAACTGGGAAAATACCTGGTTTAAATTTTGGAAAGTAGTAACTATACAATTCTGGATAAGTTGCTTCATCTTGTTTAGTCTAATTTAATGCGGATCTCACGGGATGTTATGATGATTAATTTAATATCTTTGTATAACGTACAGTGTTATTTAATTTCTTCTTGTTCTTCTTGAATAAATTCATATCTTTAAGCAACTCATTTTAAAAAATAGTTACTTACTTGCTTAAAGTACTCTCACCTTCTAGTATCAGCTGAATTGTGTCCTGCTCAAGTTAATATGTGGAAGTCTTAAGCCCCAGTACCTCCTAATATGACTGTATTTGGAGATAAGGCCCTTAAATAGGTAATTGAGGTAAAATGAGGTCAAATGTGTGGGCTCTAGTCCAATATGACTGGTGTCTTTACAAAAAGAAAATATTAGGTCACAGACATGCACAGAGAGAACAAAGTGATTATTAGTAACCACGATCATGTCCTGAATGCATGGAATACGTCACCATTTGCCAACCACCGTGTCAAGTTAGCAGAAACTACAGAAATTAAGAGCTCTCCGCAGAAATGCACACACTCGTGCACCAGGTAAGGGACCACAGGCAGACGTTCACGCAGCCTTTCATGTGTCCCTCACGGAGTGCACGCTCTCTCCTGGGCGGGGCGAGCACAGACACTTATGGGGAGTTTTACTACTCTTAAAATGCGTTGATACAACCATGTCTCACTTTTGTTTGCATCAGTCAGCAAACGCTTTTTGGAAACCCCCAATTCTCCACATCTCCCACCTTTTGGGCCGCCCTAGTCTGGAAGCTCACGCCCCTGCTTCTCAGGCCGGGTCCCCATGGGAGGCGGGGCTGCGTGTGGATGCACGGCGAGTGCGCAGACGTCCTCGAGCCCCGCCCCCACGGGACCGCCTGCCGGTTTGAGCGTAGCCCCGCGCGCGGAGGGCGATGAGGCCGGCGCCAAGGGCTGGCGATGCGCCGCGGCATGGAGGGGCTGGCGTAGCTGCGGCCCGTGGCCCTGCGTCCTCTGGCTGCGTCGGGGGTCCTGCGCACGCTGCGGGGCCGCAGCCGCCGGGCAGTGGGCGCCCGAGGGGTCGGGAGGCGAGCCGGGGCCCCCAGGCGGGTGTGGGCATCGTGTCCGCAGCCAGCGTCCCCGAGGCCGCGCTCGGGCCATGATCACTTGGTGAAGCTGCGCCGGAACTGTGCGGCCGACCTCTTCTCGCGCTGTGAGGACCTATGCGCGATGCAGGACTCACTGCCTCTGCCCGCCGTGCACGCTTCCCTGCGGGAGGGCCTGCTGGACTTAAAGCCGACCGCCTCCGCGGGGTGGACTGGGCGCCGCTCCTGAGCAAACTCTGCCCCTGATCTGTATCCAGAGCTTCTTCCAGCCATGGCTTGGCGAGACAGGTTTGTAGTTCCCGCTTCCAGGGGCTCTGGTGTGGGCGCTGCGAAGCAGGGTTTTAGATGGTGCAAGGTGGAGGGTGGGCACTCGAACCGGTGCCCAGTGCCCGGGTGTGCGTGCACTAGACGGGGCGTGCGTCCTAGGACTCCTGCCAGCTCGGTGACCCCGGCCAAGTGCCTTAAGTCTTCTAGGTCTCAGTGTTCTCATCTGTAGCATGGGCTTAACAGGACCCAGTCTCTGTGGCAGTTAAAAGGATGCACTGTGTTCATTCTTGTAGGCTCTATCTACAATGTAGAACACTTAGCACAGTTTGGAGCATCGTTAATTGTTCCACA
>NC_041217.1:58627216-58628128 GCF_002837175.3 Physeter macrocephalus
ATTGAGTAGAGTTCCCAGTGCTATGCAGTAGGCCCTTGTGGATTACCTGTTTTGTATATAGCCGTGTGTATATGTTAATCCCAAACTCCTAATTTATCCCTCCCCCCCACCTTTCCCCTTTGCAGAGCACAGAATCCTAAAAGGGAAAATTCAGGTTAGGCTTCTTGGAGGAGGTGCCATCCTTTCTAAGGAGAGTAGAACCTCCTGGGGTGGCAGGAGGGAGCAGTGTGTCAAAGGTTGAGAAATATAAGAAAATATGGCAAAACTAATGTACAGGACTGGAACTCAGGGCTTGGGAAAGAAATGAGAGTTGATACTGGAAACCTAGTGGGGACAAACAGAAAGGGGCCTTGTTTGTCCTGTCAGAAGTTTGGATGTTTATCCTGAAGGCTGTGGGAAACCCTAAAGATCAATGAGATGGACTTCTGGTTTAGAACTCACTCGGACGTCCATGTGGAAGGCAGTTGATTGGGTGCAGGGTGAATTGTAACCTAAGGGACCCACTTAAGTTATAAAAGGTTGGACTGGATTTTGGAGATCCGAGAGAGAATGGGTAGGGCCTGGTGACCAGCTGGAAAAGGAAGGGCAGCAAACGTGGGTGACAGTTTACAGCTGCATCTTTTTGTGAGATACAGAGCTCAGTAGGAAGGGATTGGGAGTGGGGAGAGGATCTTACTCCATCTTCAGTGCTTTAGATGGCCCTTGTAGACGGGTCTGGGCCCAAGGCTCAGATCTGGGCTTTTTGCGAGGACAGGTGTTTGAAGGCATGGGAGATACTTAGGTTACCCACAAGATGATACAAAGAATCATAGGTCTGAGAGTTTTTTTAAGTGAGTATATTTGAGGATGTTTCTAAGGTGAGAGAAAGTAGCCAGCAGAGGAAGGGTGTGAAGATTTAGGAGAGGAAATGAT
>NC_041217.1:58628642-58629204 GCF_002837175.3 Physeter macrocephalus
GCAGCCCCTGGGCTCAGTTCCTCTAAGTTCATCTGCCTACTCAGGTTAAGTAATCTTCTAACGTAAAAAGATACGCTTAAAATAATGCTGCTAATGGCTTGCCCACACAGAGTTAGTGCATACTAGCCGCCCAGCGTGTGCTCTGCACAGAGGCGTGTAGTCTGAACTGTGCTCTGCTAAGCCTCGTGGGGCTCTTTGACCCTGAGGAAGGGGAGCTTTTTGTGATCACTCCCTTTATCTAATCAGTCCTCCAGCAGCGGGGTGCCTTTTTCTAATCAGCGGAGGCACCCTTACTCAGCCATTGGTAGCCCCAGGCCTCATCACCTGTGGGATACAGTCCATGCTCTCTCCCAGGCTTGCTTAGGCCAGCATCTCTATTTTCCTTTCTGTCTGTTCTCACAGTTGGACCCCTGGCCTTTAAGTCATCGCCACCTGCAGTATTTACTGTGCCCAGCAGGTGTCAGCCTTGAGTGTCTTTGCACAGATGCTCCCTGTGCAGTTAAGTGCACCTAGTACTCCAACTCTGCATGGTCTCCTCTTTCTACATTGTACCTCAGGGTTA
>NC_041217.1:58629689-58630445 GCF_002837175.3 Physeter macrocephalus
TGTTCCTGCGATAAGAAATAAAGATGTGACCTTCTAGTTGTGTAAAACTCTTAAATGCTGAGTAAGTGCGTCGGTGCGCTAAGGAACGTGGAGCTAAATGGGCTAGTTCTGAGAGAGAGACAGACTTAACTATGTTAACAAAGGTAAGCCTTCATTGTGTCCTGCCAACATTTGATAGTTGCTTTTGGGGCAAACTAAAGCAATAAAATTTTAAACTTGTTCTCCCCATTAAAGGGTTTGAATAAATCAGCCACTTTGGTGCACCTGTGTCTCGCGAATTGTCCACTTGGAGACGGAGGTTTAGAAAGTGAGTTTCAGTCTTGTTTAACTCCCTTCTCATTAGACTGGTCTCATGATTTCCTACACACCATGTTACTTCCTGTCTACCTTTTCTTGGTGTTGTTCATGCCTGGATTGTCTCCTGTGCTTGCTCAAACCTTGGTCCATTCTCATGTGTACCGTGGAAGTTTGTCATGCTGGATACTTTCAGAACTAATTTTACTTAAGTTTCTGTTAAGCCGCAAACCACACATTTTGTATATTTTCTGTTTTTTGTGTTTGTCTGTATTTTTTGTTTGTTTGTTTTGTTTTGTTTTTCGGTATGCGGGCCTCTCACTGTTGTGGCCTCTCCCGTTGCGGAGCGCAGGCTCAGTGGCCATGGCTCACGGGCCCAGCCGCTCTGCGGCATGTGGGATCTTCCCGGACCGGGGCACGAACCCGTGTCCCCTGCATCGGCAGGCGGATTCTCAACCACTG
>NC_041217.1:58630974-58639877 GCF_002837175.3 Physeter macrocephalus
GTTTGCGTCCTGAAACATTGGTGTGTGTTCCCTGTGTCCAGTAGTGGTCTGGAGGGGTCAGGAAGCCTGCCTTTCAATTTGAGGGAGCAGATGGTTTGAGGTCCTCTCTCTTCTATGGCTCTAGTATACTGCATAGGAGCTAATAAAATACTGGGTTTATAGTTGACATTTAAATCGCTGATTGATCATCAAGATTGGGAAGTATCATTGGAAATGAAAATAGGAAGAGTCTTAAGATTTTTAGTTTTTTCTTTTTTTTCCTGTGTCTCAAAAGGTATGTAGTATTTTACTGAGTGGTTGGGAATAAAGTTTGCAGTATTCAGTGTATTCAGTTTTAGTATCTAAATAGAATTAAACTGCTACTGTTAACTGGAATAACACTTTGTTACTGACACATTTTAGAATGCATCTGTTCATTAATTACCTGTTTGGGAAGACTGTAGTTAATGATTTTAAGAATGTGGCTATAAACCTCCAATTGACTCAAGAAAAGCAAGTAAGTCAAGATTGACAAATGTATAGGCTCTTCATCTTATTGTGTGTGTGTGTGTTTTTTTCCCTTTTAGTTATTCGGCAAGGTGTAAAGAACTCTATCACTCTGAAGACAGTAAACTTCATGGGGTGTAATCTGACATGGCAGGGAGCAGATCACATGGCCAAGATCTTAAAGGTGATTTTTTTATGTTTAAACTTTCATGAAAACATATGTGATTGAAGCACATTAATATATTGATACAGATGGCAGTTAATTTTTGTCTTTTGATACATGTGAGTGCATCTTTCATTTTGTTGAAAGAATGTGACCAGTTTTCGTTTGGGATTCTACCATTTAGTAAAGATAGTCCACTTAATTTTAGAAATAAGAGATTTAATATATAATACATAATAATATTTTTATGTATTTTTATTTACTGTAAACGTTGATTGTGATACTGTGAAAAAATTATGCCATTATAGTCTTCAAGACTTAAATGAATCAAGTGTTTATTAGCTGCTGTAAGTTATAAGCTAATAAAAATCACTACATCAGCAATTTGTAAATATAGTTTTTAAAATAATGCCTTAACAACTTTACAGTGGTTGTAATGACTGTATTTAGGCCTAAAGTTATTTAATAATTTGACATGAAGCCTTTTTAATAGTTTGATGGTGCAGATCAGGGATAGGCAAACTATGGCTGGTGGGCCAGATCCAGCCCGTCATAAAAATCACTACATCAGCAATTTGTAAATATAGTTTTTAAAATAATGCCTTAACAACTTTGCAGTGGTTATAATGACTGTATTTAGGCCTAAAGTTATTTAATAATTTGACATGAAGCCTTTTTAAGAGTTTGATGGTGCAGATCAGGGATAGGCAAACTATGGCTGGTGGGCCAGATCCAGCCCGTCACCTGGTAAAGAAAGTGTTTTTGGAGCATAGTCGCATCCATTGTTTGGAAAGTTTTTTTGGAACATAGTTGCAGCCATTGTTTACATGGTAGCTATGGCTACTTTCACCCTACGCCAGTGGGGTTGAGTAGTTGCAACAGAAACTGTATAGCCCACAAAGCTGGAAATGTTTAAATTTAGATTTTAAAAATTGAAAAATTCTTTGATCCTATACAGGGCAAGTTCATTGACCCCTGGAATTGAAAACAGTCAAGAACATGGGTGCCGAAGCCAAATGGCCTAGGTTCCAATTCCCTTTCTCCCATTTCATAGCTAGTGACCATGAACCAATCACTTAACCTCTGTGCCTCATTATGAGGTTTAAATGAACTAATTTGTATAAATAGTTTGTAAGTGATTGCTGTTATTAGCAATCACTAATTTGTAAGTGATTGCTGTTGTTTTTGCTTGGAGCTTTTAGAAGTTATTGTTAATAGAAAAATGATACTAATGATTTTCGTTTTAGAGTGTCAAAGGCACTTTGAGTCCTTTATTTTTTCAAGAATGTAATAAGACTTTTTTCATTTAAAGTCAGTGTTCCCTATTACCAAAATTTATTTTATGAATATAAAGAATTGAATGTCTTTAAGACAAGACTTGTGGTTAAATGTCAAACCATTATTTTTCCCAAGGCACATCAAACTTGCTGTGCATAGTCCAGGCCTCTAAAGTTTGTGTGCATACCCTAGGTAGCATGTGAGATCCATTTTGTAATACAGTTTTTAAAATAATGCCTTGGACTTCCCTGGCGGTCCAACAGTTAAGACTCTGCGCTCCCAATGCAGGGGGCCCAGGTTCGATCCCTGCTCAAGGAACTAGATCCCACACGCATGCCGTAACTAAGAGCCCGTGACTTAGAAGGTAAGGAAAACAATTCATGGACTGTAATTGCGTTGTCCAACTTTACATAACAGTTCAGAAACAGGTCATCCAGTGGCTGGAATCTAGTCACTGACGGAGTAGAATCTGGGTCACTGGACTCGTAAACCAGAACTGACTGTTTAATTTCTCAGCTTGATTCCCCTGCCATATATGCTTGATATGTGTGTGTGTGTAAATCTCTGACATAATAAGCCATACTCAGTAGGCACACCCTGTTTCTTTATTCAAGCATCTTAATTTCCTCCCATTAAATCTTTGAAGTATCCGACTACCAGGAGGCATGAAGAAACCTGGGCTGAGAGTCTTCCTTCCGGGAGATCTGATCTTGACTGTATGGCTGGTTTGAGGCGCATCACTCTGAACTACAACACGCTCATTGGTGACCTGGGTGCGAGTGCTTTTGCGGAATCTCTTAGTGAGGATTTGTGGCTTGGAGGTAAATTCTAAACTTGAAACTATTGAATTTTTAATATGATATATGCTTAGCTTTTGGCATGATACTGTTGTGATTGGATTTTTTAAAAGCCTCATTTTTCTGATAGGTTTTATTTTGCTTGTAAACTTTCTCTACGAGTTGCATATATTCTTTATAGAAAATGCAGTTACAAGAGAACAATTACCTATAATCTTAATACCCAGACATAATCACTGTTCATTTTAGTGTGTATACTTTCAGTCTTTTTTTTTCTATGAATATATTTTGTCCACTTAGGGATAACAAAAATAAAATTGTAGTATACTTGCTATTTCATATTCCTGCTTTTTTCATTGAATGATGTATCATGTAGTATTCCATCATATTGATGTCCCATAGTTTAATCAACTCTTTGCCATTAGATTTAGAGAGTTTGTTTTTCCCTGTCAGAAACATTTTGAATACATTGTATATACATCTCTGTGTCCATCGGGATTACTTCTATAGAATAAGGAACTAGAAGTGGAATGACCTGAGTGTGACATATTTGTAAGACTTTTGATACACATTGCCAAATTACCATCCAGAAATGCTATGCCAGTTTGTAGTCCACCCCAACAGTGGATGTGAAGCCTCCCTCTCACAAACACTGGCTTGTAGCACTTGTAAAAAAATGTAAAACTACAAAAATGAATACCTCTCCATTTTCTATGCAAGTAGGATTATTCCAAATACATAGCTTATCCATTCTTGTATATAAGCTTTGTCGAGTTTTTCACTTACAAATAGTACTCTGATATATATCCTTACCTATATCTCTGACTATTTCTTTTGGTTAAATTCTTAGAAAGAGAGTTGTTAGATCAAAAGGGTATAGACATTATTTAAAGACTCTCCTTACAGAATCTTGGCTTAATCTGATAGGAGAATAACCGCATTTTGTTTTATTTTGTGTTCATTTGATTTACTGGTGAGGTTTACTGGCTGTTTGTATTAATTTGGCTATTTGGTTAATTATACCGTGTGTCCATTCTTCTGTAGTGAGAGCTTGTAAGGCTTGTATCATATCCTGTCAGATCCGTATGTCTGACTTGCTATTTCTGTGTGTCATGGGGGTGTTGGATGGTCCACAAAACACTTAAAAAAAAGACTCACCATAGTTTCCTTTCATGTAATATTTGTAAATACCTGTGCTTTGGTGATGATCCCTTTGATTTAAAGGAGTAGGTTGTTCAGCCCTAGAACTACTAGAATTCATGATCAGTTTTTCTGGTTTTTGTCTGACTTTTTATGGAGAGAGTTCTTGACCATCATGCTTTCATGATAGGTTTTTAGTATGTATTGTCTATTCACACATTGTTTGAATTTGTTATTATTTGTATCCTCCTAGAGTTGTCTTTTTTGCTCTAAAACTAACACTTATTACATTTCTTCTATTTTGTTTTCCCCTTTTAAGTAGTTTCAAGTGTGATTTAGAGCTGAAGATCATGATCAAAAGAATGCAGTGCATCTCTGAGCTCCACCAGTTTTTGCTTGTGAGGTTTACATGCCACTGCCGCCCTTGCTAATTATGAACTGAGATTCATTTTGTGATGCTTTTTGCTCATAGGTTATCTACAGTTATTCTTCTGTATACAGTTGTACAGTTCTGTAATTGTAAAATATGTTGGGTGATTTATTGGTACTAAAGCCAGGGTTATCATTGCACATCCAAGAAGAGGTTTTTAAATTGGATTATGCATTATGTGTGTGCGTATACATTTCTGTTGTTTTTCCATACCCCAAATTACAAACCTGCCATAACTTGTCTTGTGCAGGACTCTTCCACACGTGAGAAAATGAGATTTGTCTATATGTTAAATCTGTAGGATTTAAGGATGAAAGACCTTTTGTCTTTCATCAAAAGCACTTGACCTGCAGCACTGTGGCCTCACCAGTGAAGGAGCAAAGGCTTTACTAAAGGCCCTTGAAACCAACAGAACTCTGCTCGTTCTGGATATAAGAAAAAATCCACCTGTTGGTATGTGGTCACTTTTTTTAAATTGATTAACACATAGCAAAACAAAAAGAATTTGTTCACGTATTGACAGTTTTTAAAACTTAATGTGTTCAACTTTCCTCATCATATACTGTTGGCCCTTGAACAACATGGGGTTAGGGGTGCCGACCCCTACGCGGTTGAAAATCTGGGTATAAGTTTATAGTCAGTGGTTCCGCATCTGTGGATTCAACCAACCTTGGATCGTGTAGGACGATAGTACATATTTATTGAAAAAACATCCGTGTGTCAATGGACCCGCGAGGTACAAACCCATGTTGTTCAAGCTTCAACTGTACTTTTCTAGTGTTGCACTTCCCTTATGTTTTTGGCAGATGATGTACTAATTAAAGTGAATTATACTTGTAAATTCTTCTTATCTCTACTCTGAATAGAGGTGACCCTAGATACTAAGCCTGCTTCCACCAAGAGCATTATTTCTTTCCTGTGCAACTGAATTATACTTGTAAATTCTTATCTCTACTCTGAATAGAGGTGACCCTAGATACTAAGCCTGCTTCCACCAAGAGCATTATTTCTTTCCTGTGCAACCTTTGAATTCTTGCAAGGAGTACTTTATTCATTTGTCAGAATCACAGGTAATTTTTTTAATATCTTCTGTGTGCCAGATACAGGTTAGGCACTAGGACTAAAGCAGTGAACCAGACAGAGAAAAGTCTTGCCCTCATGGAGCTTACATTCTAGTGAAGGAGTTCAGATAGAAATGAATAAACAGATAAGTAATATAATTTTCGATAGTAGGAAGTGCAGAAATATCTTAATGTAAGGAGAGTGAGGGGGGTCAGGTAGGACTCCATTGGATAGGTTTGTTAGGGGACAGCTTCACTGGAGAAGTGGCATTTGCACGGAGACCTGAATGAAGAGAGGAGCAAGCCATGGAAGATCTGGGGTAAGCACATTCCAGGACAAGGAGGCAGTGAGTATGCAGGAATGTAGGTGGGTGGAGTATTTAAGGAAAAGCAAGGAGGCCTACACGGCCAGAGTACTGAGTGAAGAAGAGTGTGGTATGACATGAGGTCAGGGTGCTAGCCAGGGGTCTGATGTTATAACGTCTTGAAGGCCAGAGTAAAGATTTGGATTATTCTAAATGAGTAGTGGGTATTGAACTGGAAAAAGGCTTGATCCAAATCGTATGTGCATAAGGTGACCTGGTACAGAGAATGGACTTGGGGGGATAAAGAAGAGAAACAGGGAGACTAGTTGGGAGACTATCACAGTGGTCCAAATAAGAGATGTTTCTGGCTTAGCTTAGGTTGGAAGTTTGGAGCAAGTGAAAAGCGGTTGAATTCAGGTTGTGTTTTGAGGGTATAGCTAACAAGGCTTGCCAATAGATTAGATGTGGGGTATGAAGGAGATAGTAACACGGAGACAAGTCGTTGATGATTATGTGTGCAACTGGGTGGTATCACTTAGAAGAAGGGGGCTGATGGGAGGAGCAGCTTTTGAGGGAATATTGCTATGTTAGATGCCCTTTAGGTATCTAAGTGTCTGGACAGTGCTCAGACTGTACTTTCTATCGAAAGGTATCCAAAGCCACTTTAGATGCAAAATGTTTAAAGCTGACCTTTGCTGCTGCCAACATCGTAGCCACTGTGGGCAGTCTGCAGTATGGCATCTTAGGTTTCTGAGGAAGAAACTAGAATACACAAAGGGGGAAATAAGTGTACAATTGCATAATGTAGATTTCATATTTAATTTTATGGGAAAAGCAATAATTAGTTGGCTTTTGGTTTTCAATGGAAATAGCCACTCCTTGGGAAATAATTACGCTAATTTCAATTTGTTTTACTTTAAATCATTCTGTGATGAAAGCAGTTAGGAAAAAAGGTCTGCAGAATGGAAGGAGTGCCACGTCAGAGGTATATAACATGTTTTAATTCTCACGGAAGAATTTCTCTTTAACGGCTTGTTTTTCTTTCCTTCTTCAAAGAAAATTATCAAGGTACTTTCTGCCATCTTAAAACTAAGTTTTTATTCAAATGAAATGGCTTTTCTGTGTTTGAAAATGTTGTGTGATGCTTTAATTTAGCTTCCCAGAAATGCAGATTGAAGACCTTTTATTAACTTAAAATATCTTAATTTGCAATGAAGATCAAACCCTCCTCGATTACCTGTAACTTAAGTGGCATATTTATCATTTCTCTCTCAGTACCAGTGGATAACTTCTCCATCGGTGAAGGAACCATCCAAAGCTGCTAGACAGAAAAAGAGAACTATGATTTTGGGAAGTGGTCGAAAAGGAAAAACTACTCTTAGAATTGGTAAGTCTTTCTTTTTTTTAATGCTACTAGAACTTATACCCCTTATATGTCCGGTGGGCTACAATTAAAACAGCCTTACTGGTTATGCCTTAACGTTTAATTATTTCCTTAATGGTTAGCTGTCAGTATTATTTGTGGTTCTTATGGAACGCACCTAGGATGTTCCTGACACATAGTGTTTAATATGTATTAGATATTAATTTTAATATGATAAAGCTCTTGAAGTGACAAAATCCATATCCAGATATGAGGTCACCTTTTCTCCCTTTCACGTGGGGTGCAGGCCTTGGGAAAGAGAGGGGAGCATGTGATGTGTCTAGTGACAACCCCAAAATAAAATAAATTAGGCAGAGCCCTTGGCACTTTACAGATATGAATACCTTTTATTGTCATCAGAACCCTGTGAACAGACAGTGTTTTACAGCAGCGCAGACAGGTTAGGGTCAGGTACACCGGGGAAGTGGATCAGGCAGGATAAGAACATGCGGAGAGTCAGTGGAGGCTGGTTCCAGAGGCTTTACTAAGGAAACAACAAAAATCACAGATGATAATGATTGTTTTTTTTCCAAATGCAGGAATCAGTGGAAAAACTAGAAATGATCATGTTCAGAATTGTGATCAGTTGTGTCTACATATGTAAAAGTCAGTTACTTTCCCATAAGCCAGAAATAACAATAAAAAACAAGGAAAGATCCCATTCTCAATAGTCACAAAAATTAGTAAATATCTAGAAGTCAGTTCAGTGTTCACCTGAAAAAGTTAGTGCAAAAGGATAGATGAAATATTTTAAACATACATGATAACATTAATAAAATATAATGTTAACATATGATCCATCAACATATAAAGCCACTGGCAGAGGCTGGTTCCAGAGGCTTTACTAAGGAAAGAACAAAAATCACAGATGATAATGATTGTTTTTTTTCCAAATGCAGGAATCAGTGGAAAAACTAGAAATGATCATTTTCAGAATTGTGATCAGTTGTGTCTGAATATGTAAAAGTCAGTTACTTTCCCATAAGCCAGAAATAACAATAAAAAACAAGGAAAGATCCCATTCGCAATAGTCACAAAAATTAGTAAATATCTAGAAGTCAGTTCAGTGTTCACCTGAAAAAGTTAGTGCAAAAGGACAGATGAAATATTTTAAACATACATGTTAATATTAATAAAATATAACATTAACATATGATCCATCAGCATATCAAGCCACTGGCAGAGGGAAAGACAGATCGGTGGAAAAGTCCAGAAACTGGTCCCTGTTTACTTGAGAATTGTATTTTAACTTAGACAATTTTAAAGTCTAACTTGACTTTTTGTCTAATTGACTGATTGAAGCATTGATAATTCATTTAAACAGAAATTAGATATTTGCATCACAGCATAAACAAATTCTAGTCAGTCGAAAAGATGCAAATGCAACTAAATGCAAGAAGTAAATACAAAATACAGGAGAGAATTTCTGTGTAAGTGTAGGGAGTACAGAAGCCTTCCTAAGTAAGCCATAAAACTCAGAAGCCATAAAGTAAAAGATATTTAATTACATGAAAATTTAAAACTTTTCTACAGTTCAAGACATAAACAAAACAAAATGACAGACACAAAAGTTTGGTAGTGTATTACCATATAAAGGTTACTGTTGGTATAGAGAAGAACCCACAAATAAATGAAACAGGATAACCAAATTTTAAAAAGGCAGGGGGTGGTTTCTAACTGTATGAGCAAACAATTCAGAAGAAACACAGCTGGCTACTAGACAAATGAAGAGGGGCCAACTTCTTTAGGAAATGCAGATTAAAACCATGGGATTTTCTTCCCCTCTGACGGGCAGAAATTCTAAAGACTGATAACATCTG
>NC_041217.1:58640377-58641095 GCF_002837175.3 Physeter macrocephalus
GCTTGCGGCGGCGGAGGCCGACGTGACGCTGCACCGGCCTGAGGCGCGCCGCGCGTTCTCCCGGGGAAGCTGTCCCTGGATCCCGGGACCCCGGCAGTGGCGGGCTGCACAGGCTCCCGGGAAGGGCGGTGTGGAGAGTGACCTGTGCTTGCACACAGGCCTCTTGGTGGCGGCAGCAGCAACCCTAGCGTCCCACGCCCGTCTCTGCTGTCCGCGCCGACAGCCGCGGCTCGCGCCCGTTTCTGGAGCTCCTTTACGCGGTGCCCTTAGTCCCCTCTCCTCGCGCCCCAGGAAGCAAAGAGGCAAGAAGAAGCCTCCTGTCTCTTCAGCAGCTCCGCGCCCGTTTCTGGAGCTCCTTTATGCGGTGCGCTTAATCCCCTCTCCTCTCGCACCAGGAGACAAAGAGGCAAAAAAAAAAGTCTCTTGTCTCTTCGGCAGCTCCGCGTCAGTTTCTGGAGCTCCTTTAAGCAGCGCGCTTAAACCCCTTCCTCGCGCACCAGGAAGCAAACAGGGAAGAAAAGGTCTCTTGCCTCTTCGGCAGCTCCAGACTTCTCCCGGACTCCCTCCCGGCTAGCCGTGGCGCACTAGCCCCTTCAGGCTGTTTTCACTCTGCCAACTCCAGACCTTTCCCTGGGATCCGACTGAAGCCCGAGGCTCAGCTCCCAGCCCCCGCCCGCCCCGGCGGGTGAGCAGACAAGCCTCTCGGGCTGGTGAGTGC
>NC_041217.1:58641616-58651647 GCF_002837175.3 Physeter macrocephalus
TGATATGAGAATTGCTACTCTAGCTTTCTTCTGATTTCCATTTGCATGGACTATCTTATTCCATCCCATCACTTTCCGTCTGTATGTGTCCCTAGGTCTGAAGTGGGTCTCTTGTAGACAGCATATATACCAGTCTTGTTTTCGGATCCATGCAGCTAGTCTATGTCTTTTGGTTGGAGCATTTAATCCATTTACATTTAAGGTAATTATTGATATGTATCTTATTTCCTTTTTCTTAATTATTTTGGGTTTGTTATTGTAGGTCTTTTCCTTCTCTTGTGTTTCCTGCCTAGAGAAGTTCCTTTAGCATTTGTTGTAAAGCTGGTTTGGTGGTGCTCAATCCTCTTAGGTTTTGCTTGTCTGTAAAGGTTTTAATTTCTCTGTCGAATCTGAATGAGATCCTTGCTGCGTCAAGTAATCTTGGTTGTAGCTTTCTCCCTTTCATCACTTTAAATTTGTCCTGCCAGTCCCTTCTGGCTTGCAGAGTTTCTGCTGAAAGATCAGCAGTTAACTTTATGGGGATTCCCTTGTATGATATTTGTTGTTGTTCCCCTGCTGCTTTTAATATTTTTTCTTTGTATTTAATTTTTGATAGTTTGATTAATATATGTTTTGGCATTTTTCTCCTTGGGTTTATCTTGTATGGGACTCTCTGTGCTTCCTGGACTTGATTAATGATTTCCTTTCCCATATTAGGGAAGTTTTCAACTATAATCTCTTCAAATATCTTCTCAGTCTCTTTCTTTTTCTCTTCTACTGCTGGGATCTCTATATTTGAATGTTGGTGCGTTTAATGTTGTCCCAGAGGTGTCTCAGATTGTCCTCAATTTTTTCATTCTTTTTTTTTTATCCTGCTCTGTGGTAGTTCCACTATTTTATCTTCCAGGTCATTCATCCATTCTTCTGCCTCAGTTATTCTTCTGTTGTTTCCTTCTAGAGAATTTTTAATTCCATTTATTGTGTTGTTCATCATTGTTTGTTTGCTCTTTAGTTCTTCTAGGTCCTTGTTAAACGTTTCTTGTATATTCTCCATTCCAGTTCCAAGATTTGGGATCATATTTGCTATCGTTACTCTGAATTCTTTTTCAGGTTGACCGCTGATTTCCTCTACATTTGTTTGGTCTGGTGGGTTTTTAGCTTGCTCCTTTATCTGCTGTGTGTTTCTCTGTCATCTCATTTGGCTTTCAGGACTGTGTTTGGGGTCTCCTTTTCACAAGCTACAGATTCGTGGTTTCTGTTGTTTTTGGTGTCTGCTCCCAGTGGCTAAGTTTGGCTCAGTGGGTTGTGTAGGCTTTCTGGTGGAGGGGACTGGTGCCTGTGTTCTGGTGGGTGTATCTGGATCTTGTCTTTCTGGTGGGCAGGTCCACATCCTGTGTTGTGTTTTGGGGTGTCTGTGGCCTTATTATGATTTTAGGCAGCCCCTCTGCTAATGGGTGGGCCTGCATTCCTGTCTTGCTAGTTGTTTGGCATGGAGTGTCCAGCACTGCA
This sequence comes from Physeter macrocephalus, assembly GCF_002837175.3. Taxonomy (NCBI): domain Eukaryota; kingdom Metazoa; phylum Chordata; class Mammalia; order Artiodactyla; family Physeteridae; genus Physeter; species Physeter macrocephalus. The sequence goes on from NC_041217.1 coordinate 58,643,105, forward strand.
TCTTGCTTGTCTTTGAGTGGAGCTGGGTCTTAGCATTGAGATGGATATCTCTGGGAGAGCTTTTGCCGTTTGATATTACAAGGTGTCGGAGGTCTCTGATAGGCCAATGTCCTGAACTTGGCTCTCCCACCTGAGAGGCACAGGCTTGACACCCGTCCAGAGCACCAAGACCCTGTCAGCCACACGCCTGGGAGTGAGAGCAAGAGGTAGCTTTGGTACATCTCAGAGACCACCAATGAGATTCAGTGACCATTTTCTCTCCAGAAGTGAAGAAAACAAAATTTAGTCTTTGGCGAGTCAGCCACTTTGGTAGCCAGCCTCCAAGATGGCCCTAATTTTCCCCTAATCATCTCCCATTCTTCATTCACCTGTCTGGCTCCTTATGCTTGAAAAGGGCTGACTGTTTAACTAATAAGACATTGCAGAAATAACAAAGTGCAGCTTCCAAAGGTATAAAAGACATTGCAGCTTCTGCTTTGGTTTCTGCTTGATCACTCATCCTGGGTAAGCCAGCTGCCATGTCATAAGGACACTCAAGTAGCCCTAAGGAGAGATCCATGTGGCAAGGAACAGAGGTCTCTTACCTACAGCCACATCAGTGAGTCATCTCAGAAGTCAAAAGATTTAGTTTTATTTTTTTTGGGTTATGTTGAGTCTTTGTTGCTGCACAGGGTTTCTCTAGTTGTGTCAAGTAGGGTCTACTCATCGTTGTGGTGCACAGACTTCTCCTTGCGGTGGTTTCTCTTGTTGTGGAGTATGGGCTCTAGGTGCATGGGCTTCAGTAGTTGTGTCATGCAGGCTCAATAGTTGTTGCTTGCAGGCTCTAGAGTGCAGGCTCAGTAATTGTGGCACACGGGCTTAGTTGCTCTGTGACTTGTGGGATCTTCCCAGACCAGGGATTGAACCCCTGTCCCCTGCATTGGCAGGCAAATTCTTACCCACTGTGCCACCAGGGAAGTCCAGTGTGCTCTTTTTTAAACCTAGTCTGTTTTCATTGTTTTCTATCTTCATGATTCTGTATTAAATTAAAAAAATAATACCCCTTTCTACCCCTCCTCTTTGAGGATTATATATGAAGAAGTATGTCTTATTTATTAATCTCAAATTTTCACCTTAGTTTTAAGAAGCAATCACAATGTCAAGTATTTAATACCTTTCACTTCCACCTTGAAAAGTATGGATATTAAAGTGCTAATATAATTACCTTTCCAAGTCTATATTTTTTACCTTGGTTATGTATAAAAAACAACTAAAAACATGCATGGTTTGTAAGGAAATGACAAATTTCAGAAAATTCAGAATCCGAATACATTCTGTACACAGCTTCTAGATAAAGACACATAAAATTGCCAGATACTCAGAGGTCCCTTGGTCCCATTCTAGTGACTCCCCTTAAGGTTTAATATTGTTGTGGTATCTAACAAAAAGATCACTTTACCTGTATTCTGTATTTTATATAAATTTCATGGCACAGTAAAATCACTTTTGGATTGGGCTTTTATATTTTATATTGTTTATGAATATAGTTGCCTGTTGTTATGATCATGCATTTCCACCGTTGCGTAGGATACCATAGTGTAAATATTTAAATATTATTTAATTTATTCAATGTGTATTACAATATTCATGATTTTCAGTTTGTGTCTATTGAGAATAGCACTGGTATATAAATTTTAGAGCTTGAGCTTTGGTGGTGTGTGATTAAATTATTGTTCAGTATACATGTAGTAGTAAAATTTTCGAGTCATAGCTTTCATATGTTTATCTTTTTAGATATTTCTAAATATTTCCAAAACATTTGTATGTTTTTTCATCCTCAGCAGCAGTGAATGAGATTCAAGGATTATACACATTGTTGTCAAACTTTATAATACCTGTCATTTTCATTTGAACTTTCTGGTTGGTGAGTGATAATTCCAGGTATCACTTTTTTGCATTTAATTGACTACTAAGAAGCCAAGCATCTTTTGATATGTTTACTTAACATTCTCTACTCTTTTTTTGAAATATCTTTTGATATATTTTCCCCATTTTTGCTATTACATTATCGTCTTATTGAAGACTTCTTTTTTTTTAACATCTGAAGACTTCTTATTTAGGAGTTTCTTATATATGCTTGATATGAGTTCTCTCTGTCTCTCCTTCTCTTTCTTTAGATGAGTGTCAGTATTTAATGTTAATAACATCTAATTTGTTATTTTCCTCTTTATTTATTTATTTAGTCTTATTTCTATTTATTTATGTAGTCTTCTTATCTGTAGCAGAACACATTATTTATTCTAATCCCAAATATATTTTCGTTTCTTCAATAAATCTAATTATTAAGCTTTAAATTTAAGTTAACTTTCTAAACTAAATATGTTGTGTCATAGTGAGTATTAATTTTTTCTATGACAGCTGAAATGTTAAATTTATTCAGAAAATGTTATATTCAGCTTTCTTTTCATTTGCTGCTACTTCTCATTGATTCACAAAGGTAAACATCACTTCATCCATGGATCTGGCTTTTCTCTGATTTCTCACGGTCATTCTCACTAATTCTTCTTGCCTCCTGCAATCTTTAGCAATCCCATTATTCCACAAATCAAAAACCTTCCTTGGGCCTTTTTTCTCAGAAGATTGATTATTCCCACATTTTAAATGGGAGATTGAAATAAGTTAGGAGAAAATGCCACAAGCGTCTCTCATTTTTTTTTCACCTCTTGTGTCAGCCTCTGCTTGCACGCTCTGTTCAAAGATTTGTGTACAACACATTGATGGAAGATGCCTGTTGTTTCTCTCCTTGGGGCAAAGGACAGATTAATTACCTGACAAATAAAATAAAGACAGTGTCTTGCTCTGCTTAAATGTTGGACAGGATTGCTTGCATTCTAATTTAAAAATTTCAGGTGACTGAAGCTTAAGATTCCTAAGCTTTAATCCATACTTGCACCATGCACAGCACCCAACAGGACTGCTTTACATAACCCCATGAGACTTTTGTGTGCAAGTGGAACAGATAAAAATATAAAACTATTGCTCTCTTTTTGTGTCATAAAAATTATTTTTGTCTCATTTAAAATATTTTTTTCTAAAATCGAAAAACGTGTCAGGCTAAAATATTGGAATTTCAAATACAGTAAAATCTAAGACCCTTCAAATTTCTTTCCAGTTTTGGTGATGAGAGGATGCCGTCAGAGATATGACTTCATTAAACACAATAGGTAAGACTCCTTCATAGGCCTGATTGGGGAATATGAAAATAATCCCTGGAAAAATCTGGACATTCTCTAGTTCTCAAGTATTGGTTAAGATGGTAGTAAGGGCCCTTCTTTGCCCTATATGTGAATACAGATCAATTGTGACAGGTGGGGATAAAACAAGCAGCCTAAATATCCTTTATGTTTGTTTGTTGTACTACTAGTAGAAAGAGGAAGGGTCAAGATGTCACCATGATTGATATAGCAAATAAGCTGCTTGAAACTACACAGAAATGTACCTGTTTGTTACCCTCTCTTTTGGTGTGCACTGATACCTCCCTCAACTTATATACCAACACCAGCAGCATTAAGCAGATATCCAAAGAAATCTATTCTTTGGAATTATGAGGAAGGGAAGAGTCAAAAATTTTATAGCATGCTTTATACAAGTATACACATCATCATGCTTATCTATGTGTTGCCATGCATGGAGGGTCAGTAGGTTCAGGGGATTCTGGAAGAACCAAGTTCTGTGGGGTTAATCACAGCTGTATTCATGGGCAGTAAAAGAGAAGGGCCTTACCTTGGTCACTTTCTCAATGCTAGTAGCTACAAAAAGAAGAGGGCATCAGACATCTTAGGGAGAAGAGCCCACATTCAATGAAATGTCCTAATTACTCTAGGCAACCTCTCATGATAGCCTCCCATAGCTCCTCAAACCCATACATACTTGCACAAAGGATAGTGTAATATTACTGGAGCGTGTGACTGCAGATTAACATTATTTTTGTTGAAAAAAATAAAAGTAGGTTCAAGTGATTGGGTTTGAAAAGGGTTTACAGTGCGAGGGAAACTACTGTAACAATGTGGACAGAACCCTTTGGATGGATTCAGCATATTTTGGGGTTTTTTTTTTTTTTTGCTCCTTCAGAATCTGTAGTAGAGATTGGTGTGTTCCGTGATGCATTCCCCCTTCTTATAAGTTTTAGATGGAATACCCCATTAGGAAGAAGTGCACGTAAGGAAGATTAGTGAGTCAATCTCCTCTGCCTTCTGTCAGCAGTGGGTGCAAAGGGATTTAGACCAAGTACTTTCATCCTTTGATGTCGAAAGCTTTCACTCTATGAATGATGTTTTGTTTGTTTGCAGGTCAGGAGCCATTGTCTCAATATCCCTGTTTAAAAATTGTTATCACATGTCTGCCAGAAAGAATTGCTGAAGGTACTGGAAAAAATTGAGAGTTATCCTTAAAAATTAAGGGTTTTGCAGCAACATGGATGGACCTAGAGATTGTTATATTGAGTGAAGCAAGTCAGACACAGAAAGACAGATATCATATGATATTGCTTATATGAGGAATATTTATAAAAAAATCATATGATATTGCTTATATATGGAATCTTAAAAAATGGTACAAATGAACTTATTTACACAACAGAAATAGAGTCATGGATATAGAAAACAAACTTATGGTTACCAGGGGATAAGTGGGGAAGGGATAAATTGGGAGACTGGGACTGACATGTGCACACTACTATATATAAAATAGATAAGTATTGATAAGTACCTGCTTTATAGCACAGGGAACTCTACTCAATGGTCTCTACTGGCCTATACGGGAAAAGAATCTTAAAAAAAACAAGGGTTTGGGGATTATATTATAAATATAAATGTGCAACTTTTAACATGAAAGGAAAAATCAATTAACTTTGTGGTCCTTGTTATGGCATAAACATTTTGTTCCTCTAATTTTAAAATTTTGAAACCCAGCTCCCATGTTGATGGTATTAGGAGGTGGGGCTTTTGGGACGTGATTAGGTCATGAGGCCAGAGACCTCAAACATGTGATTAGTAACCTAATAAATGTAGCACACAGAAGATCTTATGCCCATTACATGATTTCATTGCCGAGCGAGAAGACCCACATTATGAACCCGAAATTGGTCCCTCACCAGACACTAAGTTAGCTGGCAACTTTTTCTTTTTTTAAAAAAAGTAATTAATTAATTAATTAATTAATTTTTTGGCTGCGTTGCGTCTTTGTTGCAGTGCACGCGCTTGTCATTGGGTGGCTTCTCTTGTTGCGGAGCATGGGCTCTAGGTGTGTGGGTTTCAGTAGTTGTGGCACATGGGCTCAGTAGTTGTGGCCTGTGGGCTCTAGAGCACAGGCTCAGTATTTGTGGTGCACGGGCTTAGTTGTTCCCCGGCATGTGGGATCTTCCTGGACCAGGGCTCGAACCCGTGTCCCCTGCATTGGTAGGCGGTTTCTTAACCACTGTGCAACCAGGGAACCCCCTGGTAACTTGTTCTTGCACTTTTCAGCCTTAGCAATTAAGAGAAAAAAAATATTCTGTTGTTTATAAATTACCAAGAGTCTCGTATTTTCTTTTAGCAGTCAAAGAGGTGGCTGAGGAGACATATCTGTGAGTTTGAAGACATATCAAGAGACACCTTTAAATCTCAAAAGAAAAGAGAAAATGGGCAGGAAAGAAATCAACAGAACAGAGTATTCAATAATTGTGGAATAATGAAAAATGCTGTGACCTATACGTAATGGGTATAGCAGGAGGAGAATAAAGATAAAAAAGAACAGAAAATATTTGTTAAAAATGACTGAGAATCTCGCCAAATGAATGTCTGACACTAAAACCACAACATCCAAACTTAGAGGAACATATGAATAGTAAAGAAAACTGACCAATATCTCTCAGGAACATCAATGCAAAAATCCTCAACAAAATATTAACAAATCGAATCCAACAATATTTTGAGAGAATTTTATATCATGAATGAGAGGGAATAATCCCAGGTATGCAAGGCTGGTTTAGCATTCTAAAATCAAATAATTATATCGATCATATCAACACCCTAAAGACAATCATTAGCATATCAATAGATTCAGAAGACCTTTGAAAAAATTTAACACCCATTCTTCATAAAAACTCTCAGTTAAAGAAATAGACTGGAGCTTTCTCAAGTTGATAACAAAGACCTACAGGAAACTTTTATCTTACTTCACGATGAATGGTCAAAAACATGAAGCTTTTCCACTAAGTTAAGGTAAAAGCAAGGATGTCCCCTTTCATGACTCCTTTTCCATATTTTACTCCAAGTCCTTGCTAATGCAATAAGGCACAAAAATAAATAAAATAAGTACAGATTGGGTGGAAAAAAATGAAAGCAGCCTAAATAAAATGTGGATCAATATATTTTATGGACACCTCACTAAAGAAAATAGACACTGTGCATATAAGTATACAGAAGAGTAATCCGGAGTACATACTGCCATGAAAAAGCAAATTAAAAATACAATTACATACCACTATGTAACACTTAGAATGGCTAAAATGTGAACAATGACAAGAACAAATTCTGTAGGGGATGTGGAATAATAGGAAATGTCATTTGTTATTGGTGGAAATGAAAAATAATACAGCTACTTTGGTAGTCTGATTGACACTTGCTATAATATTGAACATTCGCTTACTGTACAATCTGGCAAGTGTTTTCCTGGATATTTACTGAAAGTAGTTTGAAACATACTTCCAGACAAAAACCTGCATATGGATATTTATAGCACCTAATTCAATATTGCCAAATCTGAATGAAACTAAGGTGTCCTCCAATATGTGAATGAAATGATATAATATTGATATATTCTGGGAATGAGATAATATTGAGCAATAAAAAAGTAAGCTATCAAGCTATAAAAATATATGGGAATTCTTTTTTCTTTTGAAATATAGGTGATTTTATTTTTTAATTTAAATTTTATTGGAGTATAGTGGATTTACAATGTTGTGTTCGTTTCAGATGCACTGCAAGTGATTCAGTTACACATATGCATATGTTCATTCTTTTTCAGATTCTTTTCTGATAAAGGTATTCCCAGAATATTGAGTAGAGTTCCCTGTGCTCTACAGTAGGTCCTTGTTGCTTATCTATGTTATATATAGTAATATTCCTGTGTTTACCTCAAGTTCCTGATTTATCCCTAGCCCCACCTTTCCACTTTGGTAACCATAAGTTTGTTTTCCAAGTCTGTGAGTCTGTCTCTGTTTTGTAAGTTAGCTCATTTGTATCAACTTTTAGGTTCCACCTAGAAGTGATATCATACAATATCTGTCATACTCTGTCTGACTTACTTCACTTAGTACAATCATCTCTAGGTCCATCCATGTTACTGCAATTGACATTCTTTTCTTCTATATTATGGCTGAGTCATATTCCATTATATATATGTACCACATATTCTTTACCTATATTCATATGTTGATGGACATTTTGGTTGCTTCCATGTCTTCACTATTGTAAATAGTGTTGCAGTGAACATTGGGGAAGATGTGTCTTTTTGATTTATGCTTTCCTCCAGATATGCGCACAGGAGTGAACTTGTTGGATCATCTGGTAACACTATTTTATTTTATTTCATTTCAATTTCAATTTTTTTGGAGTATAGTTGATTTACAATGTTGTGTTACTTTCTGCTACACAGCAGAGTGAATCAGTTATACATATATCCAATCCTTTTTGGATTCCTTTCCCATACAGGTCATTACACAGTGTTGACTAGAGTTCCCTGTGCTATACAGTAAGTAGGCCCTTATTTGTTATCTCTTTTATATATAGTGGTGTGTATATGTCAATCCCAATGTCCAATTTATCCCTCCCGCCTATCCTTACTCTGATAACCTCCATTGTGTGCTCCATAGTGCCTGTTATCAATTGGCATTGCCACCAATAGCGTAGTATTTGTGGCGCAGTGGTTAAGAATCCGCCTGCCAGTGCAGGGGACACAGGTTTGAGCCCTGGCCCGGGAAGATCCCATATGCCGCAGAGCAACTAAGCCCATGCACCACAACTACTGAGTCTGCACCCTAGAGCTCACGAGCCACAACTACTGGAACCTGTGTGCCTAGAGCCTGTGCTCCACATCAAGAGAAGCCATCGCAAAGAGTAGGCTGCGTACCACAGCGATGAGTAACCCCTGCTTGCTGCAACTAGAGAAAAGCTGCGCGCAGCAACAAAGACCCAACGCAGCCAAAAAAAAAAAAAAAGTAGTAGGTTTCTCTTTTTTCACACCCTCTGAAGCATTTCTTGTTTGTGGACATTGTGATGATGGCCATTCTGAGTGGTTCGAGGTGATACTTCTTTGTACATCTGATTTGCATTTGTCTAACATAAAGCAATGGTGAGCATCTTCATATGTGCTTTTTTTTTCTTTTTTTGAACAGTGTGAGTAAAATTTACCCCTTGAAAAAGGGTTATTGACAGGTTGCCTTGTTTTGAAGTCTATTTCGATTAGCTACCCCAAGACATTTTTTGAGGGCTGTTGTCACTTACAGCTCCCCAGGCATTGTGAAT
>NC_041217.1:58651729-58662800 GCF_002837175.3 Physeter macrocephalus
ATGAAGTGCCTATAAGGTCCAGTTTTAGAATTGTTGTTATGGGAAACAGAAGGCAACAGGATTTCTACTGTCTCTCTCTGGTTACTGACACAACCTTAGATGTAGAGAAAGTCCTGTTACTGGGTTTTAAATTAGAGTGGGATGTGCCTGACCAAACATGTAAGGGCTTCTGTCCCATTCCTTCTTCCCCCTTACCCTTCATCCCCCAAACAAGTATAAACCCCTGCAAAATCACCTGTTGAGGGTGCTGCCTTGCAGAGTGGGATGACCCTAACAAAGGAGTCGGGAGGTCGGAACCCCAACACCAGGATATGTTGAGACCAGGTGATTTTCCAAATGCCATCCAGCCCAGAGAGTCCACCATCCTTTGGGTGTCACAGGGTTGGTTTAGTAGTCTGAGCACACACTTAGATCTGGAGATTGTGATCCCATACAGAGGGGACCAGGTACTACAGGTTCAAGGGGTGTGAATTAGCTGGCATATCCTCCCGAGGTCCTCAGGCCCACAACAGTCCAGCCTTGGGACCAAATTGGGTCTGTGTCCAGGGATGTGATACTAGCACGTTCACCGTGACTAAACGAATTTAGTGATCATTTTTCGTTCCTGTAATTTAATTTTAAATTTATAATGGAGTATAGTTGATTTACCATGTTGTGTTCATTTTTGATATACACCAACATGATTCATTTATACAGAGACGACTATATATTCCTTTTAGAATTATTTTCCCATTGAGGTTAGTGCAGGGTGTTGAGAAGAGTTCCAAGTGCTCTACAGCAGGTCCATGTTGATTACAAGTTTTCTCTCTGTAAATATGTATATACTAACTCCATCCTCATGATTTATGCCTCCAACACACCTTTCCAGTTTGGTAACCATAAGTTTGTGTTCTAAGTCTGGGACTCTGTTCCTGTGTTGTAAGATAGTGCCTTTGTATCAATTTTTAGATTCCACTGATAAGTAATATCATATGATATTTATCATTGTCTGATTTACGACACTCAGTATGAATGTGTCTAGGTCCTTCCGAGTGGCTTCAAATGGCCTTATTTCATTCATTTCATGGCTGAGTAATATTCCATTGTACATATCTACCATAATTTCTTTATCCAGTCTTCCTTCCAAGGACGTTTAGGTAGCTTCCAAGTAGAGGCTCTTGTAAACAGGGCTGCATAAAGGTTGGAGTTCCTGGGTCCTGTCAATTGATGTTTTTTCCAAGATACAGGCCCAGGAGTGGAAGCGCCATATGCTCTGAAGCTCTGTTTTTTTACATTTTTAAGGAATCACCATCCACATCACCAGAGTGGCTCTTAGCAATTTACATTCCCACGATCAGCTTGTCAGGGTTCCCTTTTCTCCACATCCTGTCCTGCATTTCAGGTTTTACACTTTGCGAGGTTGGCCATTCTGACTAGTGCGAAGTGATACCTCTTTGTAGTACTGATTTGCATTGCCCGCCTGTTTTGTTGGCCAAAAAGGGAGTAAGGGTTTTTCCAGAATATATTAAGGAATAACACATACGCTCTTTGTGGCCAACTGCATCATTTGCGAAGTTCTGCCGCTTTTCATGTGCTTTCAAGGTGAGTTCAATCTACCTCCAGAAAACTGTGTTCTGTAATTCGGCCTTGCTTTCAAATCCTTTTCGTTTCCTTACATCAATATATTTTTGGATGATAGTTATCATATTTAACCCTGCAGGTTTGTGAATTGCATTGCACCTGAGCTCCATTTTTTAAATCGTTTCTTTGGGAGCTGGCCGCAAAACCGCTGGATTGCTTCAGGCCCTGTTCTGGTTCCACAGGGCTGCCTGAGACTTTGGTTAATTCTTCTTCCTGACTGGAAATTAGAGTGACATGTGCCTGTCCAAACACCTAGAGCTAGTCTCTCATTGTTTCCCCCTCTTCCCGTTCATCCTAGGACCAATTGCAAACTGTATGAAAAAGGAGGTTAAAGGTGCTGATTATCGAAGTGGGGAGATTGTTAGTAGAGAGGCTGGAATGGCGATTCTGAGCACCAGGAGATGAAAAATGAGGTGCGTTTTAGAAACCTTTCCCGATTATGCTGTGTCCCATCCTCTGGGTTTCCCATGGATGTTTTAGCTGTAGGAAGATTCCCCTGAACCTGGAGATTTTGGACCCATGGAATGGGTATTACCTTAAAGCGTCTGCATTTGCTCACCCAACCTCACCAATTCTCTCAGGCCCAAGAGTGTCCAGCCTTATGTGTCATCCAGCTGTGGGTCTAGATGTGGTCAATCCAGGTTGCATCACAGACCCTGAACGAAATTCGTAAGAATTTCTCTCACTTTCACTCTTTTTTTGTTGTTTTTTCTAGTTTGTAATTTATTTTTATAATGGGGTTTAGCTGATTTTCAATGCGGTGTTTATGCCGCTTTACACAGAGTTGATTCACTTACAGAGAGATATCAGTAAATACTGTTTAAGATTCTTACTAGTCAGATATATTCTTCTACGGTGAATAGGGTGTGTTAAGTCAAGTTAATTGAGCAATGAGTAGGTCTTGTCTATTATATAGTTTGTTTATGGAACGGTATCTGTGTTAATTTCAAACTCTTGTTTTATGCATCACCCCACCTCACCTTTCCCCTGAAGCAGCCGTAAGGGTGTTTTCTAAATCTGTGACTCTGTTCTGTTTTGTAATTCAGTTCCTGTGTAGCGATTTGTAGATTCCCACTATAAGTGATATCTTATGATAAGTTTCTTTTTCTGTCTCACTTATTTCACTTAGCATCATCGTACCTAAATCCACTCATTATGCTGCTACTGGCCTTAGGACATTGATTTCATGGCTGAGGGATATTCCATTGTACATAAGTACCACAGCTTCTTTATCCATTTTTCTCTTTCCTGGCATATTTAAGGTGTACCCAAGTCCCAGTTCTTGTAAACAGAGTAGCACTAAACTTTGGGTGGCCTGTGTCCTGTCAGTTTTTGTTTTTCCCAAGATATACGCCCATGAGTGGAAGTGCCATATGCTCTGTATCTGTTTTTTAGATGTATTAGGAAACACCTTACACTTCTCCAGGGTGGCCATTGGCAATTTACATCCCCCCCATCAACGTAACAAGTCTCCCTTTTCTCCATGGCCTATCCTGCATTTCTGGTTTTTACACTTTTCGATGATACCCCTTTTGACAGATGCGAAGTGAGACTTCTTTGTAGTGCTGATTTGCATTGCCCGCTTGTTGGGTTAGCCAAAAAGGGCATATGCGTTTTTCCTGAATATATTCATGAAAAACGCATATGCCCTTTTTGGCCAACTGTATCATTGGCGAGGTTCTTCCGCTTTTCAAGTGCTTTCAAGGCGAGTCCAATCTACCTCTTGAAACTGTTTCCTGCAATTCTGCCTTGCTTTCAAATCCTTTTCGTGGCCTTACCTCAATATATTTTTGGACGATAGTTATCATATTTCACCCTGCAGGTTTGTGAATTGCAATGCCCCTGAGCTCCATTTTTCAACTCGTTTTTTTGGGAGCTGGCCGCAAAACCGCAGGATTCCTTCAGGTCCTATTCTGGTTCCGCGGGGCAGGCTGAGCTTTTGGTTAATTCTTCTTCCTGATTGGAAATTAGAGTGACATGTGCCTGTCCACACACCTACAGCTTGTCTCTCATTGGTTCCCCCTGTTCCCGTTCATCCTCCGGACAAATTGCAAACTGTAAGAAACAGGAGGTTAAAGGTGCTGATTCTCCAAGGGGGAGATTGTTAGTAAAGTGGCTGGAATGGCGATCCCGAGCACCAGGGGATGAATAGATGAGGTGCGTTTTAGAAAGCTTTCCCGATTACACATTGTACCATCCTCTGGGTTTCCCATGCATGTTTTAGCTGTAGGAAGATTCCCCGGAACCTGGAGATTTGGGAGCCATGGAATGGGTACCAAGCAGTATGACATTAAAGGGTCTGCATTTGCTCACCCAACCTCACCAATCCTCTCAGCCCCAAGAGGGTCCAGCCTTACGTGTCATCCAGCTGTGGGTCTAGATATGGTCAAGCTAGGTTGCATCAGAGCCCCTGAAAGAATTTTGTAAGAATTTCTCTCTCTTTTACTGTCTTTGGTTTTTTTTTGTAATTTATTTTTATAATGTTGTTTAGCTGATTTTCAAAGCTGTGTTTATGCCGCTTTACACCCACTTGATGCACTTACAAAGAGATATCAATAAATACTTTTTAAGATTCTTACTAGTCAGATATATTCTTCTGCAGTGAATAGAGTGTGATGAGTCCAGTTCACTGAGTAATGAGTAGGTCTTGTCTATTACATATTTGGTTTATAGAACGGTATCTGTGCTAATTTTAAAGTCTTGTTTTATGCATCACCCCACCTCACCTTTCCCCTGAAGCAGGCATAAGTGTGTTTTCTAAATGTGTGAGTCTGTTCTGTTTTGTAATTCAGTTCATGTGTAGCCATGTTTACATTCCCTCTATAAGTGATATCTTATGATAAGTTTCTTTTTCTGTGTGACTTATTTGACTTAGAATCATCGTACCTGAATCTACTCATTATGCTTCTAGTAGCCTTATCACTTTGATTTCATGGCTTAGTGATATTCCATTGTACATAAGTACCACAACTTCTGTATCCATTTTTCTCTTTCCTGGGATATTTAAGGTGTACCACAGTCGAGGTTCTTGTAAACAGAGCAGCCCTAAGATTTGGGGTGCCTGTATCCTGTGGATTTTTAGTCTTCCCAAGATATATGCCCATGAGTGGAAGTACCGTATGCTCTGTAGCTCTGTTTTTTTCTGTTTTAGGAAACACCATACACTTCCCCAGAGTGGCCGTTGGCAATTTACCCCTCCGCCATCAGCATAAAAAGACTCCCTTTTCTCCATGGCCTGTCCTGACTTTCTGATTTTTACACTTTTGTAGGATGGGTCTTTTTTCTTATGCGAAGTGAAACTGCTTGGTAGTGATGATTTGCATTTCCTGCCTGTTTGGTGGGCCAAAAAGGATGTATGCGTTTTTGCTGAGTATATTGAGGAAAAATGCATAGGCCCTTTTTGGCCAAATGCATCATTGGCAAAGTTCTGTCGCTTTTCATGTGCTTTAAAGGCGAGTCCAATCTAAGTGTTGAAAACTGTTTCCTGCAATTCTGCCTTGCTTTCAAATCCTTTTCGTTGCCTTACCTCAATATATTTTTGGACGATAGTCATCATTTATAACCCTGCAGGTTTGTGAATTGCAGTGCCCCTGAGTTCCATTTTTCAACTCGCTTTTTTGGGAACTGGCCACAAAAGCGCCGGATTGCTTCAGGCCCTATTCTAGTTCCAGGGGGCTGGCTGAGCCTTTGGTCATTTCTTCTTCTTGATTGGAAATTAGAGTGACATGTCCCTGTCCAAACACCTAGAGCTAGTCTTTTATTGGTTCCCCCTCTTCTCGTTCATCCTCCGGACAAATTTCAAACTGTAGAAACGGGAGGTTAAAGGTGCTCATTCTCCAAGTGGGTAGCCTGTTAGGAACGAGGTTGGAGGGGTGAACCTGACTACCAGGATATGAGGAGATGACGTGTCTTTTCCAAACTCTTCCCGATCTATCGGTGTACCATCTTTTGGGTGTCACAGGCATGTTTTAGCTGTAGGAAGAGTTCCCTGCATGTAAGGAAAACACCAGGGATTTTTCCAAATCAGTGTCTCCCCAAACCCCACACTGGGAAATTTTTAAGCTACGGGTACATTTATGTTCATTAAGGGCCTTGGGCAGTAGGCAGATTCCGAGCTTTAGATGATTGAAGTCTTCACAGTCAGAAGCGCTCACCATCGGCCTCCTTTAAGTTACATTTTATCTGTCATTGATAGATGATGTAGATATAGATATCTATTGTTTTTCAGAATATTTCCCCTTATAGGTTATTACAAAATATTGAATGTAGTTCCCCGTGCTATCCAGTAGTTCCTTGTTGATGATCTATTTTATACATAACAGTGTGTATGTGTTTATCCCAAACTGTTAATTTATCTCTCTTCCCGGTTTTCCCCTTTGGTAATAATAAGTTATTAGGTTTTATATTTCTCAGAAATGGGGGAGCAGAAAGAGAGGTATCATTTTCAGTGGAAAAGCATTCAAAACAAGATTGAAACTTCAGCCAAGATTATTAGATGTACATCCTTGGAAAGAAATCCCTTCATTTCTCTAATGTTGACCTGACGAATAAGACAGACCCTTCCACTGAACTTGCTTGTAATAAAGTGATGGAAATATCAAATGGAAGTGTTGGAAACATCTTATTTTACACGAGCCTTATACACTGCTCTAGGTTAATTACAGTGTGGCTCACACATCTGTTCATTGAAGTTACAATGTTCTCAATTTCTGTCACTGATCCTGCAGAGTGGGCCCCAACAAGCGTTCCCCTGGCCAGTGTCATTGGAGCCAACAGATCGAGACTGAGTTTGGTTCAGAAGCAAAGGAAAACTTTATAATTTGATCAGAGAATGGAGAGGTGAGAGCGTGTGCTCCCTCGCGGGCTGTGGGCAGGGCTGCTGTTTAGGGATCTCGTCAGCGTTGGCGCATGGGAGGGGGCGGAGCTCTCGAGGGTTGCGTTGGCTGGAGCTCAGGCTCTATGTCGTGGAGTCTGCATTAGGCCCCGCGAGCTGAGGTGTAGGTCCAGCCGTTTTGCTCTAGGAAATCGTGTCTGCAGTGCCGGGTGTGAGGCCTCTGCCTGCGGAACCCTAGGAGCAAGTG
Organism: Physeter macrocephalus; assembly: GCF_002837175.3. NCBI lineage: Eukaryota > Metazoa > Chordata > Mammalia > Artiodactyla > Physeteridae > Physeter > Physeter macrocephalus. Next base: position 58,658,431 of record NC_041217.1, read on the forward strand.
AAATTAGACAAAGAACATCGGAAAAAAAGGTTAGACTTTATTTTATTGCCCAGATTCTATTTTTATCTCCCAGGAATTTTTAATGGGCTTTGCCGGTGACAAAGCCCTACCCTGCCTTTTTTTCGTTCCTCATTCTAGGGGGGCTGAGGGTGCAGATCCCTCTTCTGTAACTGCTTTGTTCTGAGTTGGGAGTCCTCATAATGGGGGAAGGGGCAGAACTTCTCCCCAGCAGCCACCAGGTGAGGTTGATTGTACCCAGGCCTCCTGCCTCACTGCTTGTCTGCCTGAACACGAACACTTGAAGATTTGGAGATTCTGACGACTTTTAAGGGTCCAGGAAAGAGGCGCTAGGGTGGGCCGGTTTTACTCTGGCTCCACATTTGTTCGGCCACCTTAGGTTGACGGTTTCTGCCAGCCTAGATGCTCTGACCAGTAGTCTGCACTTTCTTCAATTAGGCCACTGAATTAACGTACAAACAGCACCAGGTGTCAGAGCCCTGTCTGGTCAACTCCCAGACAGTCCAGGGCCGGTGGTGATCCAGGACCATGACGGCCACTGAGTCAAGGGACTTTTGAAGTAGCTAGGAGTCCAGCTGGTCTCATTGACCACCATCACTGCAGTGGCTGTTGGCTCTTCTATGGTGACAGCGTTATATACGGTTCTCCCGCCAAGCTTATCAGCTCCCCTCTGGGTGCAGTAATTCCTGCAACCAGTAGTCTGCTCTTTTGGGGCACTCTCTTGTTGTTATCTGGAAGAGAAGCTCCAGGTCAAGTGATGGTCACATGAGTCGTCATGGGGGCCCGTTGCCCCAGGTTGTCTCACAGGAGGTTGGAGTTGGAGGGCCTCCTCACTCGAGGTCAGTGTGCCCACAGAGCGATCCCTGCAACTTCAGGGCATGGTGAGTGGTTAGGATCACCAAGTGGGGTCCTTTTCCCTTAGGAGGCAGCTGGCCTTGCAGGCTGCTGATTTCTAGGTTTTTAGATACCCCCGTATCCTGGCCAGATGGGGTGGCAGGCCCAGCCCTTAGTTACCATAGTTTCTCCTCCCTGGAGGGCATTCTTGCGTTGTTCCATTTCAAGTGGTCCCAGTTTCTGCACTAATACTCCAAGGGCGATTCACCTTATACCGGGAATGTAAAGGTCAAAGGGTTTAGCTAAATTTGGGAAGGCCAGGGCCAGGGCCTGAATTAACTGCTCTTTCCATTCTTGAAAGGCCACTTCTGGAGTCTATTCAAGAGGATCATCATCTTTTCCTTTCAATGTTTCATATAGAGGCCCAGCTATTAGACTGTAGTTAGGGATCCAGATGCAGCAAACCCCGGCCTCCCCAGGAACCCTTAAGCTGTCTTCTAGTTTTAGGAGGTGTAAGGCTGCAAATGGATTCTTCCCTTTCCTGGGATGGGCTTCTCCGACCTTCTGTGAGAATGAAGCCCAGGCAAGTCACCTTAGTCTGTGATATCTGAGCCTTTTTCTTGGACACCTTCTATCCTTTATTGGCTGGGTAGTTCAGAGACCTCCTTAGTAGGGCTGGCAATCAGAATGTCGTCTGAATATTGAAGGAGGGTTCCCTTCTCCAGAAGTAGATCTTTTAGGTCTTTAGCTAAAGTTTCCCCAAAGTTGGTGGGGGAATTTTTGAACCCTTGTGGTAGGACGGCCCAGCAGTATTCTTTTTGTTGTACGTTGAGTCCTGCCAGTCAAAAGCTGAAGTTTCTTGTGACTCTGGGACAAATGGAATACAGAAGAATGCATCTTTTAAGTCTAATACAGAATACCAGGTGCTGGTGGATAGTAGAATGATGAGCTGTGTGTAGGAATTAGGAATTACTGGATGTATATCCTCGGTGGCTTCACTGACTGTCCTGAAGTTCTTTACCAGGTACCCAGCAGCCCAAGGGGCTCTCGTGGTCAGGCCCCTCCCAGGATATGGAGCTCACCTGGGCTGGCATCCAGCAGCCCACGGGGCTATCATGGGCAGGCCCCTCCCAGGATAGGGAGCTCACCTGAGCACGTACCCCGGCAGTGCTGGGCACACAGGAACCGTGAACATAGCTCTCATTGCAAAGCACCCCCAGCTCACCTGTTGGTCAGAACTGACCCAGAGCACCTTAGAGCAGGACTTGAACTAATAAACAGCAGCTCCGACAGGTCTGTGACCCTGGGCTTCACTCTGAGCGGCCTCACTCCACCTGGTCTTCCAGAGGCTTCCACTGCAGCCGGGGCACCAGGCCTCTGTCTCCACCCACCACCCCTCCTCTCCCTGACTCCTGGCTTCTTCTCATTAGGAGAGGGTCTTCTTGAAGTTGTCTCCCACTCATGGACCAGATAAAATGATTAAAAAACAACGCAGAGCTGCAGCCCCTTGTCAATCCTGACTCTCAGAACCCTGCACTTGTTCCTTGGACCTGGCCGGTGCAGCAAGGCCCATTTTCTTCAACTATGAGCCCCTGATGGGTGAGGATTGGCTGACATGGGCAGCCTGACCCTGCCGGCCAGCCCTCCCCAGGTGTGCCTGGGTTGAGGTCAATATAAACACCCCTCCAGGCAGCAAGAGCCCCTGCAGCTGTGCCTGACGCCATATTCTCTGCCTCGTCAGCAGTCTCGTGGCTGGGCTGGTGGGAGGGAGTGAGGGGCCATGGCTTTGTGGGTGGCCCGGTGTGAGTGGGGCTCTGCTGGACTTTCTGCATGTGTTGCCAGTCTGCCACCTGCTAAAGAAGACAATGTGTCACCCATACCTGCCGTTGGAATTTCTCCCCGGGCAGAGGTGAGGAAGGAAAAAAGCAGTGGGGACCAGGACAGGAGGGGTAACACAGGTAGGGAAATGGAAACCTTCCAGAAGAGCTCCTGGGGCCAGGAACATCCTGGCTGGCTTGCAGGCACCAAATCGGGCCTGTGACCTCTCGCTGGTGTGACTCCAAGCCCTTTCCTCTAGGCTTTAAAGTCTTTGCACATATTCAGGTATTTTAACTGTGAAGGGTGGAAAAAGTTCAGAAGCAGTTGGCCTGGGGTTCAGCTCACATTTACTCAGAAACGCCTCGGCACCGTCCACCAGCTTTGCAATGAAGACGCTCCTTGCAGGGGTGCTGGTGGCTGCATGTGAGATGATTCCCCACCTCTGACCAACTTCAAAATTGTTTACCACTGCAGCAAGTGTCGTGAGAGGCTTTTCATCTTTATAAGTGGTGGGTTCTTGTTTTTTTTCCCTTTTCTTTTTTTGGTTCGAGGTAGGTTTTATTCCTTTTTTGGTATTTATAGATATAAGCATAGAAATAATTCATTCATATAAATACGTCTATGGGAAGGGAAGAATTTTTCTTTCTGTTTTATCATTTTTTAACTTTATTTTATTTTTTTATACAGCAGTTTCTTAATAGTTATCTATTTTATACATATTAGTGTATATATGTCAATCCCAGTCTCCCAATTCATCCAACCCCCCCAGCCACTTTTCCCCGTTGGTGTCCATACGTTTGTTCTCTACATCTGTGTCTCTATTTCTGCCCTGCAACCCGGTTCGTCTGTACCATTTTTCTAGGTTCCACATATATCCGTTAATCTACGATATTTGTTTTTCTCTTTCTGAATTACTTCACTCTGTATGACAGTCTCTAGATCCATACACATCTCTACAAATGACCCAATTTTGCTCCTCTTTATGGCTGAGTAATATTCCATTGTATATATGTACCTCATCTTATTTATCCATTCGTCTGTCAATGGACATTTAGGGTGCTTCCATGACCTGGCTATTGTGAATAGTGCTGCAATGAACATTGCAGTGAATGTGTCTTTATGAATTATGGTGTTCTCTGGGTATATGCGTGATTTCTGGGTCATATGGTAATTCTATTTTTAGTTTTTTAAGGAACATCCATACTGTTCTCCATAGTGGCTGTATCAATTTACATTCCCACCAGCAGTGCAAGAGGGTTCCCTGTTCTCCACAACCTCTCCAGCATTTGTTGTTTGTAGATTTTCTTATGATGCCCAACCTGACTGGTGTGAGGTGATACCTCATTGTAGTTTTGATTTGCATTTCTCTAATAATTAGTGATGTTGAGCAGCTTTTCATGTGCTTCTTGGCCATCTGTATGTCTTCTTTGGAGAAATGTCTGTTTACATCTTCTGCCCATTTTTGGATTGGGTTGTTTGTTTTTTTAATATTGAGCTGCCTGAACTGTTTATATATTTTGAAGATTAATCCTTTGTCCATTGATTCGTTTGCAAATATTTTCTCCCATTCTGAGGGTTGTCTTTTCGTCTTGTTTATGGTTTCCTTTGCTGTGCAAAAGCTTTTAAGTTTCATTAGGTCCCATTTGTTTATTTTTGTTTTTATTTCCATTACTCTAGGAGGTGGATCAAAAAATATCTTG
>NC_041217.1:58662920-58663406 GCF_002837175.3 Physeter macrocephalus
TGACCATAGGTGCATGGGTTTATCTCTGGGCTTTCTATCTTGTTCCATTGATCTATATTTCTGTTTTTATGCCAGTACCATATTGTCTTGATTACTGTGGCTTTGTAGTATAATCTGAAGTCAGGGAGTCTGATTCCTCCAGCTCTGCTTTTTTCCTCCAAGACTGCTTTAGGTATTCGGGGTCTTTTGTGTCTCCATACAAATTTTAAGATTTTTTGTTCTAGTTCTGTAAAAAATGCCATTGGTAATTTGATAGGGATTACACTGAATCTGTAGATTGCTTTGGGTAGTACAGTCATTTTCACAATATTTATTCTTCCAATCCAAGAACATGGTATATCTCTACATCTGTTGGTATCATTTTTAATTTCTTTCATCAGTGTTTTATCGTTTTCTGCATACAGGTCTTTTGTCTCCCTATGTAGGTTTATTACAAGGTATTTTATTCTTTTTGTTGCAATGGTAAATGGGAGTGTTTCCTTAATT
>NC_041217.1:58663587-58675782 GCF_002837175.3 Physeter macrocephalus
TTAGAAGAAATGCTTTCAGTTTTTCACCATTGAGAATGATGTTTGCTGTGGGTTTGTCATATATGGCCTTTATTATGTTGAGGTAGGTTCCCTCTGTGCTCACTTTCTGCAGAGGTTTTATCATAACTGGGTGTTGAATTTGTAAAAAGCTTTTTCTGAATCTATTGAGATGATCAGCTCATTTTTCCTTTTGAGTTTTTTAATATGGTGTATCACACTGAATGATTTGCATATATTGAAGAATCCTTTCATCCCTGGGATAAATTCCACTTGATTATGGTGTATGATCCTTTTAATGTGTTGTTGGATTCTGTTTGCTAGTATTTTGTTGAGGATTTTTGCATCAATATTCATCAGTGATATTGGTCTGTAATTTTCTTTTTTTGTAGTATCTTTGTCTGGTTTTGGTATCAGGGTGATGGTGGCCTCATAGACTCAGTTTGGGAGTGTTCCTTCCTCTGCACTTGTTTGGAAGAGTTTGAGAAGGATGGGTTTTAGCTCTTCTCTAAATGTTTGATAGAATTCACCTGTGAAGCCATCTGGTCCAGGACTTCTGTTTGTTGGAATATTTTAAATCACAGTTTTCATTTCATTACTTGTGATTGCTCTGTTCATATTTTTCTATTTCTTCCTGGTTCAGTCTTGGAAGGTTATACATTTGTAGGAATTTGTCCATTTCTTCCAAGTTGTCCATTTGATTGGCATAGTGTTGCTTGAAGTAGTCTCTTAGGATGCTATGTATTTCTGCATTGTGTGTTGTAACTTCTCCTTTTTCATTTTTAACTTTATTGATTTGAGTCCTCTCCCTCTTTTTCTTGATGAGTGTGGCTAATGGTTTATCAATTTTGTTTATCTTCTCAAAGAAGCAGCTTTTAGTTTTATTGACCTTTACTGTTGTTTTCTTTGTTTCTATTTCATTTATTTCTGCTCTGATTTTTATGATTTCTTTCCTTCTGCTAACTTTGGTTTTTTTTTGTTCTTTTTTCTCTAGTTCCTTTAGGTGTAAGGTTATATTTTTTATTTGAGATTTTTCTTGTTTATTGAGGTAGGCTTGTAGAGCTATAAACTTCTCTCTTAGAATTGCTTTTGCTGCATCCCATAGGTTTTGGATCTTCGTGTTTTCATTGTCATTTGTCTCTAGGTATTTTTTTATTTCCTCTTTGATTTCTTCAGTGATGTCTTGGTTATTTAGTAACGTATATTTTAGCCTCCATGTGTTTGTGTTTTTTACGTTTTTTCCCTGTAATTAATTTCTAATCTCATAGCATTGTGGTCAGAAAAGATGCTTGATATGATTTCAATTTTCTTAAATTTACTGAGGCTTGATTTGTGAACCAAGATGTGATATATACTGGAGAATGTTCAGTGTGCACTTGAGAAGAAGTGTAATCTGCTGTTTTTGGATGGAATGTCCTATAAATATCAATTAACTCTATCTGGTCTGTTGTGTCTTTTTTTGTGTGTTTGTGGTACGTGGGTCTCTCACTGTTGTGGCCTCCCCCGTTGCGGAGCACAGCCTCCGAACACACAGGCTCAGTGGCCATGGCTCATGGGCCCAGCCGCTCCGTGGCATGTGGGATCTTCCCAGACTGGGGCACGAACCCATGTCCCCTGCATCAGCAGGCGGATTCTCAAGCACTGTGCCACCAGGGAAGACCCCTGTTGTGTCTTTTAAAGCATCTGTTTCCTTATTTATTTTCATTTTGGATGATCTGTCCATTGGTGTAAGTGAGGTGTTAAATTCCCCCTCTATTATTGTGTTACTGTCGATTTCTTCTTTTATAGCTGTTAGAGGTTGCCTTGTGTATTGAGGTGCTCCTATGTTGGGTGCATATATATTTATAATTGTTATATCTTCTTGGATTGATCCCTTGACCATTATGAAGTGTCCTTCCTTGTCTCTTGTAACATTCTTTATTTTAAAGTCTATTTTATCTGATAAGAGTATTGCCACACCAGCTTTCTTTTGGTTTCCATTTGCATGGAATATCTTTTTCCATCCCCTCACTTTCAGTCTGTATGTGTCCCTATGTCTGAAGTGGGTCTCTTGTAGACAGCATATTTCCATTTGCATGGACTATCTTTTTCCATCCCCTCACTTTCAGTCTGTATGTGTCCCTATGTCTGAAGTGGGTCTCTTGTAGACAGCATATATATGGTTCTTGTTTGTGTATCCATTCAGCAAACCTGTGTCTTTTGTTTGGAGCATGTAATCCATTCACGTTTAAGGTAATATTGATATGGATGTTCCTATTACCATTTTCTTAATTGTTATGGGTTTGTTTTTCTAGGTCCTTTTCCTCTATTGTGTTTCCCACTTAGAGAAGTTCTTTTAGCATTTGTTGTAGAGCTGGTTTGGTGGTGCTGAACTCTCTTAGCTTTTGCTTGTCTGTAAAGCTTTTCATTTCTCCATAGAATCTGAATGAGATCCTTGCCAGGTAGAGTTCTCTTGGTGTAGGTTCTTCCCTTTCATCACTTTAAATATATTGAGCCACTCCCCTCTGGCTTGTAGAGTTTCTGCTGAGAAATCAGCTGTTCCCTTGTCTTTTATTTGTCATTTTCCCCTTGCTGCTGTCAATAATATTTTGTTCTTTTTAATTTTTGTCAGTTTGATTATTATGTGTCTCGGCATGTTTCCCCTTGGGCTTAGCCTGCCTGGGACTCTCTGTGCTTCCTGGACTTCGGTGGCTATTTCCTTTCCCATGTTAGGGAAGTTTTCAAAAATGATCTCTTCAAATATTTTCTCAGGCCCTTTCTCTCTCTCTTCTCTTTCTGGGACCCCTATAATGCGAATGTTGTTGCATTTAATGTAGTCCCAGAGGTCTCTTATGCTGTCTTCATTTCTTTTCATTCTATTTTCTTTTTTCTGTTCCATGGCAGTGAATTCCACCATCTGTCTCCAGGTCACTTATCTGTTCTTCTGCCTCAGTTATTCTGCTATTGATTCCTTCTAGTGTATTTTTCATTTCAGTTATTGTATTGCTCATCTCTGTTTGTTTGTTCTTTAATTCTTCTAGGTGTTTCTTTTTAAATTCTTCTAGGTGTTTGTTAAACATTTCTTGCATCTTCTCGATCTTTGCCCTCATTTTTTTTAAGGCCCTGGATCATTGTCACTATCATTGTTCTGAATTCTGAAAGAATTCCCTCATTTGAATTTTTTGGTCGATTTCTGATCGGAGGATTTTTTTTTAAGGGCAGGTCTCATACACAGGCCTGCAAATATTGTTAATATTAAGTGACCATTAGCACTGGGTTAAAACTGCCGTTGTGGGAAATGGCCAAAATGTGGCAGCGATTCTCATTTCCCAAATCTGGTTACTGGGGCAGCAGACCTTTCCTGGAAGTCGTGTTTCTAGGTTGTAAATTAGAATGGAATGAGCCAGGAAAAAACCCAATATTTCTCAGTACTTCTTGTTCGTTGTTTTATTTTTTTCTAATCAGAGTAATGATTAGAATATTATTTGTTCTAAGTGTACACAATCTGCTTCATTTCTACATTATATATAACTATTCATGTACAGTTCCTCCTCTCATGTAAATTAATACAGAGTTCAGTAGCCCTCCCTTGGTATATGGTTGGTCTTTTTGATATATGTATTTAATATGTATTGTATATTTATGGCAACCCTAATCTTAATTTGTCCATTGCTCCCACCTCTCCTTTTAGATAACCATAGTTGTTTTCTAAGTCTGTGAGTGTGTTTCTCTGTAGAAATAAGTTCATTTGTATCAGTTGTTAGATAACACCTAGAAGTGATATCATAAGATATTTGACTTTTGCTTTCCGAGTTATCTCAAGTTCTGTGATTATCTCTAGGATAATCTATGGTGCTGCAAAGAGCAGTGTTTCATTGTTTTCCATGGCTAATATTCCATTGTGTACATGGACCACTTTTTCTTTATCCATTCATCTGTTGATGGACTTTCGGGTGCTTCCATGTCTTGGCTTTTGTGAATATTGCTGCAGTGCACTTTTGCCAGCCTCTGTCTTCTCGACTCTGGTCTTCTAAGGTGAAAGGCCAAGTGGTGGGCCTGCTGGATTGAATGGTACATCAGTTTTTACTTTGAAACGCAGTTCCTTTCTGCTCTCATTATTGGCTCTTACCACTTTACATCTTACCAGCAGCTAGAGGGTACACAGTTCTCTAAAACATCTTCAGCACTTGTTGTTTGTAGACTTTTTGCTGATGGTCATTCAACTGGTGTGTGTTCCAACCATTTCGTAGATTAGATTGGCATGAATCTAATAATTCCTGATGTTGACTTTTTAGCCATTTTCCTTTTTTTAAAAAAAAAAAGAGTGTGTAAAACTTACATCTCATACAACCTTCTTGAAAACTTTGCTATCTTTTGAGTTTTTTTGGCCATATCTTACCTCAGAACATTTTTTTGAGAGCAGGTGTCCTTTAGAGCCCTGAGTCCTTGTGAATATTAAGTGACCATTAACTGTGGTTAAAAGCTGCTCTTGAGGGAAACGGCCACAAGGCAGAAAATTTTCTACATTTACAACTCAGGGTACCTGGGCAACAGAGCCTTCCTGGAAATCGTGTTAGTAGGCTGTAAATTAGAGTGGAATGTACCAAGGCAAACCTCCAACAGCTTATATCTCCTTATTTCTTCTTTGTTATTGAAATTTAATTTTTATTTTTTATCAGAGCAATTTGATAAAAATGTTGTGTATGTTCTGGGTGTACAGAATCTGGTTCATTATATGTATGTATCTATCTATTCATCTTTGGATCTTTTCCATGGACGTTTTTACAGAGTGTTGATTGGACCTCCCTTGTTATTCCATAGGTCTTTGGAAATTATTTATATCATATGTATTAGTAGAGGTCTATAACCCCCATATCCTAATTTATCCATTCTTCACACCTTTCTATTTGCTTAAACATAATTTTGATTTCTTAATCCATGAGTGGGATTTTCTTGGAAATAAGTTAACGGGTATCATTTTTTAGGTAACACCTATAAGTGATATCATCGGATATTTTTCTTTCGGTTTTTCTTATGTCAGGTTGTGTGATTATATGTAAGTCCTTCTATCGTGGTGCAAACAGCACTGTTTCATGCTTTTCCAGGGCTAATATTCCATTATGTACATGGACCAGTTCTTATTGGTGCATTCATCTGTTGATGGATATTTTGGTTGCTTCCAAGTCTTGGCTGTGGTAAATATGACAGCAGTGTAGGATGGCTAGCCTGTGTCTTTTGGATCCTGGTCTTCTCAGGTGATAGGCTCAACAGTGGGCCTATCAGATCATATGGTAGCTCAATTTTTACCTTGAAACGCATGTTCATTCAGTTCTAACTACTGGCTGTTACCAGTTTATATCTCACCAGCAGCTACAGGGTACACAGTTCTCTAAAACCCGTTGAGAATTTATTGTTTAGAGTTTTTTCTGAAGATCATTCTGACAGTTGTCAGGTAAACGTTTTTGTAGATTGGATATGCATTTATTTATTAATTCTTGATATTGAGCTTTTTCCTTTTTTGTTAAACAATAAAAAGAAGAAAGAAAGAAAAAAAAGTAAAATATACTCTTGAAATTGTCCTCCTGATAGGTTGCCCTCTTTTGAATTTTTTCGTCGATATTCGAACCCAGGATTTGTTTTGAGGGCAGGTGTCATTTACAGAGCTGCAATTCTTGTGAATATTAAGTGACCCTTAGCACTGTGTTTAAAGCTGCTTTTGCAGGAGACGGTCACATGGCTGCAGCATTTCTCCATTCCCAAATCTTGTTACAAGGGCAAGAGAGCCTTCCTGTGTGTAACGTTCCAACTTGTAAATTAGAATGGATTATGCCAGGAAAACCCCCCATAAGTTTATGTCTCATTACTTCTTGTTGGTTTTCTTAATTTAATTTTTATTTGTTATCACAGCAAGTTTGATTACAATGTTTTGTTTGTTCTAGGTGTGCAAGATATACACATATTTATTCAACCTCGGATCCATTTCCCATGTGGTTTACGACACAATGTTGAGTAGTCTTCTCTTGGTATTCCGTAGCTCTTTGGTGCTTCTATATTTCACATATGTTGCTATATCTCTGTTTACCACAATATCCTAATTTATCCAATCCTCACACCTTTCCATTGGGTTAACCAAACGTTTGTTGATCGAATCTTTATTTTCCTATCTCTGTGAAAACTCTTCATTGGTATCAATTTTTAGGTAACACCATTAAGTGATATCATAGGATATGTGTCCTTTGCTTTCTGACTTACTTCAAGTTGTGATTACCACTAGACTCATCTATGGTGCTGCAAACGGCATTGTTTTCATTTTTTTCCTTGGCTAATATTCCATCTGTACATGTACCAGTTTTTCTTTTCCATTCATCTTTTGATGGACTTTTTGGTAGCTTCCCTGTCTTGGCTATTGTAATAGTGCTGCAGTGCAGTTTTGCCTGCCTGTGTCTTTCTAATTCTGCCTTCTTAGGTCATAGGCCCACGAGTGTACCTGCTGAATCCTATGGTACCTCAATGTGTACTTGTTAAAGGCACCTCCATTCTGTTTTCATTAGTGGCTCTTACCAGCTTAGTCCCACTTAGAGATGAGGGTACGCATTTCTCCACAGCCGCTTCAGCATTTATTGTTTGTAGAATTTTTGCTGTTGGTCATTCTGACCGGTGTGAGCTGATACGTTTTTGTAGATTGGATTTTCATGTCGTTAGTAATTCCTGATGATGAGCATTTTTCCTCGCCTTTTTCTTTTGTTTTTAGAAAGAAAAAAATAGTGCGTGTAAAATATACCTCTTGAAATTGTCTTTTTGAAACCTTGCCCTGCTTTGAATTTTTTGGTCATTTTTCGACCCCAGGATTTTTTTTGAGGGCATGTCTCACTTACAGGCTTGAAATAGTTGTCAATATTTAGGGACCATTAGCACTGGCTTGAAAGCTGCTGTTGGGGGAAACGGCCACACAGCGGCAGCGTTTCTCCATTCCCAAATCTGGTTACTAGGGCAGCAGAGCTTTCCTGGAAGTCATGTTCCTAGGTTGTAAATTAGAATGGAATGTGCCAGGAAAAAACCTCATAAGTTCAGGTCTGAGTACATCTTCTTCATTGTTATAATTTAATATTTTTAATCAGGGTAATGATTAGAATATTATTTGTTCTATGTGTACAAAATCTGGTTCATCTGTACATTACATATATTCATGTACAGATCCCCTTCCCATGTAAATTAATACTGAGTGATCAGTAACCTCCCTTGGTATATGATCAGTCTTTTTTATATATGTATTTAATATGTATTGGTATACATATGGCAACCCTAATCTTAATTTGTCCATTGCTCCCTCCTTTCATTTTAGATAACCGTAGTTTGTTTTCTATGTCTGTGAGTGTCCTTCTCTGTGGAAAGAAGTTCATTTGTTTCAGTTGTTAGATAACACTTAGAAGTGATATCATAAGATATTTGTCTTTTCCTTTCCGACTTACCTCATGTTCTGTGGTTATCTCTAAGATCATCTATGGTGCTGCAAAGAGCAGTGTTTCATTGTTTTCGAAGGCTAATATTCCATTGTGTACATAGACCACTTCTTCTTTGTGCATTCATCTGTTGATGGACATTTTGGTTGCTTCCATGTCTTGGCTTTTGTGAATATAGCTGCAGTGCACCTTTGCCAGCCTGTGTCTTCTCGACTCTGGTGTTCTCAGGTGAAAGGCCCATTGGTGGACCTGCTGGATTGAATGGTACCTCAATTTTTCCTTTGAAACGCAGCTCCTTTCTCTTCTCATTATTGGTTCTTAATACTTTACATCTCACCAGCAGCTAGAGGGTACACAGTTCTCTAAAACCTCTTCAGCATTTATTGTGTGTATACTTTTGCTGATGGTCATTCGATTGATGTGTGTTGAAACCTTTTCGTAGATTAGATTTGCATGAGTCTAATAATTCCTGATGTTGACATTTTATCCATTTTCCTGTTTTCTTTTTTTAAACCAATGTGTAAAACTTACCTCTCATACGATCTTCTTGAAAAATTTGCTCTCTTTTGAGTTTTTTTGGCCACTCCCTACCTCAGAACATCTTTTTTAAGGGCAGGTGTCCTTTACATCCCTTAGTTCTTGGGAATATTAAGTGACCATTAGCTGTGGTTTAAAGCCGCTCTTGGGTTTCCCTGGTGGCGCAGTGGTTGAGAGTCCACCTGCCGATCAAGGGGACGCGGGTTCGTGCCCCGGTCCGGGAGGATCCCACATGCCGCGGAGCGGCTAGGCCCGTGAGCCATGGCCGCTGAGCCTGCGCGTCCGGAACCTGTTCTCCGCAATGGGAGAGGCCATAACGGTGAGAGGCCCGAGTACCGCAAAAAAAAAAAAAATAAATAAAAAAAATAAAAAATAAAAAATAAAAAATAAAATAAATAAATAAATAAAGCCGCTCTTGCCCGAAACGGCCACAAGGCGGCAAAATTTCTCCATTTACAACTCAGGGTAGTTGCGCAACAGAGCCTTCCTGGAAATTGTGTTAGTAGGCTGTAAATTGGAGTGGAATGTGCCAAGGCAAACCCCCAACAGCTTATATCTCCTTATTTCTTCTTTGTTATTGAAATTTAATTTTTATTTTTTATCTGAGCAAGTTTGATTAAAATGTTGTGTATGTTCTAGGGGTACAGAATCTTCTTCATTATATCTATGTATCTATCCATTCATCTTTGCATCCATTCCCATGTACGTTATTATTGAGTGTTGAATGGACCTCTCTTGGTATTCCATAGGTCTTTTGTGATTATATGTTTCATATGTATTAGTATAGGTCTGTCACCCCCATATCCTAATTTATCCATTCTTCACACCTTTCTATTTGCTTAAACATAATTTTGATGTCTTAATCCATGAGTGTCCTTTTCTCAGAAATAAGTTCATGGGTATCATTTTTTAGGTAACACCTATAAGTGATATCATAGTATATTTTTCTTTCGGTTTCTTTCTTCAAGTTGTGAGATTATATCTAGGTCCTTCTATGGTGGTGCAAACAGCACTGTTTCATGCTTTTCCAGGGCCAATATTCCATTGTGTACATGGACCAGTTCTTAATGGTGCATTCATCTGTTGATGGATATTTTGGTTGCATCCAAGTTTGGCTGTGGTAAATATGACTGCAGAGTAGGATGGCCAGCCTGTGTCTTTTGGATTCTGGTCTTCTCAGGTGATAGGCTCAGCAGTGGGCCTATCAGATCATATGGTAGCTCAATTTTTTCCTTGAAACGCACGTTCATTCTGTTCTAACTACTGGCTGTTATCAGTTTATATCTCAGCAGCAGCTACAGGGTACACAGTTCTCTAAAACCCCTTGAGCATTATTGTTTAGAGTTTTTGCTGAAGATCATTCTGAGAGTTGTCAGGTAAACGTTTTTGTAGATTGGATATGCATGTCTTTATTAATTCCTGATATTGAGCTTTTTCCTTTTTTGTTAAACAAAAAAAAAAAGAAAAAAAGTTAAATATACTCTTGAAATTGTCCTCTTGATAGGTTGCCCTCTTTTGAATTTTTTCATCGATATTCGAACCCAGGATTTGTTTTGAGAGCAGGTGTCATTTACAGAGCTGCAATTCTTGTGAATATTAAGTGACCCTTAGCACTGTGTTTAAAGCTGTTGTTGAAGGATACGGACACATGGCTGCGGCATTTCTCCATTCCCAAGTCTTGTTACAAGGGCAAGAGAGCCTTTTTGTGTGTAACGTTCCAACTTGTAAATTAGAATGGATTATGCCAGGAAAACCCCCCATAAGTTTATGTCTCATTACTTCTTGTTGGTTTTCTTAATTTAATTTTTATTTGTTATCACAGCAAATTTGATTACAATGTTTTGTTTGTTCTAGGTATGCAAGATGTGGTTCTTTTACACATATACACATATCTATTCATCCTCGGATCCATTTCCCATGTGGTTTATGACACAATGTTGAGAAGTCTTCTCTTGGTATTCCGTAACTCTTTGGTGCTTCTATATTTCACATATGTTGCTATATCTCTGTTTACTGCAATATCCTAATTTATCCAATCCTCACACCTTTCCATTGGGTTAACCAAACATTTGTTAATCGAATCTTTATTTTCCTATCTCTGTGAAAACTCTTCATTGGTATCAATTTTTAGGTAACACCATTAAGTGATATCATAGGATATGTGTCCTTTGCTTTCTGACTTACTTCAAGTTGTGATTACCACTAGACTCATCTATGGTGCTGCAAACGACATTGTTTTCATTTTTTTCCTTGGCTAATATTCCATCTGTACATGTACCAGTTTTTCTTTTCCATTCATCTTTTGATGGACTTTTTGGTAGCTTCCCTGTCTTGGCTATTGTAATAGTGCTGCAGTGCAGTTTTGCCTGCCTGTGTCTTTCTAATTCTGCCTTCTTAGGTCATAGGCCCACGAGTGTACCTGCTGAATCCTATGGTACCTCAATGTGTACTTGTTAAAGGCACCTCCATTCTGTTTTCATTAGTGGCTCTTACCAGCTTAGTCCCACTTAGAGATGAGGGTACGCATTTCTCCACAGCCGCTTCAGCATTTATTGTTTGTAGAATTTTTGCTGTTGGTCATTCTGACCGGTGTGAGCTGATACGTTTTTGTAGATTGGATTTTCATGTCGTTAGTAATTCCTGATGATGAGCATTTTTCCTCGCCTTTTTCTTTTGTTTTTAGAAAGAAAAAAATAGTGCGTGTAAAATATACCTCTTGAAATTGTCTTTTTGAAACCTTGCCCTGCTTTGAATTTTTTGGTCATTTTTCGACCCCAGGATTTTTTTTGAGGGCATGTCTCACTTACAGGCTTGAAATAGTTGTCAATATTTAGGGACCATTAGCACTGGCTTGAAAGCTGCTGTTGGGGGAAACGGCCACACAGCGGCAGCGTTTCTCCATTCCCAAATCTGGTTACTAGGGCAGCAGAGCTTTCCTGGAAGTCATGTTCCTAGGTTGTAAATTAGAATGGAATGTGCCAGGAAAAAACCTCATAAGTTCAGGTCTGAGTACATCTTCTTCATTGTTATAATTTAATATTTTTAATCAGGGTAATGATTAGAATATTATTTGTTCTATGTGTACAAAATCTGGTTCATCTGTACATTACATATATTCATGTACAGATCCCCTTCCCATGTAAATTAATACTGAGTGATCAGTAACCTCCCTTGGTATATGATCAGTCTTTTTTATATATGTATTTAATATGTATTGGTATACATATGGCAACCCTAATCTTAATTTGTCCATTGCTCCCTCCTTTCATTTTAGATAACCGTAGTTTGTTTTCTATGTCTGTGAGTGTCCTTCTCTGTGGAAAGAAGTTCATTTGTTTCAGTTGTTAGATAACACTTAGAAGTGATATCATAAGATATTTGTCTTTTCCTTTCCGACTTACCTCATGTTCTGTGGTTATCTCTAAGATCATCTATGGTGCTGCAAAGAGCAGTGTTTCATTGTTTTCGAAGGCTAATATTCCATTGTGTACATAGACCACTTCTTCTTTGTGCATTCATCTGTTGATGGACATTTTGGTTGCTTCCATGTCTTGGCTTTTGTGAATATAGCTGCAGTGCACCTTTGCCAGCCTGTGTCTTCTCGACTCTGGTGTTCTCAGGTGAAAGGCCCATTGGTGGACCTGCTGGATTGAATGGTACCTCAATTTTTCCTTTGAAACGCAGCTCCTTTCTCTTCTCATTATTGGTTCTTAATACTTTACATCTCACCAGCAGCTAGAGGGTACACAGTTCTCTAAAACCTCTTCAGCATTTATTGTGTGTATACTTTTGCTGATGGTCATTCGATTGATGTGTGTTGAAACCTTTTCGTAGATTAGATTTGCATGAGTCTAATAATTCCTGATGTTGACATTTTATCCATTTTCCTGTTTTCTTTTTTTAAACCAATGTGTAAAACTTACCTCTCATACGATCTTCTTGAAAAATTTGCTCTCTTTTGAGTTTTTTTGGCCACTCCCTACCTCAGAACATCTTTTTTAAGGGCAGGTGTCCTTTACATCCCTTAGTTCTTGGGAATATTAAGTGACCATTAGCTGTGGTTTAAAGCCGCTCTTGGGTTTCCCTGGTGGCGCAGTGGTTGAGAGTCCACCTGCCGATCAAGGGGACGCGGGTTCGTGCCCCGGTCCGGGAGGATCCCACATGCCGCGGAGCGGCTAGGCCCGTGAGCCATGGCCGCTGAGCCTGCGCGTCCGGAACCTGT
>NC_041217.1:58678336-58692740 GCF_002837175.3 Physeter macrocephalus
CCAAGGCAAACCCCCAACAGCTTATATCTCCTTATTTCTTCTTTGTTATTGAAATTTAATTTTTATTTTTTATCTGAGCAAGTTTGATTAAAATGTTGTGTATGTTCTAGGGGTACAGAATCTTCTTCATTATATCTATGTATCTATCCATTCATCTTTGCATCCATTCCCATGTACGTTATTATTGAGTGTTGAATGGACCTCTCTTGGTATTCCATAGGTCTTTTGTGATTATATGTTTCATATGTATTAGTATAGGTCTGTCACCCCCATATCCTAATTTATCCATTCTTCACACCTTTCTATTTGCTTAAACATAATTTTGATGTCTTAATCCATGAGTGTCCTTTTCTCAGAAATAAGTTCATGGGTATCATTTTTTAGGTAACACCTATAAGTGATATCATAGTATATTTTTCTTTCGGTTTCTTTCTTCAAGTTGTGAGATTATATCTAGGTCCTTCTATGGTGGTGCAAACAGCACTGTTTCATGCTTTTCCAGGGCCAATATTCCATTGTGTACATGGACCAGTTCTTAATGGTGCATTCATCTGTTGATGGATATTTTGGTTGCATCCAAGTTTGGCTGTGGTAAATATGACTGCAGAGTAGGATGGCCAGCCTGTGTCTTTTGGATTCTGGTCTTCTCAGGTGATAGGCTCAGCAGTGGGCCTATCAGATCATATGGTAGCTCAATTTTTTCCTTGAAACGCACGTTCATTCTGTTCTAACTACTGGCTGTTATCAGTTTATATCTCAGCAGCAGCTACAGGGTACACAGTTCTCTAAAACCCCTTGAGCATTATTGTTTAGAGTTTTTGCTGAAGATCATTCTGAGAGTTGTCAGGTAAACGTTTTTGTAGATTGGATATGCATGTCTTTATTAATTCCTGATATTGAGCTTTTTCCTTTTTTGTTAAACAAAAAAAAAAAGAAAAAAAGTTAAATATACTCTTGAAATTGTCCTCTTGATAGGTTGCCCTCTTTTGAATTTTTTCATCGATATTCGAACCCAGGATTTGTTTTGAGAGCAGGTGTCATTTACAGAGCTGCAATTCTTGTGAATATTAAGTGACCCTTAGCACTGTGTTTAAAGCTGTTGTTGAAGGATACGGACACATGGCTGCGGCATTTCTCCATTCCCAAGTCTTGTTACAAGGGCAAGAGAGCCTTTTTGTGTGTAACGTTCCAACTTGTAAATTAGAATGGATTATGCCAGGAAAACCCCCCATAAGTTTATGTCTCATTACTTCTTGTTGGTTTTCTTAATTTAATTTTATGTGTTTGTACATCTCTGTTACCCTCAATATCTTAATTTATCCAATCCTCACACCTTTCCATTGGGTTAACCAAACATTTGTTAATCGAATCTTTATTTTCCTATCTCTGTGAAAACTCTTCATTGGTATCAATTTTTAGGTAACACCATTAAGTGATATCATAGGATATGTGTCCTTTGCTTTCTGACTTACTTCAAGTTGTGATTACCACTAGACTCATCTATGGTGCTGCAAACGGCATTGTTTTCATTTTTTTCCTTGGCTAATATTCCATCTGTACATGTACCAGTTTTTCTTTTCCATTCATCTTTTGATGGACTTTTTGGTAGCTTCCCTGTCTTGGCTATTGTAATAGTGCTGCAGTGCAGTTTTGCCTGCCTGTATCTTTCTAATTCTGCCTTCTTAGGTCATAGGCCCACGAGTGTACCTGCTGAATCCTATGGTACCTCAATGTGTACTTGTTAAAGGCACCTCCATTCTGTTTTCATTAGTGGCTCTTACCAGTTTAGTCCCACTTAGAGATGAGGGTACACATTTCTTCACAGTTGCTTCAGAATTTATTGTTTGCAGAATTTTTGCTGATGGTCATTCTGACCGGTGTGAGCTGATACGGTTTTTTGGATTGGATTTGCATGTCGTTAATAATTCCTAATGATGAGCATTTTTCCATGCCTTTTTTTTTTTTAGAATGAAAAAAAATGTGCAAGTAAAATATACCTCTTGAAATTGTCTTCTTGAAACCTTGTCCTCTTATGAATGTTTTGGTCGATTTTCGTCCCCAGCATTTTTTTTGTGGGCATGTGTCACTTACAGGCTTGCAATTTTTATAAATATTTAGTGACCATTAGCACTGGGTTGAAAGCTATTGTTGTGGGAAACGGCCACACAGCGGCAGCGTTTCTCCATTCCAAAATCTGGTTACTAGGGCAGCACAGCTTTCCTGGAAGTTGTGTTCCTAGGTTGTAAATTAGAATGGAATGTGCTAGGAAAAAAACCCATAAGTTTAGGTCTCAGTACATCTTCTTCATTGTTATAATTTAATTTTTTTTAATCAGGGCAATGATTAGAATATTATTTGTTCTAGGTGTACACAATCTGGTTCATTTGTACATTTTATATATATATATATATATATTCATGTACAGATCGCCTTCCCATGTAAATTAATGCAGAATATTCAGTGGACCTCCATGGTATACGGTCGGTCTTTTTGATATATGTATTTAATAGATATTGGTATACATATGGCAACCCTAATCTTAATTTGTCCACTGCTCCCACCTTTCCTTTTAGATAACCATAGTTTGTTTTCTAAGCCTGTGAGTGTCTTTCTCTGTGGAAATAAGTTCATTTGTGTCAATTGTTAGATAACACCTAGAAGTGATATCATATTTGTCTTTTGCTTTCCGACTTACGGTTATCTCTAAGATCATCTATGGAGCTGCAAAGAGCAGTGTTTCATTGTTTTTGAAGGCTAATATTCCATTATGTACAGGGACCACTTATTCTTTGTCCATTCATCTGTTGATGGACATTTTGGTTGCTTCCATGTCTTGGCTTTTCTGAATATTGCTGCTGTGAACGTTTGCCAGCCTGTGTTTTCTCGACTCTGGTCTTCTAAGGTGAAGGGCCCAGAGTTGGGCCTGCTGGATTGAATGGTACCTCAATTTTAACTTTGAAACACAGTTCCTTTCTCTACTCATTATTGGCTCTTACCACTTTACATCTCACCAGCAGCTAGAGAGTGCACAGTTCTCTAAAACCTCTTCAACACTTACTGTTTTTAGACTTTTTGCTGGTGGTCATTCGACTGGTGTGTGTTGAAACCTTTCATATATTAGATTTGCATGAGTCTAATAATTCCTGAGGTTGACCTTTTATCCATTTTCCTTTATCTTTTTTTAAAAAGGAGTGTGTAAAACTTACCTCTCATACGATCTTCTTGAAAAATTTGCTCTCTTTTGAGTTTTTTTGGCCATTCCCTACCTCAGAACATTTTTTTGAGGGCAGGTGTCCTTTACATCCCTGAGTCCTTGTGAGTATTAAGTGACCATTAGCTGTGGTTTAAAGCCGCTCTTGCGGGAAACGGCCACAAGGCGGCAGTGTTTCTATATTTACAACTCAGGGTAGTTGGGCAACAGAGCCTTCCTGGAAATCGTGTTACTAGGCTGTAAATTAGAGTGGAATGTACCAAGGCAAACCCCCAACAGCTTATATCTCCTTACTTCTTTTTTGTTTTTTAAATTAAATTTTTATTTTTTATCAGAGCAAATTAGATATAAATGTTGTGTATGTTCTAGGGGTACAGAATCTGCTTCATTATATCTATGTATCTATCCATTCATCTTTGGATCCATTCTCATGTACATTATTACAGAGTTTTCAATGGACCTCTCTTGGTATTCCATAGGTCTTTTGTGATTATATGTTTCATATGTATTAGTATAGGTCTGTCACCCCCATATCCTAATTTATCCATTCCTCACACCTTTCCATTTTGTTAAACATAATTTTGATTTCTTAATCCATGAGTGGCCTTTTCTTGGAAGTAAGTTCATGGGTATCATTTTGTAGGTAACACCTATAAGTGATATCATAAGATATCTTTCTTTCGCTTTCTTTCTTACTTCAAGTTGTGTGATTATCTCTAGGTCCTTCTATGGCGGTGCAAACAGTACTGTTTCACGCTTTTCCATGGCTAATATTCCATTGTGTACGTGACCAGTTCTTCTTGGTGCATTCACCTGTTGATGGATATTTTGGTTGCTTCCAAGTCTTGGCTGTGGTAAATATTACTGCAGTGTAGGATTGCCAGCCTGTGTCTTCTGGATTCTGGTCTTCTCAGGTGATAGGCCCAGCAGTGGGCCTGATGGATCGAATTGTAGCTCAATTTTTATGTTTAAACGCAGCTTCTTTGTGTTCTCATTATTGGCTGTTACCACTTTACATCTCACCCGCAGCCAAAGGGTACACAGTTCTCTAAAACCCCTTCAGCATTTAGTGTTTCTAGACTTATTGCTGATGGGCATTCAACTGCTGTGTGTTGAAACCTCTTTGTAGAGTAGATTTGCATGAGTCTAATAATTCCTGATGTGAGCTTTTATCAGAATGATCATCAGCAACAAATTCTACAAACAACAAATGCTGAAGGGGTTTTAGAGAACTGTGTACCCTCTAGCTGCTGGAGCAATGTAAACTGGTAACAGCCGAAGGTGAAAGCAGAATGGAGGTGTGTTTAAAGGTAAAAACTCAGTTACTGTATGATCTGGTATGCCCACGGCTTGGCCTATCACCAGAGAAGACCAGAATCCAAAAGACAAAGGATGGTAATCCTGCACTGCAGCAATATTTACAATAGCCAAGACATGGAAGCAAACAAAATGTCCATCAACAGATAAATGGACAAAGCAGAAGTGGTACATGTACCTAATGAATTATTAACCCCGGAAAAAAATGAAACTGCCGTTTTCATGGCCACACATGAGCCTAGAAATAATCATATTATGTGAAATTAGTCAAAAGGGAAAGATAAATATCGTATTATATCATTTACACAAGTTATCCTAATATTATTACCAATGAACATACTTCCACAGAAAAAGACACTCAGAGACTTAAAAACAAACTAATGGTTAACCAAAATGAAAGGTGGGAGGAATGGATTAATTAAGATTATGAGCTTAAAATACATATACTCATGGATGTTATACATGAGTATCTGTACTCATGTATAACGTGAGTAAATGTATTTGTGTGAGTATATTTTTGAGTATATGAATGTTACCATGAGTTAACATTCATATACTCATATATGTATATAAACATATAACATATAAAATATATAAATTATATAATCACTGATACATATAAAATACATACTTATAAAATATATAATCATACATATTATACATTTAATATGTATGATTATACATATTATACATATAATATGTATGATACATATAAAATACAAAATCACTAAACACCTACCAGTTGCCAAGGGAGGTCTACTCAACACCCTGTAATAACCTACATAGGAACAGGTTCTGAAGATGAACACATATATATATGAATAATTGACCAGATTCTATACACCCAAATAATCATAACACTCTAATTAAATATACTCCGATAAAAAATATAAATTAAATTTTAAAAACAAACATAAGTAAGGATACATAATCTTTGGGGGTTTGTCCGGGGACATTGCACTCTAATTTACAACCGAGGAACTCGACTTCCAGGAGAGTTCTGTATCCCTAGTAACCACAGTGGGGAATGTAGAAATGCTGCTGTCCTGTGGCCATTACCCGCAACAGCAGTTTTAAAACCTGTGCTAATGATCACTTGATATTCACAAGGAATGCAGGGCTGCAAATGACACCTGCCCTCAAAATGTCTTGAGGGAGGTAATGGTCTAAAATATTCAAAATATGACACATAATTCCAGGAAACTCTTTGAATAGGTAAGTTGTACTCTTTTTTTTAAAAAGGACATGGCTAATACCTCAATATAAGAAATTACTACATGCATGCAAATCCAACCACAAAAAGCTATCAGTTCACACCAGTCAGAATGAGCATCAGCAAAAAAAACTGTAAACAATTAATGCCGAAAGGGTTGTGGTAAAATGCATACCCTTAACCTAAACTGGGACGTAAAGTGGTAAGAGCCACTAATGAAAACAGAGTGGCGGTGCCTTTAAAAGGTAAACATTGACCTACCATATGATCCCGCAGGCCCACTCCTGGGCCTGTGACCTAAGAAGATAGACTTAGAAAGACACAGGCAGGCACAACTGCACTGCAGCAGTTTTACAACAGCCAAGACATGGAAGCAACCAAAAAGTCCATCAACAGATGAATGGAGAAAGAAGAACTGGTACATGTACAGATGGAATATTAACCAAGGAAAAATATGAAACAATGCCATTTGCAGCACCATAGATGAGTTTAGAGATAATCACTAAACTTGAAGTCAGAAAGCGGAAGACACATATCCTATGATATCACTTATAGGTGTTACCTAAAAATTGATACCAATGAAGATATTTCCAGAGAGAAAGGCAATCACAGATTCATTAAACAAACTTATGGTTAAACAAATTAAAAAGTGTGCGGATTGGATAAATTAGGATATTGTGGTTAGTAGAGATATACAAACACATGTGAAATATATAATCACCAAAGACCTACGGATTACCAAGAGAAAACTACTCAAAATTGTGTCATCACCTACATGGGAAATGGATCCGAAGAAGAATAGACATATGTATATGTGTAAAAGAACCACATCTTGCACACCTAGAACAAACAAAACATTGTAATCAAATTTGCTGTGGTAAAAAGTAACAATGAAATTTAAAAAACGAACAAGTACGAGAAATAAACTTATGGGGTTTTTTCCTGGCACATTCCATTCTAATTTACAACCTAGGAACACGACTTCCAGGAAAGCTCTGCTGCCCTAGTAACCAGATTTGGGAATGGAGACACGCTGCCGCCGTGTGGCCGTTTCCCACAACAGCAGCTTGCAACCCAGTGCTAATGTTCTCTAAATATTAAGAACAATTGGAATCCTGCAGGTGACACACGCCATCAAGAAAAAAACCTGGGGTTGAAAATCTACCAAAAAATTCAAAATAGGGCAAGGTTTCAAGAAGACAATATCAAGAGGTATATTTTACACACACTTATTTTTTTTAACAAAAACAAAAAAAAGGTGTGGAAAAATGCTCATCATTAAGAATTATTAAAGACATGCAAATCCAATCTTCAAAAACGTATCAGCTCACACCGGTCAGAATGACCATCAGCAAAAATTCCACAGGGCTTCCCTTGTGGTGCAGTGGTTGAGAGTCTGCCTGCTGATGCAGGGGACACAGGTTCGAGCCCTGATCTGGGAGGATCCCACATGCCGCGGAGCAACTGGGCACGTGAGCCACAACTACTGAGCCTGCGCGTCTGGAGCCTGTGCTCCGCCACAAGAGGCCGCGACTGTGAGAGGCCCGCGCACCATGATGTTTTTGTTTTTGGTTTTTTTTAATTTTCGGTATGCGGGCCTCTCATTGTTGTGGCCTCTCCCATTACGGACGGAGCGCAGGCTCCGGACGCGCAGGCTCAGCGGCCATGGCTCACGGGCCTAGCCGCTCTGCGGCATGTGGGATCTTCCCGGACCTGGGCACGAACCCGTGTCCCCTGCATCAGCAGGCGGATTCTCAGCCACTGCGCCACCAGGGAAGCCCCAGCCCACCATGATGAAGAGTGGCCCCCGCTTGCCGCAACTAGAGAAACCCCTCGCACAGAAACGAAGACCCAACGCAGCAAAAAATAAATAAATAAATTTTAAAAATTATGCAAAGAATAAATGCTGAAGGGGCTGTTGAAAAATGTGTGCCCTCATGACTAAGTGGGACTAAACTGGTAAGAGCCACTAACGAAAAAGGAATGGAGGTGCCTTGAATGGGAACACATTGAGGTACCATAGGATTCAGCAGGCACACTCCTGGGCCTATGACCTAAGAAGACAGAATTAGAAAGACACAGGCAAGCAAAACTGCACTGCAGCAGTATTACAATAGTCAAGACACGGAAACAACCAAAAAGTCCATCAAGAGACGAATGGACAAAGAACTGGTACGTGTACAGATGGAATATTAGCCACAGAAAAAACATGAAACAATGCAGTTCGCAGAACCATGGATGACACTGGAGGTAATCACACAACTTGAAGTATGTCAGAAAGCGAAAGACACATATCCTATGATATAAATTATAGGTGTTACCTAAAAACAGATACCAATGAAGATTTTTCCACAGAGAAAGGCAATCACAGATGTATTAAACAAACTTATGGTTAACTAACTGGAAAGTTGTGAAGATTGGATACATTAGGATATCGGGGTTAACAGACATGTATAAACACATGTGAAATATATAATCACCAAAGACCTAAATAATTCCAAGAGAAGACTACTCAACACTGTGTCATAACCTACATGCCAAATGGATCCCAAGATGAATACATATACGTATAGGTGTAAAACAAACACATCTTGCACACCTAGATCAAACAAAACATTATAATCAAATTTGCTGTGATAAAAAATAAAAATTATATTTAAAAAATGAACAAGAAGTATGAGGCATAAAATTATAGGGATTCTTCCTGGATCATTCCATTCTGACTTACAACCTTGGAACACAGCTTCCATGAAGGCTCTGTTGACCTAGTAACCAGATTTGAGAATGGAGAAATCCTGCAGCATTTTGGTCATCCTCCAACAGCAGTTTTAAACCCAGTGCTAAAGGTCTGTTAAAATTCACCTTAATTGCAGGCCTGTAAATGACATCTGCCCTCAAAAAAAAATTCTGGGGTCAAAAATCGACCCCAAAATTCAAAAGAGGCAACCTTTCAAGAAGACAATTTCAAGAGGCATGTTTTACAAACATTTTGTCTTGTCTTCCTTCTTTTTCTTTAACCAAAAAAAGGGCATGGAAAAATACTCAACATCAGAAATTAATAAAGACATGCAATTCCAATGTAAAAAAACGTTCACCTCACAACACTCAAAATGATCATCAGCAAAACAGTCCACAAACGACACATGCTGAAGGGGTTTTAGACAACTCTGGACCCGGTAGCTGCTGGTGGGATGTAAACTGGTAACAGCCAGTAGTTAGAACAGAATGACCGTGCGTTTCAAGAGAAAAACTGAGCTTCCATATGATCTGGTAGACCCACTGCTGTGCCGATCACCTGGAAGAAAAGAATCCAAAAGACAGAGGCGGGCAATCCTACACTGCAGTCATATTTACCACAGCCAAGACTTGGAAGCAACCAAAATATCCATCAACAGATAAACGCACCAATAGGAACTGGTCCATGTACACAATGGAATATTAGCCATGGAAAAGCAGGAAACAGTGCTGTTTGCACCACCATAGAAGGACCTAGAGATAATCACACACCTTGAAGTAAGAAAGAAACCGAAAGAAAGGTGTCCTATGCTATCACTTATAGGTGTTACCTAAAAAATGATACCCATGAACTTATTTCGAAGAAAAGAACACTCATGGATTAAGAAATCAAAATTATGTTTAACAAAATGGAAAGGTGGGAGAAATGGATAAATTAGGATATGGGGGTGACAGACCTATACTAATACATATGAAATATATAGTCACCAAAGACCTATGCAATACCAAGAGCGGTCCACTCAACACTCTGTAATAGCGTCCATGGGAAAGGATGCAAAGATGAATAGATAGATACATAGATATAATGAAGCAGATTCTGTACCCCTAGAACATACACAACATTTATATCTAATTTGCTCTGATAAAAAATAAAAATTTAATTTAAAAAACAAAAAAGAAGTAAGGAGATATAAGCTGTTGGGGGTTTGCCTTGGTACATTCCACTTTAATTTACAGCCTACTAACACGATTTCCAGGAAGGCTCTGTTGCCCAAGTAACCTGAGTTGTAAATGGAGAAATTTTGCAGCCTTGAGGCCGTTTCCCACAAGAGTGGCTTTAAACCACGGCTAATGGTCATTTAATATTCACAAGGACTCAGGGCTGTAGAGGACACCTGCCCTCAAAAAAATGTTCTGAGGTAGGGAGTGGCCAAAAAACTCAAAAGAGAGCAAATTTTTCAAGAAGATCGTATAAGAGGTAAGTTTTACACACTCTTTAAAAAAAAAGGAAAATGGATAAAAGGTCAACATCAGGAATTATTAGACTCATGCAAATCTAACCTGCGAAAAGGTTTCAACACACACCAGTCAAATAACCATCAGCAAAATGTCTACAAACAATAAGTGCTGAAGAGGATTTCGAGAACTGCGTACCGTCTAGCTGCTGGTGAGATGTAAAATGGTAAGAGCCAATAATGAGAACAGAAAGGAACTGCGTTTCAAAGTAAAAATTGAGGTACCATTCAATCCAGCAGTTCCACCACTGGCCCTTCACCTGACAAGACCGGAGTCGAGAAGACACAGGCTGGCAAAGGTGCACTGCAGCAATATTCACAAAAGCCAAGACATGGAAGTAACCAAAATGTCCATAAACAGATGAATGGACAAAGAAGAAGTGGTCCCTGTACACAATGGAATATTAGCCATGCAAAACAATGAAACACTGCTCTTTGCAGCACCATAGATGATCCTAGAGATAATCACAGGACATGAGGTAAGTCGGAAAGCAAAAGACAAATATCTTATGATATCACTTCTAGGCATTATCTAACAACTGACACAAATGAACATATTTCCACAGAGAAAGACACTCACAGACTTAGAAAACAACTATGGTTATCTAAAAGGAAAGGTGGGAGCAATGGACAAATTAAGATTAGGGTTGCCATACGTATACCAATACATATTAAATACATATATATGTAAAAGACCGAACATATACCAAGGGAGGTCTACTGAACACGCTGTATTAATTTACATGGGAAGAGGATCTGTACATGAATAGATATATATAATGTACAAATGAAGCAGATTTTGTACACTTAGAACAAATGGTATTCGAATCATTACCCTGATTAGAAAAGATGAATTAAAACAACGTACAAGAAGTACTGAGACATAAACTTAGGGGGGGTTGTTCCTGGCACATTCCATTCTAAACCTAGAAACACGAGTTCCAGGAAAGTTCTACTGCCCTAGTAACCAGATTTGGAAATGGAGAAACGCTGCCACTTTGTGGCCGTTTCCCACAACAGCAGCTTTAACCCAGTGCTAATGGTCGCTTAATATTAACAATATTTGCAGGCCTGTAAATGACACTTGCCCTCAAAAAAATCCTGGGGTCGAAAATCGACCAAAAAATTCAAAAGAGGGAAACCTTTCAGAATTCAAAACAATGATAGTGATATTAATCCAGGGCCTTGGAAAAAGAATGAGGGCAAAGATCGAGAAGATGCAAGAAATGTTTAACAAAACCCTAGAAGAATTAAAAAACAAACACCTAAAAGAATTAAAGAACAAGCAAACAGAGATGAGCAATACAATAACTGAAATGAAAAATACACTAGAAGGAATCAATAGCAGAATAACTGAGGCAGAAGAACAGATAAGTGACCTGGAGAAAGATGGTGGAATTCACTGCCATGGAACAGAAAAAAGAAAATAGAATTAAAAGAAATGAAGACAGCCTAAGAGACCTCTGGGACTACATTAAATGCAACAACATTCGCATTATAGGGGTCCCAGAAAGAGAAGAGAGAGAGAAAGGAACAGAGGAAATATTTGAAGAGATTATTTTTGAAAACTTCTGTAACATGGGAAAGAAAATAGCCACCAAAGGCCAGGAAGTGCAGAGTCCCAAGCATGATAAGCCCAAGGAGAAACATGCCGAGACACATAATAATCAAATTGATAAAAATTAAAGACAACGAAAAATTACTGAAAGCAACAAGGGAAAAATGACAAATAAAAGACAAGAGAACAGCTGATTTCTCAGCAGAAACTCTACAAGCCAGAAGGGAGTGGCACGATATATTTAAAGTGATGAAAGGGAAGAACCTACAACAAGAGTACTCTACCCGGCAAGGATCTCATTCAGATTCAGTGGAAAAATCAAAAGCTTTACAGACAAGCAAAAGCTAAGAGAGTTCAGCACCACCAAACCAGCTCTACAACAAATGCTAAAAGAACTTCTCTAAGTGGGAAACACATGAGTGGAAAAGGACCTACAAAAACAAACCCATAACAATTAAGAAAATGGTAATAAGAACATACATATCGATATTACCTTAAACATGAATGGATTACATGCTCCAAACAAAAGACACAGGCTTGCTGAATGGATACACAAACAAGAACCATATATATGCTGTCTACAAGAGACCCACTTCAGACATAGGGACACATACAGACTGAAAGTGAGGGCATGGAAAAAGATAGTCCATGCAAACGGAAATCAAAAGAAAGCTGGTATAGCAATACTCATATCAGATAAAATACTTTAAAATAAAAAATGTTACAATACACAAGGAAGGACACTACATAATGGTCAAGGGATCAATCCAAGAATATATAACAATTATAAATATATATGCACCCAACATAGGAGCACCTCAATACATAAGGCAACTGCTAACAGCTATAAAAGAATAAATAGACAGTAACACAATAATAGAGGGGGAATTTAACAACTCACTTACACCAGTGGACGGATCATCCAAAATGAAAATAAATAAGGAAACAGAAGCTTTAAAAGATACCACAGAATAGATAGAGTTAATTGATATTTATAGGACATTCCATCCAAAAACAGCAGATTACATTTCTTCTCACGTGTGCACGGAATATTCTCCAGTATAGATCACATCTTGGCTCACAAATCAAGCCTCAGTAAATTTAAGAAAATTGAAATCATATCAAGCATCTTTTCTGACCACAATGCTATGAGATTAGAAATTAATTACAGGGAAATAACGTAAAAAACACAAACACATGGAGGCTAAACAATACATTTCTAAATAACAAAGAGATCACTGATGAAATCAAAGAGGAAATCAAAAAATACCTGGAGACAAATGACAATGAAAACACGACGATCCATAAGCTATGGGATGCAGCAAAAGCAGTTCTAAGAGGGAAGTTTATAGCTCTACAAGCCTACCTCAATAAACAACAAAAATCTCAAACAATCTAACCTTACACCTAAAGGAACTAGAGAAAAAAGAACAAAAAAACCCCAAAGTTAGTAAAAGGAAAGAAATCATAAAAATCAGAGCAGAAATAAATGAAATAGAAACAAAGAAAACAATAGCAAATGTCAATAAAACTAAAAGCTACTTCTTTGAGAAGAGAAACAAAATTGATAAACCATTAGCCAGACTCATCAAGAAAAGAGGGAGAGGATTCAAATCAATAAAGTTAAAAATGAAAAAGGAGAAGTTACAACGGACACTGCAGAAACACAAAACATCCTAAGAGACTACTTCAAGCAACTCTATGCCAATCAAATGGACAACCTGGAAGAAATGGACAAATTCCTACAAATGTATAACCTTCCAAGACTGAACCAGGAAGAAATAGAAAATAAGAACAGACCAATCACAAGTAATGAAATGGAAACTGTGATTTAAAATATTCCAAGAAACAGAAGTCCTGGACCAGATGGCTTCACAGGTGAATTCTATCAAACATTTAGAGAAGAGCTAACACCCATCCTTCTCAAACTCTTCCAAACAAGTGCAGAGGAAGGAACACTCCCAAACTGAGTCTATGAGGCCACCATCACCCTGATACCAAAACCAGACAAAGATACTACAAAAAAGAAAATTACAGACCAATAGCACTGATGAATATAGATGCAGAAATCCTCAACAAAATACTAGCAAACAGAATCCAACAACACATTAAAAGGATCATACACCATGATCAAGTGGGATTTATCCAAAGGATGCAAGGATTCTTCAATATATGCAAATCATTCAGTGTGATACACCAAATTAAAAAATTGAAGAAGAAAAACCACATGATCATCTCAATAGATGCAGAAAAAGCTTTTGACAAAATTCAACACCCATTTATGATAAAAAACTCTCCAGAAAGTGGGCATAGAGGGAACCTACCTAAACATAATAAAGGCCATATATGACAAACCCACAGCAAACATCATTCTCAATGGTGAGAAGATGAAAGCATTTCCTCTAAGATCAGGAACAAGAAAAGAATGTTCACTCTCACCTCTATTATTCTAATAGTTTTGGAAGTTCTAGCCGTGGCAATCAGAGAAGAAAAAGAAATAAAAGGAATACAAATTGGAAAAGAAGAAGTAAAACTGTCACTGTTTGCAGATGACATGATACTATACATAGAGAATCCTAAAGATGCTACCAGAAAACTACTAGAGCTAATCAATGAATTTGGTAAAGTTGCAGGGTACAAAATTATTGCACAGAAATCTATTGTATTCCTATATATTAATGATGAAAAATCTGAAAGAGAAATTCAGGAAACACTCCCATTTACCACCGCAACAAAAAGAATAAAATACCTTGGAATAAACCTACCTAGGGAGACAAAAGACTTGTATGCAGAAAACTACAAGACACTGATGAAAGAAATTAAAAATGATACAAATAGATGGAGAGATATACCAT
>NC_041217.1:58693376-58694432 GCF_002837175.3 Physeter macrocephalus
CACCTATGGTCAACTAATCTATGACAAAAGAGGCAAGGATATACAATGGAGAGAAGACAGTCTCTTCAATAAGTGGTGCTGGGAAAACTGGACAGCTACATGTAAAAGAATGAAATTAGAACACTTCCTAACACCGTACACAAAAATAAACTCAAAATGGATTCGAGACCTAAATGTAAGATGGGGCACTATAAAACTCTTAGAGGAAAATATAGGTAGAACACTCTTTGACATAAATCACAGCAAGATATTTTTTGACCCACCTCCTAGAGTAATGGAAATAAAAACAAAAATAAACAAATGGGACGTAATGAAACTTCAAAGCTTTTGCACAGCAGAGGAAAAGATAAACAAGATGAAAAGGCAACCCTCAGAATGGGAGAAAATATTTGCAAACGAATCAATGGACAAAGGATTAATCTCCCAAATATATAAACAGCTCATGCAGCTCAATATTAAAAAAACAAAAACCCCATGCAAAAATGGGCAGAAGACCTTAATAGACATTTCTCCAAAGAAGACATAGAGATGGCCAAGAAGCACACGAAAAGCTGCTCAACATCAGTAATTATTAGAGAAATGCAAATCAAAACTACAATGAGGTGTCACCTCACACCAGTCAGGATGGGCATCATAAGAAAATCTACAAACAACAAATGCTGGAGAGGGTGTGGAGAAAAGGGAACCCTCCTGCACTGTTGTTGGGAATGTAAAGTGATACAGTCACTATGGAGAACAATATGGAGGTTCCTTAAAAAACTAAAAATAGAGTTACCATATGACCCAGCAATCCCGCATATACCCAGAGAACACCATAATTCAAAAAGACACATTCAGGGCTTCCCTGGTGGCGCAGTGTTTGAGAGTCCGTCTGCCGATGCAGGGGACATGGGTTCGTGCCCCAGTCCGGGAAGATCCCACATGCTGTGGAGCGGCTAGGCTCATGAGCCATGGCTGCTGAGCCTGCATGTCCGGAGCCTGTGCTCAGCATTGGGAGAGGCCACAACAGTGAGAGGCCTGCGTACCGCAAAAAAAAAAAAAAAAAAAAAAAAAAAA
>NC_041217.1:58695190-58727817 GCF_002837175.3 Physeter macrocephalus
GGGGGGGGTGGGATGAACTGGGAGACTGGGATTAACATATATACATTAATATGTATAAAATAGATAACTAATAAGAACCTGCTGTATAAAAAATTAAATTAAATTTCAAAAAAAGCAGAAAAAGTTCTTCCCTTCCCATAGACATATTTATATGAATGAATTATTTCTATGCTTATATCTATAAATACAAAAAAAAAAAAAGGAATAAAACCTACCTTGAAACAAAAAAGGAAAAAAAAACAGAACCCGCCAGTTATAAAGAGGAAAACCCTATCAGGGCACTTGCTCCAGTGGTAAACGATTCTGAAGTTGGTCAGAGGTGAGGAATCGTCTCCCATGCAGCCAGCAGCCCCCCTCCCCCGCAAGGAGCGTCCTCATTGCAAAGCTGGTGGATGGTGCAGAGGCGTCTCTGAGTAAAACGTGAGCTGAGCCCCAGGCCAGCTGCTGCTGAACTTTTCCCATGCTTCCCAGGTAAAACACCTGAATGTGTGCAAAGACTTTAAAGCCTAGAGGAAGGGGCTTGTAGTCACACCAGCGACAGCACGCGGGTCCGAGTTGGTGCCTTTAGGCCAACCAGGATGGTCCTGGCCCGGGGCGCTCTTCTGGAAGCTTTCCATTTCCCTGCCTGAGGAACCCCTCCTGTCCTGGTCCCCACTGCTTTTTTCCTTCCTCACCTCTGCCCGGAGAGAAATTCCAACGGCAGGTATGGGTGACACATTGTCTTTAGCAGGTAGCTGACTGGCAACTCCTGCAGAAAGTCCAGCAGAGCCCCACTCACACCGGGCCACCCACAGAGCCGTGGGCCCTACTCCCTCCCACCAGCCCAGCCACGAGACTGCAGAGAATATGGCATCAGGCACAGCTGCAGGGGCTCTTGCTGCCTGGAGGGGTGTTTATATTGACCTCAACCCAGGCACACCTGGGGAGGGCTGGCCGGCAGGGTCAGGCTGCCCATGTCAGCCAATCCTCACCCATCAGGGGCTCATAGTTGAAGAAAATGGGCCTTGCTGCACCGGCCAGGTCCAAGGAACAAGTGCAGGGTTCTGAGAGTCAGGATTGACAAGGGGCTGCAGCTCTGCGTTGTTTTTTAATCATTTTATCTGGTCCATGAGTGGGAGACAACTTCAAGAAGACCCTCTCCTAATGAGAAGAAGCCAGGAGTCAGGGAGAGGAGGGGTGGTGGGTGGAGACAGAGGTCTGGTGCCCTGGCTGCAGTGGAAGCCTCTGGAAGACCAGGTGGAGTGAGGCCGCTCAGAGTGAAGCCCAGGGTCACAGACCTGTCGGAGCTGCTGTTTATTAGTTCAAGTCCTGCTCTAAGGTGCTCTTGGTCAGCTCTGACCAACAGGTGAGCTGGGGGTGCTCTGCAATGGGGGCTATGTGCACGGTTCCTGTGTGCCCAGCCGTGCCGGGGTACCTGCCCAGGTGAGCTCCGTATCCTGGGAGGGGCCTGCCCATGAGAGCCCCACGTGCTGCTGGGTACCAGCCCAGGTGAGCTCCATATCCTGGGAGGGGCCTGACCACGAGAGCCCCTTGGGCTGCTGGGTACCTGGTAAAGAACTTCAGGACAGTCAGTGAAGCCACCGAGGATATACATCCAGTAGTTCCTAATTCCTACACACAGCTCATCATTCTACTATCCACCAGCACCTGGTATTCTGTATTAGACTTAAAAGATGCATTCTTCTGTATTCCATTTGTCCCAGAGTCACAAGAAACTTCAGCTTTTGACTGGCAGGACTCAACGTACAACAAAAAGAATACTGCTGGGCCGTCCTACCACAAGGGTTCAAAAATTCCCCCACCATCTTCGGGGAAACTTTAGCTAAAGACCTAAAAGATCTACTTCTGGAGAAGTGAACCCTCCTTCAATATTCAGACGACATTCTGATTGCCAGCCCTACTAAGGAGGTCTCTGAACTACCCAGCCAATAAAGGATAGAAGGTGTCCAAGAAAAAGGCTCAGATATCACAGACTAAGGTGACTTGCCTGGGCTTCATTCTCACAGAAGGTCGGAGAAGCCCATCCCAGGAAAGGGAAGAATCCATTTGCAGCCTTACACCTCCTAAAACTAGAAGACAGCTAAGGGTTCCTGGGGAGGCCGGGGTTTGCTGCATCTGGATCCCTAACTACAGTCTAATAGCTGGGCCTCTATATGAAACATTGAAAGGAAAAGATGATGATCCTTTTGAATAGAATCCAGAAGTGGTCTTTCAAGAATTGAAAGAGCAGTTAATTCAGGCCCTGGCCCTGGCCCTCCCAAATTTAGCTAAACCCTTTGGCCTTTACATTCCCGGTATAAGGTGAATCGCCCTTGGAGTATTAGTGCAAAAACTGGGACCACTTGAAATGGAACAACTCAAGAATGCCCTCCAGCTTGGAGAAACTATAGAAACCAAGGCCTGGGCCTGCTGCCCCATCTGGCCAGGATATTGAGGGTATCTAAAAACCTGGAAATCAGCAGCCCACAAGGCCAGCTCCCTCCTAAGGGAAAAGGACCCCACTTGGTGATCCTAACCACCCACCTTGCCCTGAAGTTGCAGGGATGGCTCTGTGGGCACACTGACCTCGAGCGAGGAGGCCCTCCAGCTCCAACCTCCTGTGAGACAACCTGGGGCAACGGGCCCCCATGACAACTCGAGTGACCATTACTTGACCTGGAGCTTCTCTTCCAGAAAACAACAAGAGTGTGCCCCAAAAGAGCAGACTACTGGTTGCAGGAATTACTGCACCCAGAGGGGAGCTAATAAGCTTGCCGGGTGAACCGTATATAACACTGTCATCATAGAGAAGTCAACAGCCACCACGGTAATGGCGGCCAATGAGACTGGTTGCACTCCTGGCTACTTGAAAAGGCCGTTGACTCAGTGGCCGTCATGGTCCTAGATCACCACCGGCCCTGGACTGTCTGGGAGTTGACCAGGCAGGGCTCTGACACCTGGTGCTGTTTGTACGTTAATTCAGTGGCCTAATTGAAGAAAGCGCAGACTACTGGTCAGAGCATCTAGGCTGGCAGAAACCGTCAGCCTAAGGTGGCCGAACAAATGTGGGGCGGGGTAAAACCGGCCCCCATAGCGTCTCTGCGCATCTCTTTCCTGGTCCCTTAAAGGTCATTAGAATCTATTTAACTTCACATGCTGGGTCTCAGGCAGACGAGCAGTGAGGCAGGAGGCCTGGGGACAATCAAACTCACCTGGAGGCTGCTGGGGAGAAGTTCTGCCCCTCCCCCCGGGTATGAGGACTCCCATCTCAGCACGAAGCAGTTACAGAAGAGGGGTCTGCAACCTCAGCACCCCAAAGAATGAGGAACAAAAAAAGGCAGAGGAGGGTTTTGTCACAGGTAAATCCCATTAAAAATTCCTGGGAGAAAAAATAGAATCTGGGCAATAAAATAAAGTCTAACCTTTTTTTCCGATGTTCTTTGTCTAATTTCACTTGCTCCTAGAGTTCCGCAGGCAGAGGCCTCACACCCGGCACTTCAGATCCGATTTCCTAGTGCAAAATGGCTAGGCCGACACCTCAGCTCGCGGGACCCTGTGCAGACTCCGCCACATAGAGCCTGAGCTCCAGCCAACCCTGCCCTCGAGAGCTCCGCCCCTTCCGTCCCGCTGACGCTGACGGGATCCCTACACAGCAGCCTGGCCCACAGCCCGCGGGGGAGCGCACGCTCTCACCTCTCCATTCTCTGATCAAAATATAAAGTTACCCTTTGCTTCTGAACCAAGCTCAGTCTCGTTCTGTTGGTTCGAATGACACTGGGCAGGGGGACACTTGTTGGGGCCCACTCTGCAGGATCAGTAACAGAATTCGAGAACACTGTAACTTCAATGAACAGATGTGTGAGCCAAACTGTAATTAACATAGAGCAGTGTATAAGGCTCGTGTAAAATAAGATGTTTCTAACACTTCCATTTGCTATTTCCATCACTTTAATACAAGCAAGTTCAGTGGAGGGGTTTGTCTTATTTGTCAGGTCAACATTAGAGAAATGAAGTAATTTCCTTCCAAATATGTACATCTAATAATCTTGGCTGAAGCTTCAATCTTGTTTTGAATGCTTTTCCATTGAAAATGATACCTCTCTTTCAGATCCCCCATTTCTGGGAAATATAAAATCGTATAACTTATTATTAACAAAGGGGAAATGTGGGAGGAGGGATAAAATTAAGAGTTTGGGATAAACACGTACACACTGCTATGTATAAAATAGATCATCAACAAGGAACTACTGGATAGCACGGGGAATTACACTCAGTATTTTGTAATAACCTATCAGGGGAAATAATCTGAAAAATAATAGATATCTATATCAACATCATCTATCAACGACAGATAAAATGTAACATAAAGGAGGCCGATGGTGAGCGCTTCTGACCCTGAAGACTTGAATCATCTAAAGCCAGCCAACCCTGCCCTCGAGAGCTCCGCCCCTTCCGTCCCGCTGACGCTGACGGGATCCCTACACAGCAGCCTGGCCCACAGCCCGCGGGGGAGCGCACGCTCTCACCTCTCCATTCTCTGATCAAAATATAAAGTTACCCTTTGCTTCTGAACCAAGCTCAGTCTCGTTCTGTTGGTTCGAATGACACTGGGCAGGGGGACACTTGTTGGGGCCCACTCTGCAGGATCAGTAACAGAATTCGAGAACACTGTAACTTCAATGAACAGATGTGTGAGCCAAACTGTAATTAACATAGAGCAGTGTATAAGGCTCGTGTAAAATAAGATGTTTCTAACACTTCCATTTGCTATTTCCATCACTTTAATACAAGCAAGTTCAGTGGAGGGGTTTGTCTTATTTGTCAGGTCAACATTAGAGAAATGAAGTAATTTCCTTCCAAATATGTACATCTAATAATCTTGGCTGAAGCTTCAATCTTGTTTTGAATGCTTTTCCATTGAAAATGATACCTCTCTTTCAGATCCCCCATTTCTGGGAAATATAAAATCGTATAACTTATTATTAACAAAGGGGAAATGTGGGAGGAGGGATAAAATTAAGAGTTTGGGATAAACACGTACACACTGCTATGTATAAAATAGATCATCAACAAGGAACTACTGGATAGCACGGGGAATTACACTCAGTATTTTGTAATAACCTATCAGGGGAAATAATCTGAAAAATAATAGATATCTATATCAACATCATCTATCAACGACAGATAAAATGTAACGTAAAGGAGGCCGATGGTGAGCGCTTCTGACCCTGAAGACTTGAATCATCTAAAGCTCGGACTCTGCCTACTGCCCAAGGCCCTTAATGAACATACATGTACCCGTAGCTTAAAAATGTCCCAGTGTGGGGTTTGGGGAGACACTGATTTGGAAAAATCCCTGGTGTTCTCCTTACATGCAGGGAACTCTTCCTACAGCTAAAACATGCCTGTGACACCCAAAAGATGGTACACCGATAGATCAGGAAGAGTTTGGAAAAGACACGTCATCTCCTCATATCCTGGTAGTCGGGTTCACCCCTCCAACCTCGTTCCTAACAGGCTACCCACTTGGAGAATCAGCACTTGTAACCTCCTGTTTCGTACAGTTTGCAATTTCTCCAGAGGATGAACGGAAAGAGGGGGAACAAATGAGAGACAAGCTCTAGGTGTGTGGACAGGCACATGTCACTCTAATTTCCCATCAGGAAGAAGAATTAACCAAAGTCTCAGCTTGCTCCCCGGAACCAGAATAGGGCCTGAAGCAATCCTGCAGTTTTGCGGCCAGCTCCCAAAAAAGCGAGTTGAAAAATGGCGCTCAGGGGCACTGCAACTCACAAAACTGCCTTTATAAATGACAACTACCATCTAAAAATACATTGAGGTAAGGCAATGAAGAGGATTTGAAAGCAAGGCAGAATTGAAGGAAACAGATTTCAAGGGGTACGTTGGACTCGCCTTGAAAGCACATGAAAAGCGGCAGAACTTCACCAATGATGCAGTTGGCCGAAAAGGGCGTATTCAGGAAAAACGCATACGCCCTTTTCGGCCAACCAAACAAGCTGGCAATGCAAATCATCACTACAAAGAAGTTGCACTTCGCATCCGTCAAAAGGGCCATCCTGGAAAAGTGTAAAAACCAGAAATGCAGGACAGGCCATGGAGAAAAGGGAGCCTTGTTACGCTGATGGGCGGGATGTAAATTGCCAACGGCCACTCAGGAGAAGTATATGGTGTTTCCTAAATCATCTAAAAAACAGAGCTACAGAGCACTTCCACTCATGGGCGTATATCTTGGGAAAACCAAAAATCAACAGGACATAGGCACCCCAAAGTTTAGTGCTGCTCTGTTTACAAGACCCTCGACTTCGGTACACCTTAAATATCCCAGGAAAGAGAAAAATGGATGAAGAAGTTTTGGTACTTATGTACAATGGAATATCACTCAGCCATGAAATCAATGTCATAAGGCTAGTAGCAGCATAATGAGTGGATTTAGGTACAATAATACTAAGTGAAATATGTCAGACAGAAAAAGAAACTTATCATAAGATATCACTTATAGGGGGAATCTAAAAATCGCTACACATGAACTGAATTACAAAACAGAACAGAGCAAACATTTACAAAACAAACTTATGGCTAGAAACTTATCATAAGATATCACTTATAGGGGGAATCTAAAAATCGCTACACATGAACTGAATTACAAAACAGAACAGAGTCACACATTTAGAATACACACTTATGGCTGCTTAAGGGGAAAGGTGAGGTGGGGTGATGCATAAAACAAGAGTTTGAAATTGCCACAGATACCGTTCCATAAATCAAATATGTAATAGACAAGACCTACTCATTGCTCAATGAACTGGACTCAACACAACCTATTCACTGCAGAAGAATATATCTGACTACTAAGAATCTTAAAAAGTGTTTATTGATATCTCTCTGTAAGTGATTCAAGTGGGTGTAAAGTGGCATAAACACAGCATTGAAAATCAGCTAAACAACATTATAAAAATAAATTACAAAAAAAAAAAAACACCAATGACAGTGAAAGAGAGAGAAATTCTTACAAAATTTGTTCAGGGGCTGTGATGCAACCTGGATTGACCACATCTAGACCCACAGCTGGATGACACATAAGGCTGGACACTCTTGGAGCTGAGAGGATTGGTGAGGTTGGGTAAGCAAATGCAGACCCTTTAAAGTAATACTGCCTGCTACCCATTCCATGAGTCCCAACTCTCCAGGTTCAAGGGAATCTTCCTACAGCTAAAAGATGCATGGGAAACCCAGAGGATGGTACACCATGTGATTGGGAAAGGTTTCTAAAACGCACCTCATTTTTCACCTCCTTGTGCTGGGGTTCGCCATTCCAGCCGCTTTACTAACAATCTCCCCTCTTGGAGAATCAGCACCTTTAACCTCCTGTTTCGTACAGTTTGCAATTTTTCCAAGTATGAACGGGAAGAGGGGGAAGCGAAGAGAGACCAGCTGTACGTGTTTGGACAGGCACATGTCACTCTAATTTCCCATCAGGAAGAAGAATTAACCAAAGGCTCAGCCTGCCGCCCCAGGAACCAGAATAGGGCCTGAAGCAATCCTGCGGTTTTGCGGCCAGCTCCCAAAAAAGCGAGTTGAAAAATGGAGCTCAGGGGCACTGCAATTCACAAACCTGCAGGGTTATAAATGATAACTATCGTCCAAAAATATATTGAGGTAAGGCAACGAAGAGGATTTGAAAGCAAGGCAGAACTGCAGGAAACAGATTTCAAGAGGTACATTGGACTCGCCTTTAAAGCATATGAAAAGCGGCAGAACTTCACCAATGATGCAGTTGGCTGAACAGGCGTATGCGTTTTTCCTGAATACAATAGTATATATATATATATATATATATATATATATATATATACTATTTGACAAATTTTTTACCATTTCTAAAACCTAAAATAAATGGTAAGCAGGAGGACTGGAATGAGGTGGGAATATTCCTAAATTACCAAATTCAGGTTAGAAAAGTATTTAAATATGTGTTTGTTACATGTATACATAGAGGCATGTAACAGTTTAAAAAGATTTTTTTCTAGGTCTTCATCTACCTGAAGGTTTACATATTGTGCATTTCAAGTTGTCCTAAGGGTTACAGATACATAAAAATTGGATAGGATTGAACAGTTACACTTTTTATTTTTTAAAATGGTTTCCACATTCTTCATCATATAATTTGTCTTTTCTGATAGAAACTTGTACATCTGGTCACACTAAATTTTGTTTCTGTGGCTTTTTTTCCATCATGGGTTTTACTGTGCTGTTGCACACATAACCTAGAAATATGCTAAAATATCACAGATTAAATGCTCTGTATATGATTCCTTCCTAAAGCATAACAGACTTTGTCAGTGCCCTACCTAACCTCAGGTGTGACTGTTGTATTTACTCCACCAACGTCCAGCTGCCCGAGGTCTTCTGGCATCAGGAGCTTCTGCTTCTCTAGTGAGGTCATTGGAACCTAAATTAGTTTAAATTTTAAAAGCAATTTAGCAGGATGCATCAAAGGCCTTAAAAACGTGCATACGCTTTGATCCAACAAGAGATAATAATCAGATAGATGGGTCAAGAAGCATATTTAAGGATGTTTTCACATTCTTACCTAATTTAAAAAGCAGAATATCTAAATGTTAAAAAAGAGGACGGTTAAACAAATTATAACAAATTTATGCAATGGAATACTGTTGAGTACTTAAAATGTTATAAATATATATTGATGGCATTGAAAGTTCACAATATATCATGTGACTATATGCTTCATTGGTAAATATATGTTAGGACAATCTGCTTTTTAGTGCAATCTCTTAACTCTGGGTACTTGGCTAATGAGATCTTGGCTAAAAAGGACGACTTTTTAAAAAGTTACATATATATGCACACACACATACCACATAGGAAAAAATCTAGAATATTGACAATAACTTGTAATTTATTGTCAGTATTCTAGATCTTGCATAGGGTGGTAAATGTTTATTAGCTTATAAATAAATAATAAAGAGGGTCAATGATGAGAATGTGTTACAAAGTAAGGGTTATGATTATTTCAAATTTGTACAGTTGAAGTCCATTAAAGAAAGGAAAGAAAGAAAAGGGGAAAAAACATCTAGGAGGTTATACTCTAAACTGTTAATGGGAGTTATATCTGACTAGAACTTTATGGGTGATTGTTTTCTTTTTTACTCATTTAAGAGTTTCTAATATGACTATAATTCTTATTATGTATATAATGGAGAAATGATAAAAGTCAAAACCATTAAATTTAAGATTAAAAATATTCAGCAATAACAACAACAGTGAAGCTTTACTCTCTTAAATACACAAAAGACTATTGTGTGTGTTGGCCAATTATGTTCCTTTGTAGCAAATGTATTACACTGATTTGTGGGGCATCCCATGTAGAATACAGCCAAAACATTTCTGTAAACAATGGATAAAGTATATTGGATTTGATTCATTTCACCTATGTCAGGCCACTTTTCCACAATACTTGGAGAAAATGCCGGGTTGTTTATCAACTAACACATAAAAGAAAAGAAGCTACTCGGAAATATAAAGCCGTTTGGAAAACACTCGCCTGGGTTGTAAGGTGTTATTGATATGGAGGTGCCTAAATGTAGCTGCTTTTTTAGGGAATGGAGAATTTCTAAATGTTACTACTTAAATTACCTTATCTTAAGAGAACTGCAGATGTAATTTATTTAAACATTCATAGTTTCAAATAATGAAGTCATTTTAAAAAATTGAGGTTGCTTTGGGACTTGGTTATATGTCTCTGCTAAATATTCCCTAGTACTTTCCCTAGGATTACATTTTATTGTCATGGAGTGTTCAAGTACCTGTCTGTCTATATTGTAAGTGCAATAAGAATAGGAATGATATCTGTCTTAACTGGCACATTAATAGGAACTTAATATTTTTTAAAAAATGAAAGAATGTATAAGTGAATGAGTGGATAGAGTTGTGATTTGAAAAAAATTTTTTTTGGAGTATAGCTGATTTACACTGTTGTGTTAGTTTCTGCTGTATAGCAAAGTGAATCAGTTATACATTACATATACAGTTATACATTACATCCACTCTTTTTTAGATTCTTTTCCCATATAGGTCATTACAGAGTATTGAGTAGAGTTCCCTGTGCTATACAGTAGGTCCTTATTAGTTATCTATTTTATATATAGTAATGTATATATGTCAATCCCAATCTCTCAGTTTATTTCACCCCCTTTCCACCTTGGTAACCATAAGTTTGTTTTTTACATCTGTGACTCTATTTCTGTTTTGTAAATAAGTTCATTTGTACCATTTTTCTAGATTCCACATATAAGCGATATCAGATGATATTTGCCTTTCTCTGTCTGACTTACTTCACTCAGTATGACAATCTCTAGGTCCATCCATGTTGCTTATATTTTTAAATTTTCACGCTGCAATGAACATTGGGGTGCATGTATCTTTTTGAATTATGGTTTTCTCCAGATATATGCCCAGGAGTGGGATTGCTGGATCATATGGTAGCTCTCTATTTTTAGTTTTTTAAGGAACCTCCATTCTGTTCTCCATAGTGGCTGTACCAATTTACATTCCCACCAACAGTGTAGCAGGGTTCTGTTTTCTCCCACCCTCTCCAGCTTTATTGTTTGTAGATTTTTTTGATGATGGCCATTAGGGTTGTGATTTACAGCTAGGAAATAAAGAGTTGGGGTTTTAAAAAGCACAATAGAGATGGTTACTTACACACTGATGGAGAAGTGTATGTTACATTAAGATTTGAGATTTTAAGGTAAAATATTTACATCTGTAGTTGACACTAACCAACTGTAGTAAATGAAATGCCGAGATACAAATACACTGCTAAAAGTTCCTATGAGGTGTAAGAACGTAGAGAAAAATGGTAGATAAGTTACAATATCATAATTATATAAATTCAGAGCTGGGAGGGAACTTAAAGCACCTAAAAGTCAATCCTTTCATTTAATATATGAATAAATTAAATAACTTACAAGGTCACATAGCTCATTATTATAATACCAGACCATGGACAAGGATTGACTTGCTGTTTCCACCAAACCTAAAGAAGGATTGACTGTCATCTAAACCAAGGAAAGGGGGTGGTCAGAGACAATCACCTTGTTCATTGAACATGCTGGTCCAGACTGGTTCTTCAGCCACAAAGAGCAAGAAAAATGTTGGGGTCATTAGGAATGGCATTGTAAAGGAGACAGAAGAGTTCACATTCAGAATACAGTATGTAGTTCTGTGTCCACACTGGAGGAAAGATACATTAAAGCTAGAGAAAGAACCACAGGAGGAGATGAAACTGATCTGAGAGTTGGAAGAATAGGTTATAAACACTCTGACATTTCAGCCTGAGCCGTTAAAAGAAAATAATTGTTGGAACTGGACCTGAAATGTTTGAAGTTGTCAGCATAGAGGAAAATGAGACCCTTCCACAAAATAGCCCTGGACACCATTGTCAGATGTTGTCATGAATTAAATGACCCATAAGACCGATCCAGTATGATAATTACTATGGCCTTATTTACAAAACGCTTTTTCTTGTCATTTCAATTCCCACTGATCCCTAGAAACGCCACCAATGGAAAGGGGACAATGAATGCCTAGTTGTTTCCCTTGGTGACAGTGGTGCTTCAGGTGTCAACAGGATGACACTTACTTGGAGTCCCTCCTCTGTTGACCTTCATTTCATTCCAAATCCTGGATTATTGTGAATGAGAGACACCTCCTCCCCATCAATCATAACTGTCAACTACTGATGTCTTTTATCCATTTTCTCTTGTTGGCGTAAACGGTAATTTCATGCCTGTGAATATTTTCCTGTGTAAGTATGCCTTGATTTAT
The DNA here is from genome assembly GCF_002837175.3 of Physeter macrocephalus. NCBI lineage: Eukaryota > Metazoa > Chordata > Mammalia > Artiodactyla > Physeteridae > Physeter > Physeter macrocephalus. The sequence goes on from NC_041217.1 coordinate 58,707,038, forward strand.
AAAAGCCATAGTGAAAACTGTTTTTTAAGAAACTGTCAGAGCATTCAAAAGATAAGTGTTTTGTGTATCCAGAAATAAATAAATTATCCCTTTGTTTCCCATCTTTGGTGTGTTCCATTTCTTGCTCCAAGTTAATCAGATGTCACAGTCATCGGCTTTCTTTTCCTAGGGTTTTTTCCTTCTTTTATCTTCCCTTTTGTATTTAACTTTTTTTTTCTCACTGTTGTGGCCTCTCCCGTTGCGGAGTACAGGCCCCGACGCACAGGCTCAGCGGCCATGGCTCACGGGCCTAGCCGCTCCGCAGCATGTAGGGATCTTCCCAGACCGGGGCACAAACCCGTGTCCCCTGCATCGGCAGGCGGACTCTCAACCACTGCGCCACCAGGGCAGCCCTGTATTTAACTTTTAATGTTCATCTTTTGTACATATTTTTTTAACTCTGATATTTTCATATTTATTTGAAAGCTTAGAGGTTTTAATGGTATTAATGTGTGCATTTTCATTAGATAGCAAAAACTGACCAAATCTTCTGCTAGCGAGCAACTATTGTAAAAAAAATTTGCAAAAAATATGAATTTAAAAAACTGAATAATAACACTAAACTGCTAATAATGATGATCTCTAAAGGAGGGGATTAAGGAGAACTTTAACATTCTATATAAAACTTTTCTGCATTGCTTGATTTTTATACACTAAACATCTATAACTTAAGTGAGAAAACAATTATAATAAATTATTAATAACTGAATATTAAACATGAGATATTGAGCTAATAGAAAGCTGAAGTCAATAAATATCTTTCTCAATGTAAATAGGTCTCTTAGGACCTCTTCCAAGCTAGCAAAATACTGTTTAGTTCCTGGTAGGAGATAATTTGCTGTATGGACACTTGGTTACTATAGACAAGCATTTTTTAGGGTGAGCTCCACAAAATACTAGCTCTGCCCCTTAGTAAAAGGCATACAGAAAAAAAAGGATTTTGTGCTTTGGTAACTTTGGTAAACACTGGTTTAAACAAACATAAATAAGTTTCTTCACTGCAGTATTTCTCAGGATGTTTAATATGCTAATGCACAAGTGGGAACAGAGGGTATTACACAGGTTTTTCCAAACTTATTTGTTCCTAATACCTTTGTTCCTCCCAGAACTACTGTTCCAAGGCACATATTTTGGGAAACACTGCTGTAGGGTGTTCAAGAAAGAGTTCATTTCATAGTGATAGGTAATGAAGGACCCTACCCCTTCTTATTTATCACAGGATTTATCCATATATAAAGATACCCTTACTGAATGAAGTAAGTCAGACAGAGAAAGACAAATATTATATAATGTCGCTTACATGTAGAATCTAAAGAAATGGTACAAGTGAACTTATTTACAAAACAGAAATAGAGTCACAGATGTAGAAAACTAACTTATGGTTATCAAGGGAGAAAGGGGGTGGGAGGGATAAATCGGGAGATTGGGACTGACATATACAAACTACTATATATAAAATAAACAACTAATAAGAACCTACTGTATAGCACAGGGACCTCTACTCAATACTCTGTAATGACCTATATGAGAAAAGAATCTAAAAAAGAGTAGACATAGGGATATGTATAACTGATTCACTTGGCTGTACAGCAGAAACTAACACAATGTTGTAAATTAACTATACTCCAATAAAAATTAATTAAAAAAAACGTTACCCTGTTTGTTATATGTCATTTTTGAGCCAGATCTAGAATATTGAAGGTATAGATTTTTCCAATATTAAACTAATACATTTTTTTTAAATAAACAAAACTTGTTTGTGATGGATTGTCCTTTTTATGTATTGATGGGTTTAAAATTGTGGTTTATGTTCAGGATTTTTACATATTACGCTTATAAGAGAGACTAACCTTTAATTTTCCATTCTTGTAACATGTTATCAGGCTTTGGTGTTAAAGTTCTGCTGGTCTCATAAAATGAGTTGTTTAGTGTTCCATCTTTTTTCTTCTCTCTGGTAGAGCTTGTGAAATCTTGGTATTAACTCTCCTTTGAATGTTTGGTATAATTCACTAACGAAAGTATCAGAGCCTGGAATTTTATCTTGCTGTGTTTTATTTCACTCGATAGTTTTCAGTTTTGCAAGAGAATCTCACTTCTGAAAGAGGAGTCAGACCCCATTCAGTGTAGTGGCCACAGTCCCACAGCCTTGCCAGCAATAAGCAGTGGACTTAGCTGTGCACAAGGGAAATGCTTCAAGCAGCTCTGCCAGCTTGAAGGTGAGGTTCAGGTTCAGAGCAAGTGGTGAAGCAGCCAGAAATTTAACAGGGTAATTCTAGAAATGAGACAGGCATAGAATAGCTGAATTAAGCTCCTCATACATCCTTGGCTGACTGAGACACTACACATGGTTAGAGAAAATCCAAGAGACCTCGGAGAGCCCAGCAAAAAGTAAAAGATGAGGGAGACTTGAGCACAGGCTGAAACTTTGAATGCATTCCCCAGTCTACACACATATCAGCCAGCAGAGGGTAGGAGCCTAATTGGCTCAAGATGTTTGAGTACAACCTCTGCCCAAAGCATTGACTGACCAGTAAGCTATGCAGTCACAGAGGAAATCACTAGGGAGCCAGTTTAAGCAAACATAACAAACTAACAAACAAAAATAAAGCAGCAGAGACATCAGTGGCTGCACATCAGGGAGATAGATTCTGCAGTTTAAATCTAGGCATGTTATTAAACAAAAAAACAAAAAATCCAACAACCCTCAAAAATATAAAATGGAACTCAGAGTAGCTACAATATATTACCTAAAATGTCCATTTTTTTAAATCAAAAACTACTAGATATGCAAAAAAACCCAGAAAAGTTCTACCCATATACAGAGAAAAAGCAGTTAGAAGAAACTATGAGTGGGCCCAGCTTTTAGCTTTAGCAGGGAAACACTCCAAAGCAGCTATTATAAATATGTTCAAATAATTTTAGAAATGCTAACAATGAATCAACACAAAGCAAATCTCAATAAGGAAACAGTATAAAAAAGAACAAAATGGAAATTCTAGATTTGAAAAGTATAATAACTCATATGAAAAATTCACTAGATGGTCCCAGCAGCAGATTTGAGATGACAGAAGAAATAATCAGTGAATCTGAAGATAGACTAATAGAAATTATCCACTCCAAAGAACAGAGAAAAAAGAGGATTGAAGAAAAATAAACAGTGTCTTAGAAACCTTGGAGTCAAGCATTCCAACTTAAATGTAATGGGAGTCCCAAAATGGGGAGAGAGAAAGGAGTAGAAAAAATATTCCAAGAAATAATGGCTGAAAACTACCCAAATTTAATGAAAAACTTTAACTTACACATCCAAAAGCTCACTGAAATTTGAAAAGGATAAACTAAAAGAAAACCACACCTAGATATATGAGGCAAATTTCTGAAAGCCAGGGACAAAGAGAAAAATCTTGAAAGCAGAAAGAGAAAATGACTCATCATATATAGGGGGAAAACAGTTAACTAACTAACCTCTAACTTCTCACTAGAAATAATGAAGGCCAGAAAGACAGTGGAATGACTTATTAAAAGGGCTGGGGAAGACGTAGAGAATGGACTTGAGGACACGGGGAGAGGGAAGGGTAAACTGGGACGAAGTGAGAGAGTGGCATGGACATATATACACTACCAAATGTAAAATAGATAGCTAGTGGGAAGCAGCCGCATAGCACAGGGAGATCAGCTCGGTGCTTTGTGACCACCTAGAGGGATGGGATAGGGAGTGTGGGAGGGAGATGCAAGAGGGAGGAGATATGGGGGTATATGTATATGTATAGCTGATTCACTTTGTTATAAAGCAGAAACTAACACACCATTATAAAGCAATTATACTCCAATAAAGATGTTAAAAAAAAAAAAAAGGGCTGGGGAAAAAATACCACCCTCTTAACCAAGAATTCTATATCCAGTAAAACCATTCTTTGAAAAAGAAATTGAAATAAAGATATTACCAGACAAGCAAAAACTGAGAGAAGATGTTACTAGCAGACTTATTATATTTTACTGTTAGATCTACTACAGATTGTCAGGCTATATAAAGAAGCACGATCCAACTATATACTGTTCACAAGACACACACTTTAGATTCACAGACACAAAGAAGTTAAAACTAAAAGATGGAAAATGATATACCATGAAAACAGTAATCATAAGAGAGCTGGAGTGGCTTATTAATGTCAGAGAAAATGGGCTTTAGGGTATAGAATATTACTAGAGATAAATAGGGACATTTCATAATGGAAAAGGATATGTATATCCTTTATATATATCTATATACATATGACCACTCATAAATTTACATGTACTTAACAAAAGAGCCCCAACATACATGTAGCAAAAAGTGATATAACTGAAAGGAAAAATAGATAATTCAACAATTTTAGTTAGAGATTTCAACACTTCACTCTCCATATGTGGTGGCCAGGAGAAATGCCTCCAAGAACTCCACCCACAAGGAACAGAACTGACCAAGAGCCTCAGCTAATGTGCTGCATTTGCTCCCTGATTGTGCTTCCCATAGGCTACTGCCAGCCAATTGGAATACTCCATGTCACTGGAATACTAAGGCAGGTCCATTCCTACGAGAGATGAGGCTCTTCTGATTGTGAACTTTAACTTGAGGACTCCCAACAGCTTGGCTAAACCTTTCTTAGTCTGCACAGTAGTCTAGCATGCTTCTGCCCAATCTTCCTTACCTCTCTCCTTCACTCAGAGCCAGGTCTGCATTGCAGTCTGAGGTCTCTTCCAAGTTTTTCCAGCTCCCTCTTTCCTCTCATAGTCATTTCCCCTAATCTTCATGTGTTTAATCTCATCTTGGCATCTGCTTTTTAGAGGACCCAGATTAGCACCACTGGTACCAAGAGTGGTGCAAGAAAATAGGTGGTCAGACAGAGATTTGGACTGGCTCACTTACTGCCCAGCAGAGGAAGAAGATGCTGTCCTGGTTGGGGAGTGGGACGTGGCACAAGATGGTGCCTCAGTTGCTAAAGGTTTCACTGGTGGTGGCCTGTGAAAATGTCCTGGTGGTGGAGAAAGCCATGGCAGGAGCAATGTTTCAGGCCTTTCAAAAAATATGGGGGACCAATGCCTACAAAGACCAGAGTTGGCTGGTTGCTGCTAAGTTGTGACATGCTATTGTTAGCAAGCAGTTAATGGTTAAGTGTGAGAGTCAGAGAACCTCTGGTAGCTTACAAAGAGGTCCTGATCTTTTGCAGTAGAAGTGCAGGCACATTTGAGCAGCAGGCTGAAGACCTAATTGTTAGAGGCTCAGAACTCAATAGTTGTTTACACTGGTCAGCCAAGGCAGGACTGGTAGGAAAATGTCAGGGCCTTGGTGATAAAAACCTAGGATCCTAAAATATGGGTGGGGACATCTGGATGGGTGCCTTTGAGGATATTTCCTCGGCAACCACCATGCCCCTGGGCCCTCTGTGCTCGCAGAGGTGGCCCATATTCCTTAAAAAGAGATTAACACTTCCATTGTGCTGGCAATAGGTGCTCTCCTCAGTAGCTGTCCTCACCCCCACCACCTCCCCTAGCCACCAGGATGAAAACTGGGGCTATGTCAGGCCTGAGTAAATTATACTCAAAATTCTACTTGTGTGTGTATGTGTGTGTGTTCCTGGGGAATCGGCTGCTTTTTTTAGTTTTCTCAGTCTCTGACTAAAAATATTTCTGAAACACTAGGTTCCATCACTCAAAGCCTTAGGCCTCTTTGCCACCAGAAACAGCTGTAATTTCATTATGAAGCAGATTTGAACTAATTTTCTCTCCTAATGATCTGGGGAGAGGTTGCTTCGAGATACCAAAGTAACTTTTCAGCAACATACCATTTGAACTCTGAGCAAAAACTAACCTGCTAAATCTGCAATCTCATTTAGCCTCCAACACCAATTAGCACCTCAGTCCATCACCCTGAGGACAGTCAAACCTGCCATCCTTGGCCACCAGTCTAAATACAAGCTAAGCTACCAGAGTAAATGTAGCTACTGCTCTGAGGTTGATGCCATTAGCTGTACGGTCCTCTGCTTCTCCTGTTGACAATTACCAGGGCTGGGACTGGGGTGAGGCAAGGAAGGTGTCTAGAGCAAACACGTGAAGAAGACTTCTTTTTAAGGCCCACCCTACGCTAGCACTTCCTCCATCCACAAGTCAGAGCCTCCTTACATTTTGCACCCTAGGGGTCTCCCTTGTGTCACCCTAGTCCCCAGCACTGTACATCACCAAACACAATGCATCCATTCTGGTGTAATGGACAGAGCATCAGCCCCAAGGTGGAAGGGGAGGGGTAGAAGTAGATTAATTACAGAGAAAGTGACCTTATAGCTAATTGAGGAAGGTGAAGGAAGTCATTGTAGAAAAGTGGGATGGGCAGGATGGTAATCTGGTGATAGGAAAAGAAGCAAAGGGTCAGATGCAGGTCTGGGATAAGACCTGGGAACAAAATGAAGGTAAATGGCTTAGAACATGGAGAGTGAACAAAATAGTCATGCTGGGAGCTGGCTGGGCAAGACAACTGAACTCCTCACTTTATTTAAAGTCTTATTTTCATAGAATCACACTGGAAAATCCTGTTATAAGGTAGGGAGAGAAAATCAGAAAATCCCTATAGAACTAAAATCTATACGTTAATGTTTTCAAAGTCTGGGAAGACTTCTCCGGGCATGTGGGATTTCTGAAGTTGGGCCAGCTAAAATTTAAGGGCCCTTGTATGACTATTATCTTTCTGAAGAAGGGGAAGAGCATATGTGCAAAAATCAATATATTGAATTTAACAAAATTAACGACTTGCATTTGGGTACTGTTTTATAGGTTATAAAGTCCTCTGACCATTGTCTTTTTAGTTCTCAGTCTTTTTTCTGTGCCTTCGCCATTTCTGTAACCAATTCTGAAAAATCTCTTCCCCCTCCTAGACTGCAGGTTGAGACCTATTTTTTGAAACTGCTTTGAGATATAATTTACATACCATACAATTCACCAACTTAATGATTCAATGGTTCTTAGGCAAAAGTTGTGCAACCATCATGACAATTAATTTTAGAACATTTCCATTACCCTAAGAAAGATGTCCTGGACCCATTAGTTGCCACTCCCTATTTATCCCCCAACTTCTCTAGCTGTAGGCAAGCTCTACTTGCAGTTACCTATTCTGGACATTATCTTTTCATTTTTAGTTTAAAGTGTCCTTGGGGATTAGGAGTCCTTACTTTGGAATTCCTAATCTCTAAATGGTATGACTCTTGCAATAATCAGGGACCTGTGATGGAAATAGGAGGGAAAGAGAAATGATATTTAACAACCACTATATGTATACCAATACAGATTCATTATTTTCACAACCATCCTATGAGCCATGTACCATTTAACAGTTGAAGAAACCGAGGATTATAGAAAGTAAGTAATTTTCCAAAGGTTACAAAGTTAGTAACAAAGCAAGGATGTAAATCTTGCTCTTCTGACTAGAGCTCACGCTGTCTTTGTTCCACTAAATCAGTAGTTCTCAAACTTTGGTGGGCACTAGAATCAAGTGGAGGGCTTATGAAAGACAAATTGCTTGGCCCCTCCCACAGAGTTTCAGGTTTACTACCTCTGGCGTGGGGCCCATGGATTTGCCTTCAGAGGCTGCTGATGCTGCTCTTTCTGAGACTGTGCTATATCCTGCTGCTTAACAGTATCCGAGAACGGGATTAATTAAGATCACAGAGCCAGATGTTGAAGTAGCTTTCATATCATCTGGTTATCTTTTCAGAACAGTACTTATGACCTGTCAAAGCAATTGCTGATTGATAAAAGGCAGGAGGTAGTTGGAAAGGCAAAACAGGGAACTAACATGCTGCAGAAGACATACTGAAGTGTGAGAACATTTTTTTCTGGTTGGGAAATGTGATAAGCAATTAGAGAGTTAGCTATGGTGCATGAAGCACCTAGAGGTAGCATTTGTCAGTTGGAGGCAAAATGTAAGGTTGCTTGTCTAGTTCAGAACTATAGCTGCTTTAAGGAGAGAAGGCAGGCAGATAGAGGACTGTCAACAGCAAGGTCTTTTCTCCTTTGGCTACAGCTGTAGTTGCACACTCATGCTGACTTCATTCCCAAATGTTAACTAGGCCAGAGCTTGATCAGACTGAAATCTGAATTTGTATTTAAAAAATTCTCACAGATACTGAGAAAATGTGTTCCCTTGAATCTGTTCTAGCTGTGGATTTTATTGAAAATGTTTGATTCTTTTTCTTAGTGGGAGGGGAAGGAGGGCATCTGGAAATCACTTAATCCAGAATCTGCAGTGTAATTGCTAGAGGAGGCTCAAACACGATTTGAACATCCCTAGCTGTGGGATTTGGTGACCAGGCTCCCAAGAGAGGATGACACAGCACAGGGAATAGCACAGACAGCCTGCCTTGCTTTTTAGAGAGCAAAGATGCAAAAGTCCTTGTTCAGGTCACCAGTGCTGAGAATACTCTTAATAATTTAAATGGACGAGGGGAACTTCCTTATGTGTAGGTGAGCCTGCCCTAGAGACAGAATAGAGAAAAAACAGCAAAGTGAAAACAGGGAGTGCAGAGTGCAGCTGGATTAGGCCTTTATATAGATAGCTTTTGTTTTTTTTCAGAGCACTTTTTTTTTTTTTAAGTTATTTATTTATTTATTTTTGGCTGCGTTGGGTCTTCGCTGCTGCTCGCAGGCTTTCTCTAGTGGTGAGCGGGGGCTACTCTTCGTTGTGGTGTGCGGGCTTCTCATTGCAGTGGCTTCTCTTGTTGCGGAGCACCGGCTCTAGGCACGCGGGCTTAAGTAGTTGTGGCACGCATGCTCAGTAGTTGTGGCTCGCGGGCTCTAGAGCTCAGGCTCTGTGGCTGTGGCGCACGGGCTTAGTTGCTCCGCGGCATGTGGGATCTTCCTGGACCAGGGATGGAACCAAAACAGGGAGTGCAGAGTGCAGCTGGATTAGGCCTTTATATAGATAGCTTTTGTTTTTTTTCAGAGCACTTTTTTTTTTTTTAAGTTATTTATTTATTTATTTTTGGCTGCGTTGGGTCTTCGCTGCTGCTCGCAGGCTTTCTCTAGTGGTGAGCGGGGGCTACTCTTCGTTGTGGTGTGCGGGCTTCTCATTGCAGTGGCTTCTCTTGTTGCGGAGCACCGGCTCTAGGCACGCGGGCTTAAGTAGTTGTGGCACGCATGCTCAGTAGTTGTGGCTCGCGGGCTCTAGAGCTCAGGCTCTGTGGCTGTGGCGCACGGGCTTAGTTGCTCCGCGGCATGTGGGATCTTCCTGGACCAGGGATGGAACCCGTGTCCCCTGCCTTGGCAGGCAGATTCTTAACTACTGTGCCACCAGGGAAGTCCCCAGAGCACTTTTATGTATATTAACTCATGTCAAATATTATTATTATTAAACAGGGTGCAGATAAGTGTAATGAGTTAGCTCAGTTAATGAGTTAGTTTAACTAGTTAATAGATGCACGTACTAGGATTAGAGGTAGACAGTTACTTGGAATGCCAGGAAAACAAAACATTCAGAAATAATGGTAACCACATAAATGCAATCTAGGGAAAACCACATTTCCTTCCAAAGTGGTGGAAGTGAAGTTTACTTGTTGGTACTTTCTTACCTCTTTCATATTTGTTCATTCATTCATTCATCCATTCATTCAACAAACATGTATTGAGTGCTTCCTATTTCCAATTATTCTGCTCTGTGGGCCTTGGGAATGTAGAAATGAGATATGGTGTCCATTCATTCAACAAATATTTATGAAGGTCCTACTATGTCTCAGAAACTGGTTTAGGTGCTAGGGATATAGTAGTTAAAAACAGACAAACAGGGGCTTCCCTGGTGGCACAGTGGTTAAGAATCCACCTGCCAATGCAGGGAACATGGGTTCGAGCCCTGGTCCGGGAAGACCCCACATGCCATGGAGCAACTAAGCCCGTGTGTCACAACTACTGAGCCTGCGCTCTAGAGCCCGTGAACCACAACTACTGAAGCCCTCATGCCTAGAGCCCGTGCTCTGCAGCAAGAGAAGACACCATAACGAGAAGCCCGCACACCGAAGTGAAGAGTGGCCCCCGCTCAGCAACAAAGACCCAACACAGCCAAAAATAAATAAATAAAATAAATAAATTTTTTTTAAAAAAGATTAAAAAAAAAAACTAGACAGACAAAGCAAGAAATGTATAAACCAGTTTGGAGTAACAAAGGGAAACAAACTATAATAAAAATATTAAAAATGTGATAGAGGATGGGTAGACAACTAGTGTGATAAAACAAGTATAGTACAATGTTAACAGCAGAATCTAGGTGGTGGCTATATCAGTGTTTACTGTAAAATCTTTCAACTATATGTCTGAAAGTTTTTATGATAAAATATTGTAGAAAAAAGTTATAGGAATGATAAAAAAGGCAGAGATTTGGGGAAAGTTCATGGAGGACATGGCATTGTTTTATCCTCTTCTTCTTCCTTTCAGCTACCTAATATCCCCTTAGCTATGAGTCCATCAAGTTCCAAATTCCAATAGGCCAGTATCTTGGGCTGTGAAGAGCTCTGCAAAAGTCCTTGAAGATCTTATCTTTTTAGTGGAGAAAAACTTGGAGGAGGAGAAGCAGACACATGAATCAGCTAAAACTCACCCACCCCACAGGCATTTGATAAGGCACCCTTCTAGCTAACCTCTCCCAAATGCCGGCCTCTGGGTACCAGGTAGCTGCTCTCCCCAGCTTAGTTTCCTGTCTGAGCTTCTGTGGAGTTTGGTTTTGGATGGTTACCTGAAATATTTAAAAAGTGAAACGAACATTTGTTTTTTCTAATACTCAATTTTCTTTAGTAATTTTTTTTCAAAATAATTCTGAATTTTTGGTAACTTACTAAGTTTTGAAAGAGAATGCTATAGACTTAACTTCTTTAGACTGTAGGACCCCCATCAGCTCATTTATACCAGTCCCAGGTTCACAGGGGTAGCGGCTGTAAGTGACTAGTCTAGTCCTCCCTCTCTCCCCTGTGCCCCAACGAAGGTTCCCTTTCCAGTTTCAGCCCTTTAGGGGCTTTTCCTCATAGATCATTTATATAGGGTCTTGTACCTGTGCAAGTACTTTACGTTAAGTACTTTAAATATAATAGTTCATTTAATATAATAATCCTAGCATGTAACTGCCATTATTATTCCCACTTAACAGATGAGAGCATTGAGCAAGGGAGATTAAGCAACTTGCTCAGGGAACTGCACGTCAATGCAGAAATCTGGCTCCAGAGGTGGCGCTGCTCTGAGTCATCAGCAGCTACTGCCTTTGTAACCAAGTGCCTAATTCCCCATCTCTGAAAAAACAGTTCACTTAAAGGTATTAATAAGTCAACGCGACATTAAGTATTATTTTAACGTTTCCACAGCCCTAACTCCACAGGAACCTCAGTGTTTGGGATTTCAAACTATGGTTAGAAAGGTCGTTGATGTTGGGAGGGAGGGCTTCCCTCAGATGAGCTCCTCAAATTACCTTTCTCTAGGAAGGACTCCAGAGACTCGCCGTTTAAGGGGGACGGTGTTTGGGGGTTTCCAAGAGAGGAAATATTTAAAGCCAGCGGCTGACATATTATTTAGGCAAACGGGAGGGGGGAAAAATCTCATTTTCGGAACACAAGTTTTTAGTCTGGATAATGGGTAAATGACATTAACTCTTTGTTTCATCTTAACCTTCCAAGCTTGTTCTAATTTTCCTTCTCAAACCTGAGGAATCTCCTCCATTATTTGATCTGTCCTTTTAGCTTTTTATCCCTTTTGAAATAGGTGGGAGCATACCCAATTAAAACGCAGAAGTCTCCTTTCTTTTCCCTTGGTACCGCCGCAGGTCGTCGTCGCGGAAAGGGTTAACCAGGCGGGTTGGGAGAAGGGTCGGGCTCACACCTTTCCCATAGACCCCAGGCGGCGGCGGGGCCCGGGAGGGGCGGAGGCTGGGGCAGACGCCTCGCCGCCGCTGCCTCGGCGAATAGCAGTGCGCTGTCCGCCCGGATTGGAGCAGCAGCATCACGCTGACCTCTGCCTGGGATGTAAACCGGGGCGGCCGCAGCGGGCAGAGGAAGGCTCTCGGCTCCTCCGGGAAAGCCAGCTCCAGCACCGGGATCCGAGCGGTGCGCAGGGAGCCGCGTCAGCCTCGATCAGGGCAGCGCCCAGCGGAGGCTGCGGGAAGCGGAGGGAGCCCGGCGCGGGCGGCGAGCGTGCGTCCGTTCGCACAGGCAGCGGGAGGAGGGGCGGCGCGAGCCATGGCCGGGGACAGCGACCAGACCCTGCAGAACCACCAGCAGCCCAACGGCGGCGAGCCCTTCCTGATCGGCGTTAGCGGGGGCACGGCCAGCGGCAAGGTACGGCGGGGCCTCGGGGCCGCGCTCTCTTCTCCCCACCTCTCCCCACCCCGGCCCCGGCCCGGCGGCGCCGCATGTGGCCGGCGGCCGCGGGCCATGTCAGTTCCTGCAGCCACCGCGTGGCCCGCGCGCCTCCGCTGCTGGCCGCGCTCCAGTGCAGAGTCTTCCCCGCGCAGACTCCGGGAGACGCGGCAGGGGATGGGCGGCCGGGAACTCGGGCCATCTGAGGTTCCAGGGGTACTCTGGCCACGGATCACAGGGCTGGCACGCTCCCCGGCGGCGGTAATTCGTGGCCGGGGTCCTATGGGGGAGGGGCAGAGAAAGCGGATGCTTATTGTTTTGCAAGTCCATCATCGGGGAGAGGGCTTTAAGCGGGGTCTTCTACGAACCCCCAGTACACCCGTCTTCCGTCGGCCTGGCGTTGATGTGCTCGCCCGGCGACACAACCCCGGTGTCGGGGCGGAGCGAGCCGGGTAGCCCGACCGGGAGGGCTGCGAGAACGTGCGAGGCGGCGTCCCGGGGAAGGGGAGCCCCACTTGGGCTGGACGCCGGTGCCGGGGATTGCAGGGGTTTTCGGGTAAAATCCTGAGAGCCAAATAGGCGAGGTGACATCAGTGAAATGATCATAGTCGGGGCTTCTCTTTTTTGGGGGTCTTAAGAGGAAACGCGGTCGGCTTCAATGAGAAAGTTGTGCTGGCCCCATGCTTTTAGATGTCTGGGGCCGTACGCGTCTTGCCTCCGGGGAAGGGGGTCGTCCTCTGGGTGTCTGACTCCTCTAGGATCCTGCTTTCTTTGTTTTTTCAGCAAGGCAAGGAGAGACTAGGGATATGCTTTCCTAGCTTTGCCCGCGGCTTTTTCTGCAGGTGGAGAAGGGTGGAGTCCTCTCAGATGTTTTTCTTTGCTCCCCTGCCTTTAAGATGTGGCTACTTGTTTTCCCTACTGTTTAACAAGTTTATTTGGTGCCCGGGCTCCTCAAGGGGAGCCTGCGAGAGATATGTGCTGCGCTCTGGGTTTGGCGAGGTGGGATGATGCCTCCTAGGGTCAGGGAGAGCGGAGCAGGAAGGCTGGTTGGCGCCATGAGAAGCGAGCCACGAGGTTTTGCTCCGGAGCAGACTCTGCCGTAGCCCCTCCTCCATTTTGGTTTTACATTTTTCCCTCTAGGTCTGGACTACTTTGGCGCGCGGGGCCCAGGCACGGCAGCTGGCGCTATGGAACTTCTTTATTGATTAGTTAATCTCGACTGTAGCTCCCAGGGCTTGGGATTTGCCTGCTTTATGTCCCAGAAGTTTATGTTGAATTTGCCCCTGGTTGAATGCCTTTTTTAATTTTTAAAATTTTTACATGTTTTTTATTGGTACTATTACTAGTAAGTCAAAGCCAAACCAGGATGCCAGCTCTTTTAGGAAATGTACCTGTTATATTAGAATTTTCTCAGTCCCCCTCCCCACCCCCCCGCGCCCTTTCCATAGTATATTCGTGTTATGTGGGACCTTTTTTGTTGTTGATGGCCGTATTCCCAGCGCTCCTAGCACGATGCCTGGCACATAGTTGGACCCAAGTATTAACCTGAGATCCAGCCCTCCTAGGGGGAAGGAGACCAAAACTGGCAGATGAGTGTAGCATTTAGAAACAAAATGACCTTGGTAATCATCTAAATAATTTAGTCACTACAGAGGTGGAAACTAAGATCCTAAAAGGTGAACTAACTTCTTATTCTTGTGTGTTCCTCAATCATCACCTTTTCTCAGTGGATAATCAGTATAAATGTGTTATTTCGGTAACGTGTCAAGTAGGAGCTAGGAATGAGCCATTAAGGGAACTCTTAACTCTGCTGTCCCTATTTCTCATCAAGGAGGAAGATACGCCCAAGAAAGTGTCTATTTTCATGCAGTTTTTAAAGCATGTTGTATCTTTTGGGCATTAACAAATACTTTGTCATTGTAAGATTTTATAATTTTTTTGTTACTAAAAAAAGTCCAGAGGAGCATTGGACTTCAAAAATTCTTTACTGCGGGCTTCCCTGGTGGCGCAGTGGTTGAGAGTCCGCCTGCCGATGCAGGGGACACGGGTTCGTGCCCTGGTCTGGGAAGATCCCACATGCCGCGGAGCAGCTAGGCCCGTGAGCCATGGCCGCTGAGCCTGCGCGTCCGGAGCCTGTGCTCTGCAACGGGAGAGGCCACAACAGAGAGAGGCCCGCGTACCACCCCCTCCAAAAAAAAAAAATTCTTTACTGCAGTCACTTTGCTGCAATTATGTCTTGATTCTTTAGTCCAGTCCTTAGTGCCTTGTCTCCAAGGAATTTGAAGTTTTTGTTTTTGTTTTTGTTTTAAAGGATGGTCAGCATTAACAAACTGGACCTCCTTTGGAAGCCTCAAGTCTGAACATTGTGGTACAGGAGGGCCTGGAAGCAAAGCCAATACTCTACCCCCTGCATATTTGCTCTGTGCCTGTTAAAGGAATTTGGGAGAAGGCAGAGGGCCCAAGGACATTAACAAAAAAGGACAGTTTTAGAGCTAGAAGGAACCTCAGAGGCCCTGGAGTCCAACACTTCATCTCATCAGTTACGGATGAGAAAAATAATGAATTCAGATCATATATTCGTCCCAGCTATTGGCCTTGTTTAAGAAGAATTGAATAAGGCATGCCCGGAGAACACAAGTTTACACCTTCAACCTGGAAAGGGGCTACTGGAAATGGCTACAGAATGGTTTCAGAGGTACTTGACCCAAAAGGAAATGGAAATGCAGATTGCTTTGTACTCAGTGGCCTGGCAATATAGATCTTGATTGCTTTCTTCCCTCCTTTATAAGAGAAAACAACTCCCTGTTCAGCTTCTCTTGAGAGCTCTGATTTGTCTCAATGTTGTTGCTGCCCTGAGTTAACAAGTATTTTATCTTAGCCTAAATTATTTCGGTTGTATAAGGCAAAAATAGCGATTGTGGTCCATATATTACATTTTTTTGTTGTTTTGACCGTGCCACACAGCATGTGGGATCTTAGTTCCCCCACCAGGGATCGAACGCGCACCCCCTGCATTGGAAGCGTAGAGTCTTAACCACTGGGCCGCCAGGGAAGTCCCATACATCACATTTTTAAAGTTTGTTTTATACATGAAGATTAATTAGAACTCTAGAGTAAGCTTTGCTAGGCTGACATGGCAAATCATTGTTAAAAACTCATCTTAAAATTGTGGTGGGTTGAGAAAGTAATTCTGATCTATGTTAAAAATCACATTCTTATATTTCTACCTAAAGGACAGGTCTAGAGAGAGCAAGAAGTAACACTGGATGGGGAAAAAAAACAGTTTAAACTTCTTTACCTGAATATATATATCCATGACTTTAGGTGCCATTCCCTCTCCTCTTTATTTTTGCTGTTTACTGCCCTGTGACTTCTTGGCCAATTAAAATAGCTTCTCAGTCTGCACTGCCATCAGAGTGGTCTTCCTTAGTGTAGCTCTGACTGTGTCACTCTCCTTTTTGGAAACCTTGGATGCCTCTCCATTGCCCAGGCTATAGGTCAGATATTTCAGCATAGTGCACATCCCCCTGGCCCCCAAATGTGGTCCCAGACTATTTATTTATTTTTAAAAATTTTAAAAATAAATTTATTTATTTATCCATGGCTGTGTTGGGTCTTCCTTGCTGTGTGTGCAGGCTTTCTCTAGTTGCGGCGAGTGGGGGCTACTCTTCGTTGCAGTGTGTTGGCTTCTCATCGCGGTGGCTTCTCTTGTTGCGGAGCACAGGCTATAGGCGCGCAGGCTTCAGTAGTTGTGGCTCGCGGGCTGATAGAGCACAGGCTTAGTATTTGTGGCGCGTGGGTTTAGTTGCTCCGCGGCATGTGGGATCTTACCGGACCAGGGCTCAAATCCCGTGTCCCCTGCATTGGCAGGCAGATTTCTAACCACTGTGCCACCAGGGAAGTCCCACCAGACTATTTTTCCACTCTTGTCCCCCTTCCCCACACCCAAATGCACGCACACACATCTGTGGAACTGCTTTCATTTATACTTTTGCTCCTGGTCTTCTCTCTGGAATGTCCTCTAATCCTTTCAAGGTTTCAGTTTTGTTAATACTTCCCCCAGGGAACTTTGTTATCCATTTTCTTAATCAGAATTATTTTTGTCTCTAATGCTTCCATAGTTTCACCACATTTTGCCTAGTGCTGGGGTTATTTGTTGACTGCTTCCCCCGCTATAGTAAAAGTTCTATAAGAGCATCTCATTTATTTCTGCCTTAATGCCCATTACAGTGTTTGATACAGCGTTTGTTGAACTGAGTTAGGCAGACCATCATTTGTAATAATCCTTTTATTCTTTTAATTCATAAGACTATTTGAATTAGGCTTTGAAGCCACAGTTGAAACCATATTTAACTGTGCTATTCGTGTTGCAGTGACTAGACAGTAAAAAGAACCCCTGAACCCTAATACTGTACATTGGTATTGCTTATTCAGAGCCTAGCATTTAATTAGTATGTACTAAATGAATATTTGTTGAATGTCATTGTGAAGAATACTGTATTAAGAGGAAGTCAGGTTATAAGGAAATATGAAAGTCTTTGTCAGTATTTTATAGTTACAAGCTGCTTAAAGAGCTCATCAAGCCAGTTTATCATTAAAGCATTTCCTTATCTCTTCCTTTTGAAGTGGGGCAGGTGTCTTCCCCATTGATGGATAACACTGGAAGGTGTTAGGAGAATTTTTGACTTGCCTGAGGTCATGTAGCTAGTAAGTGATAGAACTTGGATTGGAATCCAGGTTTTTCCTTTACTAAATCTATGCCTGTTTTGAACTTTCTCCACAAGCAGGGACCAGCCCTTGGACGTATTTTGAGGGAGGTCAGTCGGACAGTGTATGAATAATACAGACCAAGAGAGGACATTGCAGTCCCCTCAGAGGTGGGGGCTGTCACCTCAGCTCAGCCTGACCATGAGTCAGCATCTGCTTTTGGAGCTCTCTGGAATGCTCCCTGGACCTCCGGCTCCGGCTCCCATTGCGGGGTTCCTGGAACCCCATCAGGCCAGATCACTCATTCTGCACCCTCCCTCCATCAGGTGCTCCCAGAACCATGGAACTGCTTTGGTTCTTTTGCTGTTTTTCTCAGAGCTGGCATTGTCTGCTTTGTACCGCCTCAAGCTGCTGCCTGGGAGGTCTGACGTGATCTGGCCCTGCTGACCTCCTGCCACTCTCCCCTTTGCTCTCGATTCCAGCCACATCCCCAGCTTGGCCCATCATGCTTCCCCCCTGCCCAGGGCTCTTCACACTTGCTGTTTGCTCTGCCTGAAAATTCCCCTCTTGTTCATTGTGCCAGTGCCTAGCACATGCCTGCTAGAATGAAGCCCAAGCAGCAGGTCTTGCTGCTGCTGCCTTTCCTCAGCTGCTGCCTCATTTCTTGTTGGAAAGTCTTTGAAGTGTTTCTGATGCACACTGTCTGTGGTCACCTAACTCCAGCTCACTGTACCTATAGCATTTGCTTAGCTCTTCTGCCTGATATTATTTCTTTTTTATTTTTTTTAAACGTTCCCACCAACAGTGTAGGAGGGTTCCCTTTTCTCTAGCATTTGTTGTTTGTAGACTTTTTGATGATGGCCATTCTGACCAATGTGAGGTGTGATACCTCATTGTAGTTTTGATGTACATTTCTCTAATAATTAATGATGTTGAGCATCTTTTCATGTGCCTGTTGGCTATCTGTCTGTCTTCTTTGGAGAAATTTCTATTTAGGTTTTCTGCCCATTTTTTGATTTTTTTTTATATTGAGCTGTATGAGCTGTTTATATCATTTTAGAAATTAATCCCTTGTCAGTTGCATCATTTGCAAATATTTTCTCCCATTCTGTAGGTTGTCTTTTCTTTTTTCTTTTTTTTTTAAAATTATCTTTTGGGCTTCCCTGGTGGCGCAGTGGTTGAGAGTCCGCCTGCCGATGCAGGGGACACGGGTTCGTGCCCCGGTCCGGGAGGATGCCACATGCCGCGGAGCGGCTGGGCCCGTGAGCCATGGCCGCTGAGCCTGCGCGCCCGGAGCCTGTGCTCCGCAACGGGAGAGGCCACAACGGTGAGAGGCCCGCGTACCGCAAAAAAAAAAAAAAAAAAAAAAAAAAAAATTACCTTTTGAGTTATGTTGCTTTATATATATTTATTTATTTATTTTAAGATTTAATTTTATTTATTTTTGGCTGCGTTGGGTCTTCATTGCTGCACGCGGGCTTTCTCTAGGTGTAGTGAGCGGGGGCTACTCTTGGTTGCGGAGCACGGGCTCTAGGCACGTGGGCTTCAGTAGTTATGGCATGCGGGCTTCAGTAGTTGTGGTTCGCGGGCTTTAGGGTGCAGGCTCAGCAGTTGTGGCCCACGGGCTTAGTTGCTCCACAGCATGTGGGATCTTCCTGGACCAGGGCTGGAACCCATGCCCTCTGCATTGGCAGGCAGATTCTTATCCACTGCACCACCAGGGAAGTCCTGTACGTTTCCTTTTCGTTGATATTATTTCTTTGTTGAGTCTTGCTCTCATGAGGTCCTGTGATGGAGACAGGTTGTGTTTGGGAATTTCATGGCTGAAGACCTGACCTTTTTTGCTAGTGGGGTCTGAGATGGTGCTGTTGGAATTGCTTAAGATCTCTAAGGTCTTTTAGACGTGTGTCTCAATTTTTTAAATCAATAAAAACGTTTGAGGGTATATTCTCTGTGTGTGTGTGTGTGTGTGTGTGTGTTTATGTGCTTTCTTGTCCATTAAACTTTTTATCATTAAACCAATTTATCATTAAAGCATTTGATCATCTTGTTGTTGTAATGTATCTGAATATGCAAATTATGTAAGTATAATCAATATAATTAAAAACAAAAATAAGGATTATGAAAGGATAATAAAAATGAGATAAACACTTAAAAATTGTGGTTTCTTTAGCAGTATAAAGACTTTTGGTTCTTACTGAATGTTTTATTTTTAAAAATCTTATTTCAAATGTGGTGATTCATGAATCTTGGATGATCTTGGTGATATTACTCTTAGTGATAATATAAGGCTGAAAGTTTGGTTCTAAGTTAAGTATCATGAATCTTGATTTCATGACTGTATTTTAAAAAGTTATTCCCCAAAATGATCCAAGTACAAGAAACTCATCATTTGCAGTATTTATAAAATCATGAGAGTCCCATCCCCCAATTATGCAGCTAGAAAATTTTCATCTTCGTTGTTGTCCATCAGCTGTTTTTGCAAACCAAGGTGCTCCATTTAATGTTTTCTTTTTTGTTGTTTTTTTTTTTACACAGCAGGTTCTTATTAGTTATCCATTTTATACATATTAGTGTATATATGTCAATCCCAGTCTCCCAATTCATCACACCACCACCATCCCATGTGATCCCACATTTCATTTTGGTGGAGCATTCATTTTCAAAATAATAGTGACAGAAGATTCTACCACTTGCTTTTTGTATGACTTGTGGCACATTATTGTAGAGCTTTGGTAAGGTAAGAATTTTGCCTGATACATACATGGAAGAAGCATAAGAATTTTGTGTGTGTGTTGTTGAAGTTGAATTGTCCTTCTTTATTGCTTTAATCAGGCTGGAAGTATGCTGTCTGGTCTGATAGCCATACCTCCCTTCCCCTCAGCTGAAGAGCTGTTTTGTCATATCTCAGCAAACATCCTCTGTTTGTTTGCCTGTCCTGTAGGAAGTCCAGAGTTCTCCAGTTGTCTGTAGGATTGCCTCCTCCCGCATGGTGGAGGGTGAGCTCTGTCTCTGTGCAGGTTGGTAGTCTCTCTCAGGCTCTACACAGAGCTTGTAGTAGAATGGGATGCTAAGGGTGCTGACCTGTGATTTTGGACTATGGTCTTTAAACATGTTTGCATCCATTTCTGCGAAGAGAATTTTGGAGAATTCTTTATCCCTGTCACATGGTTTTGACATCAGTTTTTTTCATCACATGAGTAAAGAGTAGCAAAGTATGTAATTTCTGATATATTGTAAATGTTGTTTTAAAATAATTGTTTCATTCTCTTAAATGTGCTCTAAATACTGTAATAATTTGAGCTATTACCATCCATTTAAGAAATACATGAATAAGCTCTTCATTGAATCAGAAATGTTAATTTTTCTTTTTTTTCTCCTTGAAATCTTATTTCAATTCCACTTCCTCCACAAAATGTTAATTTATTTTTATGTTTGAAAATTTTTTATCTATCACTCTGTCATCCTTCTGCAACAAAAATATGTATGTACAGGGCTTCCCTGGTGGCGCAGTGGTTGAGAGTCCGCCTGCCGATTCAGGGGACACGGGTTCGTGCCCCAGTCCAGGAAGATCCCGCATACCGCGGAGCGGCTGGGCGCGTGAGCCATGGCCGCTGAGCCTGCGCGTCCGGAGCCTGTGCTCCGCAACGGGAGAGGCCACAACAGTGAGAGGCCCGCGTACCG
>NC_041217.1:58727927-58738719 GCF_002837175.3 Physeter macrocephalus
AAAAAAAAAAAAAAAAAAAAAAAGTATGTACATTGGAATGATCTTTATTTCCTGTTCTCATAAGTCTCTTCAGTGTTAATTTCCTTTGGATTGCATCAGTACAGTTATTAGCATAAATTAATCAGATCAAGTAGGTATACATTTTGGTAAGTAATTAGACACAAAAGGTAGAATTATGTCGGAAAGCAACTTGGTAAGACAGGTGGAGCTCCCCCACCCAATTACTTCATGTATTGGGGGATGATTCCTACTCAATGCTAGAATAAGATTTTTTGCTTGTTTAGATGTAAGCTTTGAGAAACCTTGTTGACGTAAGTAGATGGGAATGGAAGAACTTTTGTTATATCAAGGTCACCCAGTTTTCATCTTTTCTATTTATATGTCAGAACCTGATGTGTATTTATGAATCAGCCAGCTTGCCACTCACCTTCCTTTAATTTTGTTGAAAGCAGAAAACTGGAAACCTCCAGAATTGTAAAAGCATTTGTTACCCACTCATTAGGTCATTCACTTTTTAGTATCGGCACTGCTATTTCAAATCAGTGTATGGCCACTGATTTAGGAAACTTGGTTTCCGATCCAACTTTGCCAGTTACTTATTAGGTATATTCATCTATAGAAGAGGGTCCTTTCAGGTCTTAGCGTTTCACAATTCCACAGCTTGCCTTGAGTATCCTATAATTGTTTTCTCACTACTGGTCACACAGATCAAGTACTTTTCAAATCTTCAACTCTGAACCTCTATGACGTGGTTGGCATTTGTAATCTTTTGGTGGAGTTCTGAGGGACTGTCATCTCTTGGCCCTTGCCAACATCCACCTGAACTGGATTTCTCATAGGTCCTGGGGCCCTGTGTGCTTTCTCTCACAGATAGATGTTGCTCCTTTTCCCTAGAGTCCCTTCCTCCCTCCATCCTCCTTCCTTTTCCTTACCCGGATAGCCCCTGCTCATCTTTCCGTTGGTGTCTCTGCCTCCTAGGCTGGCATGATTGAGTGTCCCTCTGCTATGCTGCTAAAGTGTCCTACCAGACCTCCGTTGTAGAATTCTCCCCCACCCAGGACGGTCCTTGCTTCTTTAGTCTGTCTTCCTCTCTAGATGCAGCTCTCAGCATCAGGGACTATGTTTACCTCACTGTTGCCTGAGTGAAGCTCACACATGGGCTAAAAACAGTCTATGTGAGTTCTCAATAAGTGTTTGTTAAATAACCAAACATTAAGGACTCTTCTCTAACTCCCTGACCTCTTCACTTAGATGTATAACAGGAGTCTCAATATGTCCAATATTTAACTCCTGCTCTTCCCTCAAATGTGCTCAACCTGCAGCCTTCCCATCTCAGTTGATGACATCTTCAGCCTTCTAGTTGCTCAGGCCTAAGACTTGGGAGCCATTCTTGACTCCTCTTATATTCACTTGTATCCAATCCATTAAGGAATCTTGTTGACCCTACCTCCTTACCTACATGTCCACAATCTGACCACTTTTCATCTCCACTGCTTCCACTTTGGTCCAAGCCAACAGCATCTCTCAGCTGGGTCATTGCAGTAGAATCCTGACTCATCTCCCTGATCTGCTCTTGTCTTCCTTCTATACTCTGTTCTCATCGTAGCAGCCAGAGTGATTCTGTTAAAATGAAGGAAGGTTGGATAGCAGTATCCCTGCTTCTGCTCACAGAGTAGCTTCCCATTTTACTCTCAATAAAAGCCAAAGTCCTTACAAAGATCCACAGGGTCCTACAAATGGGCCTTTGCATTGGCTGTTCATTCTGCGGGGACAGCACTTCCTTCAAACATCTGAATAGTTAACTCTCTCACCTCCTTGGTCACCTTATTTAGAATTGCACCCAGTAGGCACTCAAATATTTGTTGAATCAATGGATGAAGAGTGCATTATTTCCTTGCTCAGTTATCCCTTCTAATACTAGTTTTCAGCACTTAAACCCAGGTGCTTTGGCTGTTGCTGGGAGATCACTGTCCCTTTGCTGGTCACATGTGTACTTCCTCTTGGACATCACTTCACCAGGATAGGATTGTGGGCACATTGCCAACCACAGAGCTCAGCATCAGTGTACATGCTAGATGGCTTAGGTGCCTGTTTAATGGCGCATTTAAAAAATATATAATGAACCTTAATATCTTGCTGTCAAATTCATATTAGGGATGCCACCTAATTTCGTTTAATGAAATACTTGTTGATATGAACTAGATTTTTACTTTAACTCAGGAAATGCTAGAAGAGTAGATCTTTTAAACCAAAACGATTATCTTCTCTATCTTAGAGGAAGGTAGATGCATCATCTTTTGAGAAAAACTATCTCTGCTTTGGGCAGCTTGCATTCCTCTGAATATAGGCCTTTCATAGCATGGATTGGAGTTACAGAAGTGCTGAGCAGAGCCATAGGGTGGGAAAACATGGTAGCTTTTTAGGTTCTTTTGAGTTTAGTGTGGCTTGTAGACAAGAGAGTATGTCCTTACTGAATTAGAGAGATTCGACATGACAGACAGTGTCCGAAGCTATGTGTGTAATTTTGTATTGTCCCATTGGGGTTATTAGTGTTCTTCCTTTCATCAACACAGATGAGACATAATTATATGTATTACAAACTTTAGTTTCTGCTGTAAAACAGCAGTGTTAAGATCTGAGATGCTACTATTTAAAATGTTTTCTTTTTTTTTTTTTTTGACAAAAGAAATGCAGAGACTTTGTAAACTGAAACAGTTATGGTCTTCACTGTTCTAGTAAATTTATGATAGGACTGATAATAAGTAGTTCTGCACAGGAATAGAACTTGGAATCCAGGGCAAATACCCAGGAGCCACGGGTAGCCTGCCCCATCTGTGCAGCTCATGGGTTAGCACCTCTGCCAACAGGTGCATTGGAATCAGCCTGGCATTTATCAAAGCAGCTGTGTTATGACTGCCTTTTGTCTCAGTGGAAGGTTTCTTTTCTTTTTTTTTTTTTAATTTTAATTTTTTTGGCTGTGTTGGGTCTTCGTTGCTCCGTGGGGTCTTTCTCTAGTTGCGGCGGGTGGGGGCTACTCTTCGTTATAGTGCGCGGGCTTCTCATTGCAGTGGCTTCTCTTGTTGCAGAGCACGGGCTCTAGGCGCACAGGCTTCAGTAGTTGCAGCACACAGGCTCAGTAGTTGCAGCATGTGTGCCCTAGAGCACACGGGCTTCACTAGTTGTGACATGTGGGCTCCGTGGTTGTGGCTCGCACACTCTAGAGAGAGCGCAGGCTCAGTAGTTGCGGCGCACGGGCTTAGTTGTTCCACGGCATGTGGGATCTTTCCGGACCAGGGATCAAACCCGTGTCCCCTGCATTGGCAGGCAGATTCTTAACCACTGCACCAGCAGGGAAGTCCCAGTGGAGGGTTTCTGAGGACCTGTTTCTGTTGTATGGTGTATTGGTTGTCTGCGCAAACTTTCTCCAGAATTTCTCCAGTAGTTGAGTTTGGTGAGGAGATTGGTTAAGAGCCCTCCTGTTTCAGGTGGGCTGCACTTCCTGGGGACCTGTTGGTTTTTCTAATGAGGTACAACATGCATTTAAAATTTATTTTATTTTATTGAAGTACAGTTGATTCACAATGTTGTGTTAATTTCTGCTGTACAGCAAAGTGATTCAGTTATACATATATATACATTCTTTTTCATATTGCTTTCCATTATGGTTTATCACAGGATATTGAATAGAGTTCCCTGTCCTATACAGTCAGACCTTGTTGTTTATTCATTCTATAGATATATATAGTTTGCCTCTGCTGATCTCAAATTCCCAATCTATCCTTCCCCCCACCCTCCTTGGCAACCACAGGTCTATTCTCTGTGTCTTTGTTTCTGTTTCACAGATAAGTTCATTTGTGTCATATTTTAGATTCCACATGTAAGTGATATCATATGGTATTTGTCTTTCTCTGTCTGATTTCACTTAGCCTGATAATCTCTAGGTCCATCCATGTTGCTGCAAATGGCATTATTTCATTCTTTTTTTATGGATGAGTAGTATTCCATTGTATATTCGTACCACATCTTCTTTGTCCCTTCATATGTCGATAGACATTTAGGTTGTAAAACATGCTATTTTAATTAGTCAGTGGCTTCATTTTCCTCTACACCCCTTGTAGAGAAAGTCAAATTTTTTAAAAAAATATTTACTTATTAATTAATTTATTTTGGTTGTGCTGGGTCTTAGTTGTGGTAGGCAGGCTCCTTAGTTGCCACACATGGACTCCTTAGCTGTGGCATGCATGTGAGATCTAGTTCCCTGACCAGGACCGGGCCCCTTGCATTGGGAGCATGGAGTCTTAACCACTGCACCACCAGGGAAGTCCTGAGAAAGTAAACCTCTGAAAGCATAAGGAGCAGACCACTGAGTGACACATAGCAATTGAATAAGGGGCAGTGAGTACTCTTCTGAAGGCATTCCAGGCAGAGCCCTCCTTGTCTGACTCTGGAGGACACAAGCTAGAGGCTGTGCTGGATTGAGCATTTGGGTTCTGGAGGGACACGATCACGGGACGTCATGCTGGAAGTGGAAAAGCTTGTGTTTTGTACATCTGAGAAGAGGTAATCCCCAGCCTGCCATGAGGCTCCTTTTGCAGGTCTTTGTGGGGTTCAAGGTCTTGGTGTGATAGAATCAAAGCTTTATGATGTCTCTCCTTGCAGCAGGGATTGCAGTAGATCTCCAGTAGGTCCAGACAGCTCGATGGGCTTTGGAGTCAGCGTGCTTGTGTTAACGTCCCAGTTCCACCACCCTTCATCTGTTTCTTCTGAACCCCTTTCTCCATCTGTGAAAAGGAGACCATGTCTCGTTTGGAGAGTTGCTAGGATTCCATGAGAAGGAACAGAAGTACATACATCTCAGGGAGTCTACAGGGGACCTGTTCGCCTGCACCGTGGTTCCTGCTCTGCAGCGGCCGTGCTGTCACTGCAGGCTCTTTGGCCATCCTGCTGACACTTCTGACCAGCACGGCTCCCTGAGCACATGAGCCTGGCGCTGTCCAGGTGTTGCGGTGTTGATAGTGATGAGGACCCATTAGGGCATTGTGATTCCCACTTGCTAACTGTGATGCTGTCTCCTTGAGGCCATGGCCTGTCCTCTTTGCTGATAAGACCATGACTAGTCAGATGTTGACTTCTCAGTGTTCTTTTTCTCATCCCCAACTTGCTGGAGGCCTTAGCGATCCTGTTCTGTAGCTGTTAAGATGGACTTGTTTTATGAAGGGTAGTTATGGGGAAAAAAAGCAATTAATTAACATTCCTTTTTTTTTTTTTTTTTTTGGCTGTGCCACGTGGCTTGTGGGAACTTAGTTCCCTGACCAGGGATCAAACCTGCCCCCCCCTGAAGTAGAAGCATGGAGTCCTAACTGCTGGACCGCCAGGGAATTCCCTAACATTACTTTCTTAAAAAAAACCCAAAAAACCCTTTTAATTAAAAATAGAGGGCTTCCCTGGTGGCACAGTGGTTGCGCGTCCGCCTGCTGATGCAGGGGAACTGGGTTCGCGCTCCGGTCTGGGAGGATCCCACGTGCCGCGGAGCGGCTGGGCCCGTGAGCCATGGCCGCTGAGCCTGCGCGTCCGGAGCCTGTGCTCCGCAACGGGAGAGGCCACAACAGTGAGAGGCCCGCGTACCGCAAAAAAAAAAAAAAAAAAGAACATACAGGAATGGGTGTAAATTACAAGTGTGTGGTTCAGTGAATTAATCACAAATTGACTGCACCTGTATAGGTACTCGCCCAAGTTAAGAAATATATTGTGACCAGCATCACTGCAAGTCCCTTGCCATCACTACCCTCCTCTCAATTGTCTCTTGATTGTCTGCTAGATGTGAGGCAGTGTTTCATAGCTGTAGAGTTACCATGTATGGCTTGTGGGACTCTAGGAACTTGGTCTTGTATAGGAGGTACATACATATGAAAATAAAGCCACTGAAGCTTTCACCCTTGTCTGCCTCTGAGAGAAAAGGTCATGTCTTCCATTCATTGGTTCATTCTGTAAATATTTATTGATTTCTGACAAAGTGCCAGGCACGCTGTTAAGTACTGGGACTACAACAGTGATTAGATAAAGCCCTTGACCTCATGGGGCTCACATGTCTAGGTCTGACTCATGGGTGCTAACCTACTACCCAACCACGTGGTAGGTGTTTAATAAATGTCTTCCAAACCCAACTAAATATAATCCCTTTACTCTTCTCCTATGGCATTTACCCTTTTGTAGTACTGTGCTCAGCTGTTAGACCTCTGACTTTTTTTCCCCCCGTATTTTAAAACATTTTTATTTATTCATTTTTGAGATATAGTTGACTTACAGTATTATATTAGTTCAGGTGTACAATATAGCAATTCAAAATTTTTGTAGATCATACTCCATTTATAGTTACTGTAAAATATTGCTTATAATCCCTGTGCTGTACAACATATCCTTGAAGCTTATTTATTCTGTTCATAGCAGTTGGTACCTCTTAATCCTCTATCCCTATCTTATCCCTCCCAGCTTCCTTCTCCCCACTGGTAACCACTAGTTAGTTCTCTATATCTGTGAGTTGGGTTTTTGTTGCTGTTGTTATATTCACTAGTTTGTTTTATTTTTTAGATTCGACATATAAGTGATAACATACGGTATTTGTCTTTCTCTGACTTATTTCACTAAGCATGATACCCTCCAGGTCCACCCAAGACCTCTGACTTCCAGATTCCAGGATCCTGGAATGCAGGTTGTCCATCTTTGTATTCCTAGACTCTTGCATAGAAAGGACGTCGATCTGATTATTGAAGGTGTGACAAGTGCTGAGTAAATGGTACAGTCAGCAAGTGTTGTCAGAAGTTAAGAGGAGTTGGAGAATGTTAATGGCTATGGTAAAGCTTTTCTTGCTAAAGCCACCAATAATCACCTAGTCCCTAAGGCCCGTTAAAGCTGTTGATTCCTTAGTTTACTTTTCTGTAACAATTGACGATGACTAATTCCTCTGAAGAAAGTTTCTTTTTTTAATTAATTTATTTTTTTACTTTTGGCTGTGTTGGGTCTTTGTTGCTGCACGCGGGCTTTCTCTAGTTGCCGCGAGCGGGGGCTGCTCTTGGTTGCAGTGCTCAGGCTTATCATTGATTGAGGTGGCTTGTCTTGTTGCGGAGCACGGGCTCTAGGCGTGCGGGCTTCAGTAGTTGTGGCACGTGGGCTCAGTAGTCGTGGCTCGCAGGCTCTACAGCGCAGGCTCAGTAGTTGTGGCGCATGGGCTTAGTTGCTCTGTGGCATGTGGGATCTTCCCAGACCAGGGCATGAACCCGTGTCCCCTGCACTGGCAGGCAGATTCTTAACCACTGCGCCACCAAGGAAGTCCCTGGGGAAAGTTTTTTTATTTCACCACTCTAGGCTGACTTTCTCCCTGTCTCATGGTTCTTCCATCTCTGAGGGTTTTTTCTGCCTGTGAATGTGTCATGCCTCAGAACCCCCTCCTTGGCTCACTGGTTTGTACCCTCTGCATACTCTGTATCCTCCATTGGTTGGTGACTCCCAGGTGATTTCTTGCCCTGAGCCTGTTCCTGGGTTCCTTTTCCACTTATCTATCCAGCTGTCTCCTGGGCATTGCCCTTTGATGTTCATGAACTAAGTTTATTCAGAACTAGTCGCCTAGTCCCTAGTACCCAGCCTCAACTGCTCCCAGCCACAGGTGCTGCACTACCCGTATTTTCTCTCCGCACAAATGCATGGGAAAGAAACCTCAAGTCATCTCTCTCCAGCGCTCCTCCATCCTCCCACACCCATCCTGGCTCCCAGGGTCCCACCAGTTCTACTTGCTGAATTTCCCTTGGAATTACCCCCACCCTCCCTCGCCTGCATCCATCATTTCTTGCCTGGATAACTCTCCAGTGGCTGACTTCCCAGCTGCCAATCTGGACTTCTTTCAAGACATTCTCCACACTGTTACTAGAATGATCATGCCTGTCACTCCCCAAAAATGCTTTAGTGGCTCCTCTTTGCCTTCAGTGTTGCTGTCAGCATTGCCTCCCACCTAAGCAATGGTTTAGTCTCTCCAGGCTTACTTCCTGTTTCTCCCCATACATACACGATGCCTGTCCTTTCCAACCCAGATGTCAGCTTCCAGTTTCCAGAACTTGGAGAGCTCACCTCCACACCTCTGGACGTGTGGCTGCTTCTTCTTCACATGTTGTCCCCTCCCCTTTTGTCCAGTCCCTTCAAAGCCCTGAGAGGTGTTCTTTGGCCGTCCACTGTGCTCTGAGTTTGTTTTGTTTTTTGCTTTTTTTTTTTGCTACGAGTGTAGGGTTGAGTTAGTATGGGTTCACCTGGATAAATTTTTTTTTTCATTCTAACATCAGAATTTGAGATCTGAAAAGTTAATCTCACATATATATAGTTCTTGGTTGGTGTGGCACAGATGTTCACGGCAGTTGCTCTCTGCAGAGCTGAACATTAAACTAGTGTTGGTAGGAAGTATACTAGCAGGAGGCACACTTGTTGATTTTTTTTTTAATAATTTATAGGCAGGCCTTTAAAAAATAAATTAATTAATTAATTATTTTTGGGCTGCATTGGGTCTTCGTTGCTGCGTGCGGGCTTTCTCTAGTTGCGGTGAGCTGGGGGCTACTCTTCGTTGTGGTGTGTGGGCTTCTCATTGCGGTGGCTTGTTGTGGAGCACGGGCTCTAGGCGTGTGGGCTCAGTAGTTGTGGCACGTGGGCTCAGTAGTTGTGGCTCGCAGGCTCTAGAGTGCAGGCTCAGTAGTTGTGGTGCACGGCCTTAGTCACTCTGCAGCATGTGGGATCTTCCCAGACCACTGATCGAACCCGTGTCCCCTGTATTGCCAGGAGGATTCTTAACCACTGCACCACCTGGGAAGTCCCACACTTGTTGATGTTGCATCTGGTTTACCCTCTGCCGTGCCTGTCATGTGAGTGTGTAGGTGTGTGAAAGGAGAGAAACAGGCATGGGGATGGCAGATGGACTGGATACTGATGTTTTAGAACATGGGACTAGTGCAGAAAACTTTGATCTCATGAATTTATAAACTGCTAATTCATGTCAAAAGTTATTATACATGAGTGTGAAAAAAAAGTCAGCTTTAAATGAACCCTGTATTTATAGGAAAAACCATTGCTTTTCTATTGAGTTCCTAGGTAGATATTTCAATTTCAAGAATTTGTTGGGTCACTGGTGTTTTGAGGGGTGGCACAGTCTTTTTTTAAATTATTTTATTTTATTTTTTTCCAGCCATGCCCCACGGCTTTCAGGATCTTAGTTCCCCGACCAGGGATCAAACCCATGCCCCCTACAATGAAAGCATGGAGTCCTAACCACTGGACCGCCAGGGAATTCTCAGGCACAGTCTTTTAATTTATTAGAAAGTACAACTTTTATCATCTTTTGCCACTTCTTTTTTTTCTTAATCAGAAGTAACACATGCTCTTGTAAAACATCAGCATGTCATGTTGGAGTGCCTGCAGTCACTCTATTCCACTGCCTTATTTTATTTTCCTTGCATCACTTTCTGAAATTATTTGTACGTATGTTGATTTTCTATTTCTTTTCAAAATACTTTTACAAATAATAGCTAATATTTTTCTGAGCACTGACTGTGTACTGTTCCAAGTGTTATATATTTATTAACTCCTTAAATCCTTCTAAGAACTCCAAGAGGTACATTACTGTAATTATCCCCGATTTCCAGATGAGGAGATTGTAGTACAGAGAAGTTAAGTAACTGTCTCAAGTCCGTAAGCACTATGTGGTAGTAATGGAATTTAAATCCAAGCAGCTTGGCTCTAGAGTCCAAAACCCCACTCTGTTCTGCTGAGTCTCAGTGTAAGCTGGATAGGACAGGTGGCTTGCTTCCTGCAGCTCCCAGTGTGGTGCTCTGCACTGGGTGTGTTGAATGAACATGAAATATACCAAGGGAAAAGTGGAAATGAAGTCCTCCTTCAGCACCCTTCTGCAGTACAATTTGGTTGGTTTCCTCATAAAGCTTTTTTCAATTACAAGCATACACTTATTCACAGATAGAGTCCTTTTACATAAATGTTACCCCTCTTGGGAAACATTTCTTTTCCTCCATGACTCCTTGGGGACATGTCCCATGAGCTATGACATTATCTTAGCTGTGCAACAGTGAACGGCACTGAAATTGTTTTATGTTACCTAAATGTCAGTCTTCTTGAGATTTGGGGAACATTTTAGCTTCATCAGCAATATCCTGGGGAGAGGGGTGCTCCTCCAGATAGCTGCTGCCATCTATTTTCTGTTGATTCGTACTAGAAGATGTTATCCCTGTAAAGAAAGTTAACGTTGCTAAATTCTAGGGATATACCTTATTTGGAGGTTTGAGCATCCTGGTTACTGACTGTGGTCTTTTCCTAGTTCCTATAATTGTGCTGATGAGAAAAAAAAGACTGCTTAAAATTTTCTTTGTGTAATAACAACCTTTTATAATAACGTTTGGGAAGTGGTTAAGTCATGTCTTTCCTTCCCTTCCGCTCCAGTGGGAGCAGAGGCTTTCCCTGAAGGGCAGGGGCTCTTAGGTTAGCCTGGGGCCCTAGGATGGTGTTCCAGAAGGGCCATCAATTTCTTAAACTATGTAGAATCTTGTTAAGTGTGCACATTTTGTGGAGGAGCTTTCCATCCCAGAATGGAGTATGAGGACACAAAGAGCCCTTTTTTTAATGTTTGTTTGTTTGTTGTTGTTGTTGTTGTTGTTGTTTTTTGCGGTACGCGGGCCTCACACTGCTGTGGCCTCTCCCGTTGCGGAGCACAGGCTCCGGACGCGCAGGCTCCGGGGCCCTGGCTCACGGG